>NW_028270142.1:95265443-95567675 GCF_037043375.1 Chiloscyllium plagiosum | reverse complement strand
AATACTGGAACATCTATAAAAGCTAATGTTGTAAAAAAATTTGAAGTGTCTCTTTGATTTTTTTTTTACATGGGAATGCAGCAGGCAAGGAGGCTGTTCTTTGCCTTTCAGAACCTAATTGAGATAGGATTAAACCCTGTGAGATAATCTTCCTCCACTAGCATCTTTTGAATAACTGGATTGGTTTTACCCATATTCCAAATACAAATCCATCCCCAACATGAAACAGGCCTTTATACCAAATAGCATTTTGAAACTTGGATCACTTTTAGACTGTTTTAAACTTTGTGCTTCACTCTCAACAGATGTTATGAGAACTGCTGAGTTTCTCCAGCATTCTCTCATTGTTTGTTTCAACTCCAGTGAATATAATCCTAAATGATCCAATCTACTTTCATATATCAGTCCTGCAATCCCAGGAATCTGTCTGGTAAACCTGAAGCGCAGTCATTGCTAGAAAGTAGAAAGACAAGGCAGCCAATAGGTACACAACTAAGCTGAAAAAAATAAAAATGAAGGAAGGAAGGGAGGCTAAGGGAACAGTCCCCGTGGAAAGCTGACAAGGGCAGGGAGAGGTGGTGGCATCTTACTGCAGATGGCAGAAATGGCACCTAATGATCCTCTGGACGTGGGTGCAGTTGAGATGGTAGGTAAGGACCAGGGAGACTCTATCGCCGTTACGGGAGGGAAAAGAGGGGGTGAGGGCAGAAGTGTGAAAGATGGGTAGAACCCAGCTATGGGTCCTGTCAATAACAATGCTGGGAAATCCTTGGTTGAGGAAGAAGGCGGACATTTCGGAGGCCCCCTTGTCGAAGTTGGCATCATCGGGACTGATGCAACAGAGAGGAAGGAACTGGGAGAATAGCATAGAGTGTTTACAGGATGCAGGATGTGACAGTGTATAGTGAAAGTAACTGTGAGAGTCGGTAGGTTTATAGTGCACATGGGTGACCAACCTATCCCTAGAAATGGAAACTGAGATGTCGAGAAAGGGAGGGGAGAGAGGAATCACAGGCGAACCAGGTGAAAGTGAGGGCTGGGTGGAAATCGGAAGCAAAATCGATAAACTTTTCCAATTCAGGATGAGAGAAGCAAGCAGCACTGATGTGATGTAACTGAATATCGGAGAAAGAGTTGTGGGTGAGGGCCGGAATGGACTCGAACAAGGAATATTCCACACACCTCACAGATAGGCATAACTGGGTCTTAAGTGGGTACTCATGACCAAAAGAAAATGTGAGGGGTTAAAAGAGAAGTTGTTCAGGGTGAGGATGAGCTTGGCCAGGTGAGGAGGGTGGTAATGGGTTGGGATGGCTTAGGCCTTTGTTCCAAGAAGAACTGTCGAGGCCTGAGACCATTCTGGTGGGGGATGGATATGTAAAAGGATTGGATGTCCATAGTAAAGAGGAGACAGCTGGAGCCTGCAAACTGGCAATTCAGAAACTGGTGGAAAGCATCAAGGAATCGAGGATGGAAGTGAGCAAGGACTGGACTGGGGAGAAAAAAAACCAAGTCAAAGTAGAAAGAGCAACAAAGTTAAAAATCACACAACACCAGGTTATAGTCCAACAGATTTAATTGGAAGCACACTAGCTTTCGGAGCGACGGTCCGCGCTCCGAAAGCTATGTGCTTCCAATTAAACCTGTTGGACGAGAACCTGGTGTTGTGTGATTTTTAACTTTGTACACCCCAGTCCAACACCGGCATCTCCAAATCATAGAAAGAGCTAAGTTGTGTGGGGCAGAAGCAGCCAGAAACAATAGCTCGACCTGGGCAGTTCTGGTTGTGAATTTTGGGAAGGAGGCAGAAGTGAGCTGTGCGGGGTGTGGGGACTATGAACTTGGAGGCAGTGGGGGGATTTCAACAGATGAAGTGAGGTTAGTAATTGTAGTTGACACAATGTTCTGACATTCAATCGCGGAGTCATGGTTCAGAACGAAATACGGAGGTATCTGAGACCTGATGCTCAGGCTCAGCAGTGTAGAGGTCAGTCCGCTAGACTACAACAGAACCACACTAATCAGCAAACTTAATTACAAAGTCGGGATAGGATCTGAGAGCACAAAGTTGGTTGTGACAATGTAAACAGTGAGATACTGTAGCTCTGATCCCATGTAACAAACTGAATTACACAGTAATTCCTGGCCCCAGTGCAATGTAAACAAGCGGTGCACTGTAACGCTGACCCCAGGGCAATGTAAACAAGCGGTGCACTGTAACGCTGACCCCAGGGCAATGTAAACAAGCGGTGCACTGTAACGCTGACCCCAGGGCAATGTAAACAAGCGGTGCACTGTAACGCTGACCCCAGTGCAATGTAAACAAGCGGTGCACCGTAACACTGACCCCTGTACAATGTAAACAAGCGGTGCACTGTAACGCTGACCCCAGGGCAATGTAAACAAGCGGTGCACTGTAACGCTGACCCCAGTACAGTGTAAACAAGCGGTGCACCGTAACACTGACCCCTGTACAATGTAAACAAGCGGTGCACCGTAACGCTGACCCCAGTACAATGTAAACAAGCGGTGCACCGTAACGCTGACCCCAGGGCAATGTAAACAAGCGGTGCACTGTAACGCTGACCCCAGTGCAATGTAATCAAGCGGTGCACCGTAACGCTGACCCCAGTACAATGTAAACAAGCGGTGCACCGTAACGCTGACCCCAGTACAATGTAAACAAGCGGTGCACTGTAACGCTGACCCCAGGGCAATGTAAACAAGCGGTGCACTGTAACGCTGACCCCAGGGCAATGTAAACAAGCGGTGCACTGTAACGCTGACCCCAGTACAATGTAAACAAGCGGTGCACCGTAACACTGACCCCTGTACAGTATAAACAAGTGGTGCACTGTAACGCTGACCCCAGTACAGTATAAACAAGTGGTGCACTGTAACGCTGACCCCAGTACAATGTAAACAAGTGGTGCACTGTAACGCTGACCCCAGTACAGTATAAACAAGTGGTGCACTGTAACGCTGACCCCAGTACAATGTAAACAAGCGGTGCACTGTAACGCTGACCCCAGTGCAATGTAAACAAGCGGTGCACCGTAACGCTGACCCCAGTGCAATGTAAACAAGCGGTGCACCGTAACGCTGACCCCAGTGCAATGTAAACAAGCGGTGCACCGTAACGCTGACCCCAGTACAATGTAAACAAGCGGTGCACTGTAACGCTGACCCCAGTGCAATGTAAACAAGCGGTGCACCGTAACGCTGTCCCCAGTGCAATGTAAACAAGCGGTGCACCGTAACGCTGACCCCAGTGCAATGTAAACAAGCGGTGCACCGTAACGCTGACCCCAGTGCAATGTAAACAAGCGGTGCACCGTAACGCTGACCCCAGTGCAATGTAAACAAGCGGTGCACCGTAACGCTGACCCCAGTGCAATGTAAACAAGCGGTGCACCGTAACACTGACCCCTGTACAATGTAAACAAGCGGTGCACTGTAACGCTGACCCCAGTGCAATGTAAACAAGCGGTGCACTGTAACGCTGACCCCTGTACAATGTAAACAAGCGGTGCACTGTAACGCTGACCCCAGTGCAATGTAAACAAGCGGTGCACTGTAACGCTGACCCCAGTGCAATGTAAACAAGCGGTGCACTGTAACGCTGACCCCAGTACAATGTAAACAAGCGGTGCACTGTAACGCTGACCCCAGTGCAATGTAAACAAGCGGTGCACCGTAACGCTGACCCCAGTACAATGTAAACAAGCGGTGCACCGTAACACTGACCCCTGTACAATGTAAACAAGCGGTGCACCGTAACACTGACCCCTGTACAATGTAAACAAGCGGTGCACCGTAACGCTGACCCCAGTACAATGTAAACAAGCGGTGCACCGTAACGCTGACCCCAGTACAATGTAAACAAGCGGTGCACTGTAACGCTGACCCCAGTGCAATGTAAACAAGCGGTGCACCGTAACACTGACCCCTGTACAATGTAAACAAGCGGTGCACCGTAACGCTGTCCCCAGTACAATGTAAACAAGCGGTGCACTATAACGCTGACCCCAGTACAGTATAAACAAGCGGTGCACCGTAACACTGACCCCTGTACAATGTAAACAAGCGGTGCACTGTAACGCTGACCCCAGTACAATGTAAACAAGCAGTGCACTGTAACGCTGACCCCAGTACAGTATAAACAAGCGGTGCACTGTAACGCTGACCCCAGTACAGTATAAACAAGCGGTGCACCGTAACACTGACCCCTGTACAATGTAAACAAGCGGTGCACCGTAACGCTGACCCCAGTACAATGTAAACAAGCGGTGCACCGTAACGCTGACCCCAGTACAATGTAAACAAGCGGTGCACCGTAACGCTGACCCCAGTACAATGTAAACAAGCGGTGCACTGTAACGCTGACCCCAGTGCCATGTAAACAAGCGGTGCACCGTAACGCTGACCCCAGTGCAATGTAAACAAGCGGTGCACCGTAACGCTGACCCCAGTACAATGTAAACAAGCGGTGCACTGTAACGCTGACCCCAGTGCCATGTAAACAAGCGGTGCACCATAACGCTGACCCCAGTACAATGTAAACAAGCGGTGCACCGTAACGCTGTCCCCAGTGCCATGTAAACAAGCGGTGCACCGTAACGCTGACCCCAGTACAATGTAAACAAGCGGTGCACTGTAACGCTGACCCCAGTGCAATGTAAACAAGCGGTGCACCGTAACACTGACCCCTGTACAATGTAAACAAGCGGTGCACCGTAACGCTGTCCCCAGTACAATGTAAACAAGCGGTGCACTATAACGCTGACCCCAGTACAGTATAAACAAGCGGTGCACCGTAACACTGACCCCTGTACAATGTAAACAAGCGGTGCACTGTAACGCTGACCCCAGTACAATGTAAACAAGCAGTGCACTGTAACGCTGACCCCAGTACAGTATAAACAAGCGGTGCACTGTAACGCTGACCCCAGTACAGTATAAACAAGCGGTGCACCGTAACACTGACCCCTGTACAATGTAAACAAGCGGTGCACCGTAACGCTGACCCCAGTACAATGTAAACAAGCGGTGCACCGTAACGCTGACCCCAGTACAATGTAAACAAGCGGTGCACCGTAGCGCTGACCCCAGTACAATGTAAACAAGCGGTGCACCGTAACGCTGACCCCAGTGCAATGTAAACAAGCGGTGCACCGTAACGCTGACCCCAGTGCAATGTAAACAAGCGGTGCACCGTAACGCTGACCCCAGTACAATGTAAACAAGCGGTGCACCGTAGCGCTGACCCCAGTACAATGTAAACAAGCGGTGCACCGTAACGCTGACCCCAGTGCAATGTAAACAAGCGGTGCACCGTAACGCTGACCCCAGGGCAATGTAAACAAGCGGTGCACGGTAACGCTGACCCCAGTACAGTATAAACAAGCAGTGCACCGTAACGCTGACCCCAGTACAATGTAAACAAGCGGTGCACCATAACGCTGACCCCAGTACAATGTAAACAAGCGGTGCACCGTAACGCTGACCCCAGTGCAATGTAAACAAGCGGTGCACCGTAACGCTGACCCCAGTACAATGTAAACAAGCTGTGCACCGTAACGCTGACCCCAGTGCAATGTAAACAAGCGGTGCACCGTAACGCTGACCCCACTGCAATGTAAACAAGTGCTGCAATGTAACGCTGACCCCAGTACAATGTAAACAAGCGGTGCACCGTAACGCTGACCCCAGTACAATGTAAACAAGCGGTGCACTGTAACGCTGACCCCAGTGCCATGTAAACAAGCGGTGCACCGTAACGCTGACCCCAGTGCAATGTAAACAAGCGGTGCACCGTAACGCTGACCCCAGTACAATGTAAACAAGCGGTGCACTGTAACGCTGACCCCACTGCAATGTAAACAAGTGCTGCACTGTAACGCTGACCCCAGTACAATGTAAACAAGCGGTGCACCGTAACGCTGACCCCAGTACAATGTAAACAAGCGGTGCACTGTAACGCTGACCCCAGTGCCATGTAAACAAGCGGTGCACCGTAACGCTGACCCCAGTGCAATGTAAACAAGCGGTGCACCGTAACGCTGACCCCAGTACAATGTAAACAAGCGGTGCACTGTAACGCTGACCCCAGTGCCATGTAAACAAGCGGTGCACCATAACGCTGACCCCAGTACAATGTAAACAAGCGGTGCACCGTAACGCTGTCCCCAGTGCCATGTAAACAAGCGGTGCACCGTAACGCTGACCCCAGTGCAATGTAAACAAGCGGTGCACCGTAACGCTGACCCCAGTACAATGTAAACAAGCGGTGCACCGTAACGCTGACCCCAGTGCAATGTAAACAAGCGGTGCACCGTAACGCTGACCCCAGTACAATGTAAACAAGCGGTGCACTGTAACGCTGACCCCAGTGCAATGTAAACAAGCGGTGCACCGTAACGCTGACCCCAGTGCAATGTAATCAAGCGGTGCACCGTAACGCTGACCGCAGTATAATGTAAACAAGCGGTGCACCGTAACGCTGACCCCAGTATAATGTAAACAAGCGGTGCACCATAACGCTGACCCCAGTGCAATGTAAACAAGCGGTGCACTGTAACGCTGACCCCAGTGCAATGTAAACAAGCGGTGCACCGTAACGCTGACTCCAGGGCAATGTAAACAAGCGGTGCACCGTAACGCTGACCCCAGTACAATGTAAACAAGCGGTGCACCGTAACGCTGACCCCAGTACAATGTAAACAAGCGGTGCACCGTTACGCTGACCCCAGTATAATGTAAACAAGTGGTGCACCGTTACGCTGACTCCAGTGCAATGCTTATGCCCGAAACGTCGATTCTCCTGTTCCCTGGATGCTGCCTGACCTGCTGCGTTCTTCCAGCAACACATTTTCAGCTCCAGTGCAATGTAAGCAAGCGGTGCACCTAACGATGACCCCAGTACAATGTAAACAAGCAGTGCAATGTAACTCTGACCCTAGTACAATGTAAGTATCGGTGCGGAGTTACTCCGATCCCCGCTCAGCGTAAACAGCGGCACATGGAAACATAGACAGATAACACAAATGCTGGAAAAAACTCAGTAGGTCTGTCTGTAACTGTGGAGAGAAACTAGAGTTAACATTTCCGGACAGGCGACCGTGCTCAGACTGCGCCACTTGCCCGCTCTCCGCCACCAGCCGCAGTGCCGGTTCTCTGTGCCCCGGGACGGTACTGGGCACTCTGCTGTGGCGGAAGGGGTTGTTGTGGACCGGGCCCGACTCGGCTCACCTCGATCAGGCTGCGGTTTAATAGATTTCCCGATGCACTCATGATTCCCCCACCCATAGACAATCCTGTTGCTTTTCTGAACGAGTACAGTCATCTGCATGGAACGTGATGACGCAGCGCACCGTCGAACACGTGACTGTAATTGACAATCTGTCGTGAAATGGATACAGCCCGGTCACGTGAGCGCTCTGACAGCTGCCTCCCTCCACTGGGTCTGTTCTCCCCACAGCAGAATAGGTTCAGGCTGTATTTACTTAAAGCCCATTATCAGAATGAAACACTTGTGGGCACAGTCGTGGGTTGGCTAATGGATGTCTTAGATTTAACGTTAAAAATCACATAACACCAGGGCGTAGTCCAACAGTTTATTTGGAAGTACAAGCTTTCTCGTACAATGTAGTACACGGACTTCAGCAGTTGAAGAATGTAGCTCACTACCATCTTCTCAAGGGCAACTCAGGACAGGCAGTGCTCCGAAAGCTTGTACTTCCAAATAAACCTGTTAGACTACGATCTGGTGTTGTGTGATTTTTAACTTTTTCCACCCCAGTCCAACACCAGCACCTCCACATCATAGATTTAAGGCAAAATTAGGCAAAAGAATCAGAGCCGACCCAAAGAGAAACCGTTTTTAACAGTTTGTTGCCATTCTGCCTCAGAATGTGGGAAAATAGTCTCAGATTGAACTGGGATAAAATACTCGAGACCGGAGTATTTCAACAAGGTGATACAGTGTGGTTGGATTGAAAGATGTTTTGTATCATTCTGTGGTTCTGTCACCACAATTAAACGTGTGTGACAGGAGCCATGTGCAAGATGTAACACAAGACGTACAGACACAAGAAAAACACTGTAAGACAATAGAAAGGTAAAAGATTTAATAGGGGTGCACAATCAGAGGGACCTGACTATATTATCGTAGATGCCAGGACAGGCAGAGACTGTCAATAAAACATATAGTAGCCTCGGGTTTTTTGAGGTATAGAGCACAAATGCAAGGAGTTTTTATTATAACCTCACTTGTGGGATGTGAACATCATTGGCTAGGCCAGCCTTTATTGCCTGTCTTTAGTTGCCCTTGAGAAGGTGGTGATGAACTCACAGCTGGTGATGTTCCCATGTATCTGTTGCCCGTTTCCTTGTAGATGAGAGTGATTGTGGATTTGCTATCTGAGGATCTTTGGTGAATTTCTGACTGTATCTTGTCGATCTTACATACTGAGTGTGGTGGTGGAGTGATTGATTATAGATTGTTGCCAAACAAGCTAGGTGCTTTATCCCTGACAATGTCAAGTTTCTTGAGTGTTGTTGGAACTGCACCCATCCAGGTAAGTGGGAAGTATTCCATCGAACTTCTGACTTGTGCCTTGTTGATGCTGGACAGGTTTTGGGGAGTCACGAATTGATTTACTTGCTGCAGCATTCCTAGCCTCTGACCTGCTCTTGTAGTCAGAACTTGTACAAGACACTTCTAAACCTTAACTGATGCATTGCGGACAATTCTGGGAAACACATTATTGGAAGAATATGAACACATTGGAAGTCTGGGGGAAGCAATTAACAAGAATGGTTCCGGGGACCAGGAACTTTTCAGTTATGAAGATAGTTTTAAGAAACTGGGACTATTCTCTTTGGACAGAAGGTGGCAAAGGAGTTATGATAGAGGTTTTCAAAATGGGTGGACTAGATATAGTGGATGGGGAGAAACTATTCCTGCTTCTAAGAAGGGTCAAGAACTAGAGGGCTCAGCTTTTAAATGATTTACAATAGAAATAAGTGTGAAATAAGAGAGAACCTTTCATAGTGCAAGTACTTAGGGTGTGGAATGCACAGCCTAGAAGTGTAGTGGAGGCAGGTCCAATTAATTCATTCTAAAGTTTATTGAATGATTATTTGGATCAAAACAAGATACAAGGATATGGGGAAACAGCAGAAGATTGGCACTCGATTATTTGAAGAGCTGGGTGCAGACAAGATGGGCCAAATAATTTCCTTCTGCACCTCAATACTTATCTGATTCTGTGAAAACTATATGATAAATGTTTAATAAAAATACTATACTGCAGATACTGGACACCTGAAATAAAAACAGGATTTTACCGAGAAACCTGTAGATCTGGCACTACCTGTGGAGAAATAATCATGTCTAATATAACTTCTGAGAAGTGCCAGTTCTGCATCTCATTCTTTGCTGTAAAGCACCTCCTTCAAACACATTTCTTTCATCAAATTATTCCCTCCTAAAAACTCAAAAGCAAAATTAAAATACTGCAGGTGCTGAATATCTGAAGTAAGAACAGAGACAGCTGAAATACTCAGGAGGTTAGGCACCATCTGTGAATTGATCAATATTGATCATGTTTTACATTACACAACTTTTGGCAGAATGGATTCTGAGGTCAACAAATAAATGCCAACTCTGGTTCTTGGTTAACAGATGCTGTATATTTCCTCCAAATATTGCTTCTGACTTCATACTGGTTTTGTGATGAAATCTTTATATCCAAAACTGTTATGTAAATGCCACTCAACTCCATTTCTTGTCATTATATTGCCATGGGTTTCCCATTTCAATCATATCCTTGTTGCATGCAAGATTTCAATTAGTTGAACAATGGCTCATTTTTAGATCTTCAAACCAATGTAATTTAGCCACTCCCAAGACCCATAATTCAGAATTAAATAATACATTGCAGAGTCCTTGACTTTAACCCAATGGAGGTTAAACAGAAACAGTTTCTATGCAGTAACTTTTATGCATGTCCATATATTGGAGAAAGTATTTTGTTCTTTATAGAAACTATTGATCTCATTAGGAACTGCAGAAAGTTAATTAACTATTTGGGCCTGTTCTGTCTTTTAGAGTTATACAGCATGAAAACAGACCCTTTGGTCCAATTCGTCCATGCCAACTAGATATCCTAAATAATCTAGTCCTATTTGCCAGCTTTGGCCCATATTCCTCTCAACTCTTCCTATTCATGTGTCCATCCAGATGCCTTTTAAATGTTGTAATTGTACTCCACAACTTCCTCTGGCAGCTCATTTAATATACACACCTCTGCATGACAAAGTTGCCCCTTAGGTACCTTTTAAATCTTTCCTCTCTCATTCTAAACCTTTACTGTCTAGTTTTGGACTCTGCCAACCTGGGGAAAATACCTTATCTATTCACCTTATCCATGTTCCTCATAATTTTATGAACCCCAATAAGGTCACCCCTCAGCCTCCTATGCTCCAGTGAAAATAGCCTATTCAGCTCTCCCTATAGCTCAAACTTTCCAACCCTGGCAACATCCTTGTTAATCTTTTCTGAATGCTTTCAAGTTTCACAACATCCTTCCGAAGCGAGGAGACCAAATTTACACACAGTATTCCAAAATTGATCTAAGCAATATTCTGTACAGCTGCAACATGACCTCCCAAAATCCTATACTCAATGCACTGACCAATAAAGGCAAGCACACCAAATGCTACCATAACTATCCTGTCAACCTGTGACTCTACTTCCAAGAAACTATGAACCTGCACTCAAAGGTCTCTTTGTTCAGCAGCACTTCCCAGGACCTCACCATTAAGTGTATAAGTCTTGCGCTGATTTGTCTTTCCAAAATATATCATTGGATAAACATGGATGAAAATGGAGTAGTGTAGGATAGATAGGCTTCAGATTGGTTCCACAGATTGGTCAGCACAACATCAAGGGCAAAAGGGACAGTACTGCGCTGTAATGTTCTATATTCTATGTTCTAAAATGCAGCCCCTCACATTTATCTAAATTAAACTCTATCTGCCACTCCTCAGTCTATGGGCCCATCTGATCAAGATCCCATTGTACTCTGAGGTAACCTTTTTGGCTGCCCACTACACCAATTTTGGTGTCATCTGCAAAATTATTAACCATACCTGCTATGTTTACATCCAAATCATTTATTCAACTCAGTGGATCCTTGCGGCACACCACAGGCCACAGTCTGAAAAGCAACCCTCTACCACCACCTTCTAGCAGTTCTGTATCCAAATGGCTAGTTTTTCCTGTATTCCTCAAGATCGAACCTTGCTAACCAGTCTACCATGTGGAACTTAGTCGAATGCCTTATTGCATCACTCTGCCCACATCAATCCTCTTCATTACTTCTTCAAAAAACTTAATTAATTAGTGAGACACGATTTCCCACACACAAAGCCATGTTGACTATCCCTAATCAGTCCTTGCTTTTCCAAATACATATAAATCCAGTCCTTCAGGATCCCTCAAACAACTTACCCATCACTCATTTCAGGCTCACCAGTCTACAGTTCCCTCTCTTTTCCTTACCACCTTTCTTAAATAAATACATGTAAATACTGTCCCTCAGGATCCCCTCCAACAACTTGCCCACTACTGATGTCAGGCTCACTGGTCAATAGTTCCCTTACTTTACCTTACCAGTGTTCTTAAATGGTTGTACCATGTTAGCCAACCTTCAGTCTTCTGGCATTTCACCCGAGGCTATCCATGATCCAAATAGCAAAGGGCCCAGCAATTACTTCACTATTTTAACACAAAGTTCTAGGTTACATCTGATCAGGTCCAGGGGATTTATCCATCTTTATGTGTTTTACAATGTCCAACACCTCCTCCTCTATAACATGGTCATTTTTCAAGATGTTGCTATGTATTTCCCAAAGTCATCTAGCTTCTATATCCTTCTCTCCAGTAGCCACTGATGCAAAATATTTGTTTAATATCTCACCCATTCCTGGGGTTCCTTGCTGATCTTCAAGGGGCCTTATTCTCTTCCTAGTTACCCTTCTGTTTTTAACATATTAATACAATACTTTTGGATTCTCCTTAACCTGATTTGCCAAAGCTATCTCATGTCCCCTTTGTGCACTCCTGATTTCCCGCTTAAGAGTACTGCTACTGCCTTTATACCCATCTCAGGATTCACTCAATCCCTGCTGTCTATACCTGACATACGCTTCCTTCTTTATCTAGACCAAAACTTCATTCTTTTAATTCAATTTATTGATAATCTGCACTAATGTCTTCATGTTCTAGGATTTGAACTATATCTCTCAACTCCCCTATCTAAAAGAAATCTTGAAATCTCCAAAAGTTCCAGTATCCACAACATTGACCAAAGATTGGTGTTAGGATTCCTTTGTTTCCTGATATTTATTCATGATTTGGGCTTTGCTGTTTAGGGCAAAACTTCAAAACTTCCGGATGACATACACATTGTACTCTTCATAGATGACAATGCTTTAATGGGAAGGACATAAAAAGCTTGGTAGCAAGTGCAGACAATTGGCTTGATGCAGAGAAATGTAAAGTCATTCATTGGAAGAACCTGGATAATATTTGTAAAGGAACAGGAGTGGATGAACCTGGGCATATATATGTGCACCAATCATTGAAGATGTCAAGATGTTTGAAAGTGCTTTTAATAAACCGTAGGGGATCCTAGGCTTTATAAACAGGGGCATGGAGTACAAGAGCAAAGATGAGAATAGGGTCCCTCACAGATCAGCAAGGCAGCCTTTGTGTGGAGCCGCAGGAGATGGAGGAGATACTAAACAAGTATGTTGCATCAATGTTTACTGTGGAGATGGGCATGGAAGATATAGAATGTAGGGAAATAGATGGTGACATTTTGAAAAATGTCTATATTACAGAGGAGGAAGTGCTGGATGCTGGATGCATAATGGTCGATAAATCCCCAGGACCTGATCAGGTGTACCTTCTGTGGGAAGCTAGGGATATGATTGCTGGGCCTCTTGCTAAGATATTTGTATCATCAATAGACACAGGTGAGGTGCCAGCAGACTAAAGATTGGTTAACGCAGTGCCACTGTTTAAGAATGGCGGTAAGGAAAAGCCAGGGAACTACAGACCAGTGAGCCTGACGTCGATAGTGGGAAAGTTATTGGAGGGAATCCTGAGGGATAGAATGTACATGTATTGGAAAGGCAAGGACTGATTAGGGATAGTCAGCATGGCTTTGTGCGTGGGAAACCATGCATCACAAACTTGATTGAGTTTTTTGAAGATGTAACAAAGTGGATTGATGAGGACAGAGCGGTAGACGTGATATATATGAAGGTAAAAACAATGACTGCAGATGCTGGAAACCAGATTCTGGTGCTGGAAGAGTACAGCAGTTCAGGCAGAATCCAAGGAGCTTCGAAATCGATGTTTCGGGCAAAAGCCCTTCATCAGGAATAAAGGCAGTGAGCCTGAAGCGTGGAGAGATAAGCTAGCGGAGGGTGGGGGTGGGGAGAAAGTAGCATAGAGTACAATGGGTGAGTAGGGGAGGATATATATGAACTTCAGTAAGGCGTTCAACAAGGATCCCCATGGGAAATTGGTTAGCAAGGTTAGGTTTCATGGAATACAGGGAGAACTATTTGGACACAGAACTAGCTCGAAGGTAGAAAACAGATAGTGGTGGTGGAGGGTTTTTCAGACTGGAGGCTGTGACCAGTGGATTGCCACAATGTTCGGTGCTGGGTCCACTACTTTTCATCATTTACATAAATGTTTTGGATGTGAGCATAAGAGGTACAGTTAGTAAGTTTGCAGATGACACCGAAATTGGAGGTGTAGTGGACAGCGAAGAGGGGCTGGACCAATGGGCTGAGATTTGGCAGATGGAGTTTAATTCAGATAAATGCGAGGTGCTGCATTTTGGGAAAGCAAATCTTAGCAGGACTTATACACTTAATGGTAAGATCCTAGGGAGTGTTGCTGAACAAAGAGACCTTGGAGTGCAGGTTCATAGCTCCTTGAAAGTGGAGTCTTGGGTAGATAGTGAAGAAGGCGTTTGGTATGTTTTCTTTTATTGGTCAGAGTATTGAGTACAGGAGTTGGGAGGTCATGTTGCGGCTGTACAGGACATTGGTTAGGTCACTGTTGGAATATTGCTTGCAATTCTGGTCTCCTTCCTATCGGAAAGATGTTGTGAAACTTGAAAGGGTTCAGAAAATATTGACAAGGATGTTGCCAGGTTGGAGGATTTGAGCTATAGGGAGAGGTTGAACAGGCTGGGGCTGTTTTCCCTGGAGCGTCGGAGACTGAGGGGTGACCTTATAGAGGTTTACAAAATTATGAGGGGCATGGATAGGGTAAATAGACAAAGTCATTTCCCTGGGGTCAGGGAGTCCAGAACTAGAGGGCATAGGTTTAAGGTGAGAGGGGAAAGATATAAAAGAGACCGAAGGGGCAACGTTTTCACGCAGAGGGTGGTACGTGTATGGAATGAGCTGCCAGAGGGTGTGGTGGAGGCTGGTATAATTGCAACATTTAAGAGGCATTTGGATGGGCATATGAATAGGAAGGGTTTGGTGGGATATGGGCCAGGTGCTGGCAAGTGGGGACTAGATTGGGTTGGGATATCTGGTCGGCATGGGGTGTTGGACCGAAGGGTCTGTTTCCATGCTGTACATCTCTATGACTCTATGGACTCTGTAGCTGATCCATTGTGAATACGTGAATACCAATCAGTAAACACAATGCAAATGTAATGCTTGGACACAGGTAGGAAGTTATTGAACCCCAGCCAGATTACAGGGTTAGAAGTCTGAAGGCACTTTTTTAAGTGCTACCTGACCATGTCCGCAACACCTACAGGCCAGCTTTATTTGTGTTGCAGAGTCTGAGAACAATCCAACCCATTGACCAGACCTCCATCTTCAGTCAACTACTGTCCTCACCTGCGGTCAGCATCAATGTGCCTGACTCAGGGTAGGAAAATGGTGCCCCTCTCCCTCCCGACCTCCTGGAAAGCCCCATTATCAATCACAGAAGGGTTCATAAGAGGGTTGGGTGCCCATTGAGCTGAGACCCATTGTACACATTTGTCTGCTGCAGAAAGTGACATACGGCACCATACAAATTCATGTCAAGAGTTCTGACACTAGATCACTCATACCAGCAAAGAAGGAGGTCATAAAATTAGTCAGAGAGCAGGTGCATGGTGAAGCTAATATGCAGAGAGAAGGCAGTGAGGAGACCATGAGCCTGGTGTCAACCACTGGTGGTAAAGGAGATTTGAGCAGAGAATGATTGTGAATAATGTGAATCTTATAGAAGTTTACAAAATTATGAGGGGCATGGATAGGGTAAATAGGCAAAGTCTTTTCCCTGGGGTCGGGGAGTCCGGAACTAGAGGGCTAGGTTTAGGGTCAGAGGGGAAAGATATAAAAGAGACCGAAGGGGCAACGTTTTCACGCAGAGGGTGGTACGTGTATGGAATGAGCTGCCAGAGGGTGTGGTGGAGGCTGGTACAATTGCAACATTTAAGAGGCATTTGGATGGGTATATGAATAGGAAGGTTTGGAGGGATATGGGCCGGGTGCTGGCAGGTGGGACTAGATTGGGTTGGGATATCTGGTCGGCATGGACGGGTTGGACCAAAGGGTCTGTTTCCATGCTTTACATCTCTATGACTATTTATGTAAATTATTTGGATGTGAGCATAAGAGGTATAGTTAGTAAGTTTGCAGATGACACCAAAATTGGAGGTGTAGTGGACAGTGAAGAAGGTTACCTCAGATTACAACAGGATCTTGATCAGATGGGCCAATGGGCTGAGGAGTGGTAGATGGAGTTTAATTTAGATAAATGCAAGGTACTGCATTTTGAGAAAGCAAATCTTAGCAGGTCTTATACACTTAATAGTAAGGTCCTAGGGAGTGTTGCTGAACAAAGAGAACTTGGAGTGCAGGTTCATAGCTCCTTCAAAGTAGAGTCACAGATAGGTTGGATAGTAAAGAAGGTGTTTGGTATACTTTCCTTTATTGATCAGAGTATTGAGTACAGGTGTTGGGAGGTCATGTTGCAGCTGTACAGGACATTGGTTAGGCCACTTTTACAATATTGTACACAACTCTGGTCTCCTTTCTATCGGAAGGATGTTGTGAAACTTGAAATGGTTTACAAAAGATTTACAATTACGTTGCCAGGGTTGGTGGATTTGAGCTATAGAGAGAGGTTGAATTGGCTGCGGCTGTTTTCCCTGGAGCTTCGGAGGCTGAGGGGTGACCTTATAGAGTTTTATAAAATCATGAGGGGCATGGATAGGATAAATAGACCAAGTCTTTTCCCTGGGTTGGGGGAGTCCAGAACTAGAGGGCATATGTTTAGGGTGAGAGGGGAAAGATTTAAAAGGGACCTAAGGGACAACGTTTTCATGCAGAGGGTAGTACATGTATGGAATGAGCTGCCAGAGGAAGTGTCATACAATTGCAACATTTGAAAGGTATCTGGGTGGGTATATGAACAGGAAGGGCTTGGAGGGATATGGGGCCGGTGTTGGCAGATGGGACTAGATTGGGTTGGGAAATCTGGTCGGCATGGATGAGTTGGACCGATGGGTCTGTTTCTGTGCTGTACATCTCTATGACTCTATGACTTGATGATTGAACTTGTATAGAACTCTATGTCACCCTCAATTGGAATATTCTGCATAACCTGGGCACCCACACTTTTGACTACTTATTATGGCATGAGAGAAAATCCAGAAAACATTCACTAGAATGGTCCCAGGAACTTCAGTTATGTGAATAGATTGGAGAAGTTGGGACTATTCTCCTTGAAGAAGAGAAGCTTAAGAGGAGATTCATTTAGTGATATTCAACATCATCAAAATTTGGGAGCGGCCTGGTGGCTCAGTGGTTAGCACTGCTGACTCACAATGCTATGGACCCAGGTTTAATTCCTGCCTCAGGCGACTGTCTGGGCAGAGTTTGCATTTTCTCCCCATGTCTGCAGAGGTTTCCTCTCACAATCCAAAGATGTGCAGGTCAGGTGAATTGGCCATGCTAGGTTGCCCGTAACATTAAGTGCATTAGGCAGAGGTTAAACATAGGCTAGGGGAATGGGTGTGGGTGGGTTATTGTTCAGAGTGTTGGTGTGGACTTGTTGGGTCAAAGGACCTATTTCTATACTGTAGGGAATCTAATCTAATCAGGAGACTTCATAGGAGGAAATTGTTCCCATTGATAGAAGGATTGAGAACCAGAGGCTCAGGTTTAAGATATGAAGGTGGTTTGAAAGCATTTATAGTGTGAGTGTAGGACTTTGCACAAGTATACTTTCTTATGTCATATCTTTGTTGGATCATGACTAAACATTTCCAAGGTTGTTACCTTTCATAATAAAACATTGCTTGAATGTTTGTCAGACTGTTCTAACTTTCTTTATGACCACTTGGTGTCAGCAAAGAACCAGAAAAATATGTTTCCAATTGCCATTATTGCTTGTGGATAACCATTTCCTCTTGCAGGTTTTGTCCAGAAGTCTTTAGTATCATCCATATATCCATTTGTCCCTGCAGTTTGAAATCTTTCTTCACTGTTGTTTTAGGTTTTGCTTTCTGATGAACGGTTTGGAGATACACCTCTTGCTGGATCTTTGCCTGAATATTGGAACAACTCCACAATTTTGACTTAAGTTAAACTTCCGGAGTGGAGATTTGGAGACTGAGAAGGAGCATGGAGGAAGTTTAGGTGAGGTACTTAAAGTAATATTGCATAGGAATACAAGGAAGTTCTTGAAAATTAGGAGGGATGTGAAAAGATGAAAGATTATAAGCAGGCAATTCCAGAGACTTGGCACTTGACTAAAGCTTTTATTACCAATAGTTGAGAGTGGAACAAATGTACAGAAGGTCAGAATGAAAGGTATAAACTGGAACACAGGAGTTCAAAGACTTTGCACAGATTGGTAAGGACAAGGACATGTAAAAGTTTTTAAGCCAATATGAAATGGATTTTGAAATCGAATCACTGGATAATAGGGGAGAAATTAAGTAAAGGTCATAAATGAGCAGACTGGATGCTGGATTGACTAAAAATGGGTTTCTGAATTAATATGATGGGTAGGATGAAGCTTGGCAGCTGCACACATTTCACAAGCAGATTCTGGAAGCCTTAGAGCATGGCTTTCCAAAGGGAATTGGGACACATGCCCAGTTCAAGTACCAGAGTTATACACTTTGAGACAGTAATGGTTACCATGGAGCTCCAACTGAATGATCAGGGATGTACTCCCTCTCTAATAGGCCCCTGACCTCGCAACCCATGTTCTCAGTTCTTACTGAGGAGTTCTAACAATTTTCAAACCTTGAAACGGGATCAGGCTGGAAAGAGGTTTGGGAAGAATTTCTTAGATACTTGAGGACGGGACACCATACCAGTGTAAATTGATGAATACTTGTTTACTAAGGCTTCATTGGAATCTTGTTCACTAAGGTCTTAGTTCAACATGAACTGACATCACTGATGCGGCAGTATAGCTGTTAGCATATAACTATTAATTGCCTTTACTACACCTCCCCTTAAATCTTTAATTTTACCTCATAAATTTACATTATTTACATTATTCTACTGTCATTCCTGAGTCATAAAGGTTGATGCCTGACCAACTGGCCTGACAGTGTTCTTGTCATCAACCACCCCCTGAGAAAAGGAACAGGAAGTGACTTCACCACAGAAATGACATCACCAACCTCAAGAAACCCAGACATATAAATAGAAAGCAGGAATTTTCAGCAGTGCTTCATCTGAGGCCCACTGAAGATGTTACCTATTAGGGTGACGAAACATCTGGAAATGAACCTTCAAGCTCAGTGAGCAAACCGACTTCCAAAACCTCAACCTGATCTACAAATCTTCTCAAAACTCATTGGAACAGGATACTAAGTTGGTTGATCAGTCATGATTGCATTGAATAGTGCAGCAGACTTAAAGGGCAAATGGCCTACTCCTGGTCCTATCTTCAATGTACCTCTGTCGTGCCAAAGGGCATATGAATCATGTGGGACTGCCTTGGTTGTCTCGGTCAATTAGCTCACTTCTATATAAAGGCCTTCTGTTGTTGGATAACAGAGCAGACTTGTTTCTCCTGTGAACCCTAAGCTGAGACCCTAACCCTAATGAATGTGGACAAGGTAAGACTGTGGATGACTTAATTGGCTCAATGAGTCCTTTGGTATCAATGCTGGTAGATTCTGTACTTTATGATGATGATTGTAGTCCATGCTGTGGTTGGCACAATAATGATCTTCTTTCTCCTGCAACTATTGTATCCCTGCCATCTTGAACATGATTGAAGTGTGTGGAAGAGCTGTGTGTAATCTTTTGCCCAATAAGCATTCCAGTGGAGCAAGACCATACTGTAATACTTACTCAGAGCTAAGGCAATGTCATCATTCTTAGTCAATAAGGATTTGACAATGCAAACCTCTCTTTCAAACTTCCCCATTGGGTATGGATACCTGGACAAAATGATGATGTTAAGGAGGCCACAGTTATCACTGAGATGTTTGAAACAGTCAATAATTCCCAGGTATAACTATTCCAGAAATACTGGAAGTGGCAAAAATTTCTATGAGCTTTACATTAACCTGCTCTGAAAGTGGTGCTTTGCAATTGAACTCAATCCAGTGAAAGTAAAATCCAGTAATGTTTTATCCTTGATTATCATAGAATCCCTACATTGTAGAAATAGGCTATTTGGCCCATCAAATCCGCATCAATCCTCTGAAGAGCATCCTACCCAGAATCATTACCCTACTCCCATAATCCTGAATTTACCATGACTCATCCACCTAGACTGCACATCCTTGGATACAACAGGGCAATTTAGCAGGGCCAATCCACCTAACCTGCACATATTTGAACAGTGGGAGGAAACCTGAACACCTGGCAAAATTCCACGCAGACATGGGGAGAACATGCAAACTCCACACAGGCATCGCTCAAGGCTGGAATCAAACCCAGGTCCCTGGCACCCTGAGGCAACAGTGCTAATCACCGTGCCACCGTGTATTATTAGAGGATCCATCCCAAGACACTCCCAAAGTCAAGATGGGAATTAATGGTTCCTTATACAATTATACCTAATATATGGAAATGTGTTCAAGAACTTTGGAGAGTTTTTGCCACCAAATTAAATTATGGGCCCTGGACCAGCACATGGTTATGCTCAGGAGTCCCTGGTGTAATTGGTGAAGCAAAACTAGTCTTTAAGTTCTGGGAATAACAACTCTTGTCATTGACCAAAATTCATCTGGCAGGCCGAGGTAGCAATGCATTTCAAAGTACTGTTGCAGAGTACAATTGCTGTTCATTCTAAGACACAGAACCCTCATATCTGTGCACACTTCAAATCTGCTTTTGGGCTACTTGAATTTCTCTAGTTTCTAGATTGCTGACAGGAGCTTGGTGGTCAAACAGGCATAAACTCCAGATCCTCAAGAAAATGTAGATCATTTTGTGAAGGTTTCTTAATTGAAATGCAAGGCAATGCATCTATATTAAGTTGCTGTTTATGTTGGACATACTGTGTAAAGCTTCATATGTCCTAAGTGAAACGTTTGTATTCTGGGTGGCATTTTCACCAATTCTTTAGTGATGAGCAGAATAAAAGGTTGAGTTCCAGGAGGTAGTAAGAATTTATTTTGCATGTTTTGGTTATAACCAAGGGCTGTTTGGATTACTGTGTACTCCCACTCTGTATCTGTCAGTGCATTGGATACAGAGTTGACTGTACCAGGAATTATGTAGTTGAATTAGGAAAACTACAACCCCTATATCAATGGATGATGCATCATAAGACACAGGAACAGGATTCGGTCATTGAGTCCCTTTGAACCTGTTCCATCATTCAATGAGGTCATGGCTAATTTGTGGCCTAACTCCATATACCTGCCCTTGGCCAATATCATTTATACCTTTGCTTAACAAAAATTTAACTAACTCAGATTTAAAATTAACAAGTGATCCACCATCCACTGCTCCATGTATCTACTACACTTTATGTGTTGAAGTGCTTCTTAACATCTCTCCTGAACAGTCTGGATCTAATTCTCAGACCATGTCCCTTAGTTCTGCAATCCTCAACCAGTTTATCTTTATCAATCGTGTCTTTCCCTGTTAATGTCTTGAAGATTTTGATCAAATCACCTTTAACCTTCTAAATTCTAGACAAACCAGGCCTAATTTGTATAATCTCTCTTCAGTTTAGATTATCTAGACTATAGTCTAGATACCATTTTTGTAAACCTATGTTGTACTCTCTCCAAGGCCAGTATCTCCTTCCTATGGTATTGTGCCCAGATCTGCTCACAGTATTCCAATTGGTGTCTAACCGGGGTTTTGTGTAACTGCAGCATAACTTCTACATGCTTGAATTCCAGACCTATAGATATAAAGGCCAGCATTCCATTAACTTTCTTGATTATTTTCTGCACCTTTTTTGTGTCATTTTAAAAATCTATATATTTGGACCCCCAAGTCTCTTTGGACACCCACTGTATTTAATTTCATACCATTTAGAAAGTACCTACACCTATCCTTTATCTGTTCAAAATTGAATACTCCACACTACATACCTGAACTCCATCTGCTACAGTTTTGCCAGTTTGCTTACTTTATCGATATCCCTTTGTAATTTTAAGCAATCATCTGTCAATAAAGTGTGACACTGAAAAAAGCACAGCAGGTCAGGCAGCAACTGAGGAGCAAGAGAGTCGACATTTCAGGCAGGACTCTTCATCAGGACTGGGGAGGGGGAAGGGGGTTGTAAATAAATGGGGGCTGGGGCCAGGTAGGTAGGTCAGCGATAGATGGGCGAAGGTAGGAGGTGATTGTGTTAGGTCAGTTGGAAGTGTGGAACATATAGGTGGGAAGGAAGATGGACAGGTATGGCAGGCCAATAGGGCAGAGCTCAGATCTGGGATTGTGTGGGTGGAGGGGAGGTTTGAAAACTGGTGAATTCAATTTTGAGGCCGTGTGATTGTGGTTATGGGTGCCAAGGTGGAAGATGAGATGCTCCTCCTCCAGTTTGCGGGTGGCCTTATGTTGGCAGTGGAGGTGGCCCAGAATGTGTATGTCATCAGGAGAATGGGAAGGGGAGTTGAAATGAATGGCCACAGGGAGGTAGGGATGGTTGGTCCATATGGACAAGAGATGTTCCCTGAACTGTTTTGCGAGTTTGCTGTCTGATTTAGAGGAAACCACATCGAGAGCAATGGATGCAGTAAATGATGTTCAAGGATATGCAAATAAATCTCTGCTGAATTTGGAATGATCTTTTGGGATCTTGGACCAAGGTGAGGGGGGGAAGTGTGGGCACACATTTTACACCTCTCATGGCAGCAGGGGAAGGTGCCGGGTGTGGATAGAGGGTTGTTGGGGAGTATGGACCTAATGAGGGAGTTTCAGAGGGAACAGTTCCTACAGAATGCAGATAGGGGTGGGGAAGGAAATATATTTTTGGTAGTGGGGTCTGACTAGGTGGTGAAAATGATAGAGAATGATAAACTGAATTTGGAGATTACTGGAGTTGAATGTGAGGACCAGGGGTATTCCATCCTTGTTGTGGTGGGGCGAGTGGTGTTCTAGGGTGGAGGTGCGGAAAATGAAGGAAATGTGATTGACGGTATTGTTGATAATAGGGGAGGGGAAATTATGGTCCTGGAAGAAGGAGGACATCTCAGACGTCCTTGAGTGAAATCGCTTATCCTGTGAACAGGAAGGAGGTGGAGAAATTGGAAGTAAGATTTTTGCAGCGGGAGGCGGGGGGAGGGGGAGTGTAGGGTGAGGGGGGTTGTGTTGGGACGAGGTGTAGTTTGAAGTAAATGTCAGTGTTATGTCAGTTGTCGGAGACAGAGAAGGAGAGATCCAGGAAGGAGAGGGAGATGTCGGAGATGGTCCAGGTGAATTTGAGGTCAGCTGGAAGGTGTTGGTGTAGTTCAAGCTCGTCGTGGGAGCATTAAGCAGTGCCGATACATTCATTGATGTAGCAGAAGAAATGATGGGGGATGGTGCCAGTTTAGCTGTGGAAGAGGGACTGTGGAAGAGACGGCATTGCAGGGACCTATACGGGTACCATTAGTCACCCCACGGTTTGTAGGAAGTGGGAGGATTGAAAGAAGCTGTTTAGGGTGAGGACCAGTTCTGTCAATTGAATTAGAGTGTCAGTAGGCGGGAAAGGAAGAAATGGAGGGCTTTTAGGCCTTCCCAGTGGGGGATACAAGTGTAGAGGAACTGGATGTTCGTGGTGAAGATGAGGTGTTGGGGGCCAGGGAATTGGAAATCATGGAGGAGGTGGAGGCTGTGGCTGGTGTCTTGAATATATGTGGGGAGTTCCTGGACCAAGGGGATGTGTTATGATGAGTTCAGTGGGGCAGAAGCAGGTGGAGGCAATTGGTCGAGAAGGGCAGTTAGGTTTGTGGATTTTGGGTAAGTGATAGAACGTGGCGGTGCAGGATCGGGGAACTATGAGGTTGGAGGCTGAGGATGGGAGATCACCTGCAACTATGGTGGGTAGGTCTGGTTCACAGTGAGCCAGTCTTTCTGTTGAAGAGAGTATATACTTGATTCTGTCAAATTCTCTCTGTTGTTATTCATCTCAATTCTGGGCCTGGTCCTGATTAATTAAGTTGTCATGGTGGTTCATCCATGTGTACTACACTGGCAACTGATTGACCACGCTTGTGAAATGTTGAAGCTCTGTAATAATAAGGGGTGACAGGAAATCCTTGGCCCGGTTTTTCTGGGATCAGCCTTGAATCCAGATGCAATATGGCCTAAAAAAATCTATTTTAGGTTTAGAGAACTCATATTTTTGGTTAAGTTCAAGTTCAATGTTGCTCTGACTCTGACATTGTGATCAAATACACAAGATCTGTGAATGAGAATAAGGAAGTGAATTGCCTTTCTTGGGTGGGGTCACAACATTCAAGCAGGATTCTTGGAATACCAACATTATGGCCAAAGGACATTGATTTTTCTCCAGCCATCAACTGAACAACTTCACAATCCAGAGGGCATTTGACTGAGGATGAAGGGCCAATTGACTGATATGCTTCAATTCCTGTCCAGGTGATGGATTACCCATTCTACACCTTGCAAAATGCTAGTCATGATACATTGAAAAATCTCAGGCACTAACGCTATTCTAAATGGTGGCTGATAAGAGTAATGTTGTCCAAAGGATGTGATAAATATTGTCAGTTATTTGGACTGCTTGTCAAATGATAGCTGCAAGAAACCATTGTTTGCATGCAGCTTGGTAAAACAGATCTCTTTGCTAGATTCATGAGGTTTTCATCCACAGATGTCATGGGGTGGAGTTCCCTTTCCACAGCTTTATTCAATTATATAAAGTCAACACAGATATGTAGAGAGCATTGGGTTTGGGTACTGGAACCATGCCTGAGCACCAACAAGTAGTGATGTTACCCCCTGGTGTAGCATGGATTCAATTTCTTGGTCAATATTTTAAAGCGTGGGTGTGGAAACATTCCTGAAGTAAGAAAACACACCAGTTTGGGCTTCTGAACTTAAAATTATACAGGAAGTCATTTGCAACTTTCCCGTGAATAGTTTAAAATGTTCTAGAGCTAAACATCCCCCATGGCTCTGTGTACTTCCCATCAGTTATCATCAGGCTCAAGTAAACAGCAATTGCTCCAATCATTGATGTATATGTTCAGATACTTGCTGCTGAGCCTTTGGCTTTTTCACTTCACCCTTTTATTGGATTTGACTGGGATTCTTTTTCAATTGCTTACAGGCCATTCACCACTGCTTCACCAAATATAAAGATCAAAAGCAGGTTCAGGGAGCCTGAGACAGATAAGGACTGAACATCAAACGAATACAAACTGATGTACATTAGTTACATGCACAATCTTCGCAGACAATTTTTATTCATTCATGGGATGTTGACCAACATTGTTGCCCAACCCTTGTTGACCTTGACGAGGTGGTGGTGAGCTGCTTCATAGAATCACTGCAATTATTTGCTGTAAGTTGACTTTCTGTGCCATTTGGCTGTGGGGGGTGCGTTCTGGGGGGAGGATGAGTTCCAAAAGAATGGCAATATATTTCCAAGTCAAATTGGTGAATGGATTGAAGGGGCAAATTAGCAGGTGGTGGTATTCCCATGTATCTGCTGCGCTTGTCCTTCTAGGTGGTAGTGGTCATGGATTTGGTGGGTGCTGTCTGAATCTGGTGAATTTCTGCAATGCCTCTTGAATATCATACACACGGAACATCATTGGTGGAGGGAACAAATATTTATTGGTGTGGTGCCAATTAGCAGGCCACTTTGTCCTGGATGGTGTCAAGTTTTGTTGAGCACTGTTGCACAGCTGCACTCATCCAGGCAAGTGAAGAGTACTCCATCACATTTATTACTTGTCAGCCCAAGGCTGGATTTTGTCCAAGTCTGTTTGGATTTGGACATGGACTGGCAAATTGTGCTGAACATTATGCAATCATCAGAGAACATCTCCACCTCAGTCCTTATGATGGAGGGGATGTCATTGACAAAGCAACAATGGATAGGACACTGCCCTGAATGACATCTAGAGTGATGTCCTAGAGCTAATATGATTGACCCATCTGCTGATGATGACTTACTCATTGGTGCAGCAATCTGCTGATCCATAACCATCTTCCTTTCTATTAGGTATGACAGCAACCAGCAGAGGGTTTTCTCTGAATTCCATTAACTAATATTGCTGGGGCTCCTTGATGCCACATTCTGGTCAAATGTTGTATTGATGTCAACGGCAGTCCCTCTTACTTTATCTCATCTGATGAGCAGGACTTCACTAGCACTTCTTTTATGTGAACCTCAGTACCACTTGATCTGATATCATTGTTGGAGTCTATTTATCAGTATAACAGCTATTATTTCTAAACACTACAGTTGCCAGTAAGAAGATATCACAGCAGCGTAAGTCTGTATGAAAAAGGTGGAGATAACAATTATGGGGAACAGAGGTAATGCAGTGGCATTGTTATACAGCTGAGAGCAGGAAATTTTTGTTGATGGATCAGAAATGAAAGTCAAAGCTTAATTCAATTTTAAAGAAACCTGAATGTTAGGTTCAGATTGTCTAAGCAACTATAAAGTGAGATGGAGTCTGGGTGAATGTGTGAAATTTCTGCTGTGACATTTACTCAGTATCACAAATGTTCCTGTTCAGATGTGATCAGATCCATATCATTGGAATACAAATGTAACATGTTTGTGGAGCTATGATTCCTGTCAAATAGCATATAAATGAAAATCCCCAGGTTGGAGCCTTGAGGCATGCAGGTGATTGTGCAAATATTTGAGAGGTAACCATTAGATGTATGTTGGGTCTCATAGAATGCAGTCATGGCTGGATAACCCTGCAGATGTAGACTACAGCCTTAAAGAGGGCAAGTAAATTATCCATCATGTCAAACATTGAAAATTGATTAAGAAAGATGTGAGAGGTAAAGGATTGAAATTTTAAGGACCCTGAGAGCCAAGCAGGAAATCAGGCTGCTATTTTGGCTCCCATTTCATCATGTTCAAGTTGGCATTTGAAGTTGTTGATCAGGAGATTGCTGCACCAATGAGTAAGTGATTAACTTACGTTGGTGGTGATTACTAGATGGGCGAAAATAGAATCATCAGCAGATGGTGAATAAAAAGCTGTTATGGAAAGTTGCCCATGGAATACTAAATATTGAATTACAAAGTGCATCAACATTTAAAGGGATAGTTAGGAACTGAGAGACAAACTAAAAATTGCCATTCCTGGAGTTGTTTTGGTTAAAATGATGAGTACGATAGAACTGAAAAGCTAGTGAAGACCAATTTTAAATATGCATAATAATATAATGAAGCTATTTAAACAGTCCCTATGAGTTTACGTATTTTTGAATCAGCCATTTCAGAGATGTTATTACACACTTCTGCAGCAGATGGGTCTTGCACCCTGGCTTACTGGCTCAGAGGTAGGGACTCTACCACTTTACCACAACAGCCCATTTGTGACCACTTTTTTATATCCATAAGTGCTCTTACACAAACTGAACATTTGTTTTGTTTTCCCATCACCAAAGTGGTGTATTTTTTTCATCTACTAACCACCACCAGTAAATCCCTCATGTTTTCCAATTGATCATTTTACATGCAAAGCCTGTTAAGGACAATGTAGACAGACCATCAAAGATGAGGGAGAGTTTGCTTCTTACACAATCCATAGTTACTGTGGGCAGCTGCCTTTACCAGATAAATACCTTGATCCATTAGCAGGCATGGTGAGGCCCAGAGGGAAGAAAAAGTTTTTAAAAACACAGTAATACTTGGAAATGGCCACTCTATCCTTACAATTCCAGAATACCCAGTTCTGAGGTATACAAAACGTGCAAACAAGGCATGTTGGTACCATTTGTATAGATAGGACAGTCATGTCCAAGTACTGTATAATTATGTTTGCCATTTACAAAGACAACGCTTAGGAGAGTGGCGCCACCTAGACATTCAAAAGAGTGGGCCAATAAAAGCTCAACTGCACTCATGAGTCGAACTGTTTGGATAGGCGAGGTTTCACCGCAGGGACGCAATTGGAATCCAATCAATGGTTTGCTTTCTGAGTTTGTTACAGGATCAGAATTGGGGGGGATTGATCAGGGCGGGGGATAAGAAATTGTTAGTGAATCGGTCACCGAGACATGGTTGAACTATCCCCAGATACCCGCCCCTGGAACAGTCAGCAAGCTGCATGGACAATGAGGGTGTAAGCTTTTGCAGATGACCATCTCCGGTGTGCTGCCCTTTCCATGTCCCTCTATTGAGTCCCAGTCCGACTTAAAAATGACCCCCTTCAAACATAGAACCGGGGGGGAGGCCGCACAGTTACAATGAAGCAGCTTCGCAGTCTTAACACGTTGTGAAGCTACAATTGATATCGTTGTTTTCAGATGAAGTAGATCATTTTCCTTCAGCCCACAGAGGTTCCACAAAAATGCAAGCCCAGGCATGTTAAAAATGTACTTTAAAGGAGCTAATGGTAATACAACAAATGACCTTTATCCGACTTTTTGTCCCGCTGAATCAGCTGCCATCCATTCTGCACTCAGCAGCTAACACATCATTGTTTTGTGTCGACTGTCGGAACATTTTCACCCCATGACCTACATATCACTGTAAAAACATTTCAATCACATGAGCTCCCGCAATATTGTCCTTTAATCTGTTTTTAACTAAAAGGGCAGAAGCTTGCGTCTATTGGAACATTTTTTTTCAAACAGCACCCAGTATGAAAATTACAGTAGATGAAAAGCAAATATTTGAAGTCTCAAATAGGAAAGTTTCAAAGATCTACAGCATTGTAGGGGAGAGAGGGGTGTTTTTGGTTGGGATGCCTGCAGTATATTCAAGTATTATTCTTATTAATTGGGATGAGAGAACATTTTTGGAAATGTTGTTGTCTTTAGAGCTTGCAATTCTATGAAAACTCTAAGTGTTTAGGATTGCTTTTAATGTCCCTTATTTAGTGATGTATTTTAATTATCCCATTTTAATACTTAATTAAAAAAAAATACTTCAGCATCTCTTTAAACAATTGGCAACTCTTAAATCTACCAGTTGCATAGTTGTACATTTCATTTGAATCTGATGCAAAATTTCTCATAACGTGACTTCATTATCTTGTGAAAAGGAAGAAGTGGCAAGGACCGAGAAAGGAAAAATAGAAGCATGAGTCATGCCAAGGCACTCTTCCCCGTGCTCTGGTTATCATGTACATGACAGCTCTGGCAAAGCGTAAGGAGCAAATCAGCAGCCTAACTTCTCTGTTTTACTACTGCACATAGCACAAGTCTTCATTTCCAAATGAGCCAGGCTGTAATGGGCATGGAAGATAGTGCTGTTTTCAGAATAGAGAAACTTCTGTACTGTTGCAGAAAGCTTGCAGAGTTGAGCCAATTATCCAAGTTCAGAACTGAGAGAGTCAGAAACTGGTCTACATTTATGCCCCAGGGACTTAGGATCACTTCATTTCTATCAGACTCTATGGAGAGTCTGTGTTCGGGTGAAAAACGAGGCCTCCCACGTTCTCAGTGACTCAGTGCCATTTTCTTGTGTTTTTCCTGTACTATTGAATGCTGTTTCCATTCAAACAATCATCTAATGCCCTCTTGAACATCTCTACCATACTTCTGGACAATCCATTTCAGACCTAAACCATTTTCTCACCTCACATTTGCTACATTGTAAATTCCTTTCATCAGGGTGTTTTCACTTTCAATCCTTATATGAGAAGAAATACTTTCTCCATATATCCTCTATCCAAATTGTTCATGGTTTTGACAACTTCTCCTCAGCTTCCTAGGCAATTTTCCCTCCAAGGAGCCCAGTCCAAATGCTTCAATCTATCCTCATAATTGAAGTTGCTCTTCCAGCACAATTCTTGTAAATCTTTTCTCCACTCACAGAGTCATTCAGAACAGAAGAGACCACTCAGCCCATCAAGTCTGCACCAACCTATCTACACTAATCCCACTCACTAACAATTGGCCCATGGCCTTTAATATTGTGACATTGCTCATCCAGGTTTTTTTTTAAAGGTTGTGAGGTTTCCGGTCTCTAATAACCTTCTAGGTAGTGCGTTCCAATTTCTCACCAATGTTCCCTCAAATCCCCTCTAAACTTCCTGTTCTTTACCTTAAAATTCTACCCCCTCATTATTGACCCTTCAACTAAGAGGAACTGCTGTCTTCTATCCACCATGCCCATACCCTTCATAATTTTGTACATGTCTATCAGGTCACTTCTCAACCTTCTCTGCTCTAAAGAATATAATACAAGCCTTTCCAGCCTCCCTTCATAGCTAAAATACAGCCAGGCAATCTCCTATGAATTTCTTCTGCAGCTCCTCCAGTGCCAGCACGTCCTTGTTATAGTGTGACAACCAGAACTGCATATATTACATAAGGTGTTGTCTAACCAATGTTTTGTACAGCTGCAACATCATGTCCCTAAATTTATACTTGATAAATGCAAGTGGCCCATATGCCTTCTTAATTAGCCTATTAATCTGTCTTAACACTTTAAGGGATCTGTAGACAAGTACTCCAAGATTAGATTTCTTACAGTGTGGAAACAGGCCCTTTGGCCCAACCAGCCCACAGCAAGCCTTCAAAGAGTAACCCACCCAGAACCATTTCCTTCTGACTAGTGCATCTAACACTATGGGCAATCTAGCATGGCCAATTCACCTGACCTACACATCTTTGGACTGTGGGAGGAAACCGGAGCACTCAGAGGAAGCCCACACAGACACAGGGAGAATGTGCAAACTCCACACAGACAGTCACCCGAGGCTGGAATCGAACCCGGGACCCTGGTGCTGTGAGGCAGCAGTGCTAACCACTGAGCTACTGTGGCATTACCCTGTTCCCCTGAGCTTCCAAGTGTCCTGCCATTTATTGGTTACTCCCTTGTCTTGTTACTTCCTCCAAAATGCATCACCTCACAACTGGTTACCTCGGATTACAACAGGATCTTGATCAGATGGGCCAATGGGCTGAGGAGTGGCAGATGGAGTTTAATTTAGGTGCTGCATTTTGGGAAAGCAAATCTGAGCAGGACTTATACACTTAATGGTAGGGTCCTTGGGAGTGTTGTTGAACAAAGAGACCTTGGAGAGCAGGTTCATAGCTCCTTGAAAGTGGAGTCGCAGGTAGATAGGGTAGTGAAGAAGGCTTTTGGTATGCTTTCCTTTATTGGTCAGAGCATTGAATGTAGGAGTTTGGGAGGTTATGTTGTGGCTGTACAGTGCATTGGTTAGGCCACTTTTGGAATATTGTGTGCAATTCTGGTCTCCTTCCTATTGGAAGAATGTTGCGAAATTTAAAAGGGTTCAGAAAGGTTTTACAAGGATTTTGCCAGGGTTGGGGGACTTTGAGCTATAGGGAGAGGCTGAATAGGCTGGAGCTGCTTTCCCTGGAGCGTTGAAGGCTGAGGGGTGACTTCATGGATGTTTCTAAAATCATGAGGGGCATGGATAGGATAAATAGACAAGGTCTTTTCCCTGGGGTGGGGGAGTCCAGAACTAGAGGGCATAGCTTTAAGGTGAGAGGGGAAAGATATAAAAGGGCCCTAAGGGGCAACCTTTCCATGTAGAGGGTGGTGCGTGTCTGGAATGAACTGCCAGAGGAAGTGGTGGAGGCTAGTACAATTACAGTACAAAAGGCATCAGGATGGGTATTTGAATAGGAAGGGTTTAGAGGCATATAGGCCAAGTGCTGGCAAATGGGACTATATTGGTATGGGATATCTCGTTGGCATGGACGAGTTGGATCAAAAGGTCTGTTTCCATGCTGTACATCTCTGTGATTCTAAATGCCATCTGTCACTGAACTACTCATCTGAGATTTGCAAGGATGTTGCCAGGATTGGGAAAATTGTAGCTGTGAGGTAAGGTTGAATAGGTTGGAGATGGTTCTTTTTGAACAGAGGAGACTGGGGTAGATTTTATTGAGGTATGCAAGATTGTGAGACACCTGAATAGAGTGGATGGGAAGATCATATTTCCCATAGAGAGCTAAGTGACTAGGGAGGCATAGATTTAAAATAATTATGAGAAGAATTAGAAGGAAATGAAGAAAACGTTTTATACAGAGGATGTTAAGTATCTAGAATTCACTGTCAGAAAGGGTAGTAGAGGCAGAAACCCTCAATTCGTTTAAAAGTTGTCTGGATATGCACCTGAAGTGCTTTAATCTCCAGTGACATGGATTAAGTGCTGAAAAAAATCAGATGGGTGGTTTGTTTTCAATAAATGTTGATACAATGGGCAGAATGGCCTCCTGTGTCATAAATGTTTCTACTGACTTTAAAGGTTTGGAATATCTAAAGAGACCAAAGTGCCCTGATATGGGGAAAGGCCAAGGGTATGTGAGTTGCTCCTTAGAATAGTCAGCATATACACAATGTGATTAATACTCTTCCTTTGTGCTATAATAATTGTATAAAGCAGTGACCTCTTTAAAATATAAAATTCTTTAGAAAGCTTGTTGCAGCAGATGCTGAAAGGCTGTAGCCCTTAACTTGAGATGGAAAAATTTACATTGTCTAAGTGGGCACAAAAAAGAGAAGTTGGCTGCAGGGTTCTTCTACTTACAGCAGGAAGTGGTGTTACTTCACTTCCTGCAAATAGTTATCTTCCTTCTCAAGGGTGTCACAGAACATACAGATGCTCGGGATGCCTCTGGGTTTGCCCAGGCACAGTTCCCAGTGCGATCAATGGTCATGATTCCTGGTTTTCACTGTGGTAGCTCTGGTTTAAGTGCCAGTGGAAGACTGGTGTACTGCATACAAACTCTTTCTGTAGTTTAGATATACTTGGCATGGAAAAAGCTTTTACATGCAGTAATAGTGATCCCCTCCCGAGACCAGGATGTCTGATTTCAAGTCTCACTTGCCTCTGAACTGTGTCATAGCACACCTTATCTGTTTGATTAAAAATATCTATACTTGACACAGGGGAAAGGAGTTAAAAGTTCATTGGGTTGATTTCTGGGATGAGAGGGTTGCCCTATGGAGAGAAATTAAACAGTTATGGCCAATTTTCATAGAATCCCTACAGTGTGGAAGCAGTCCATTTGGCCCAACAAGTCCACACCAACCCTCTGAAGAGTATCCCACCCAGACCCATTCCACTACTCTACATTTCCTCTGACTAATACATCTAACCTACATATCTCTGAACATTATGGGCAATTTAGCATGGCCAATTCACCTAACCTGCACATCTTTAGCACTGTAGGAGGAAGGCCATGCAGACATGGGGAGAATATGCAAACTCCACACAAATAGTTGCCTGAGGCTGGAATCGAACCAGGTCCCTGGTACTGTAAGGCAGCTATGCTAACCACTGAGCCACAGTGCTGCCCCTTGGGGGTTGGAAGGAGAGGTGATATATCAGTGTAGTTTTAGATACTGAGAGGCTGTTTGGCTGATTAAAAGATTCTTGGACTACAGAGCATGGAAACAGCAACTTAAGGCTAAATTAAGGAAAAGCATTCTTCACTGAGGGCTTCAAGTCTTTGGAATTCACAAATGAAAGAGTTTAATCACATGGGACACTCAGACCATGAATATGGCTTATTCCTTGCCTCAATTTTTATATTCTCCTGAAACATTACTTCAATGTATGATTCATTTTGACGATACTTACATAGGTGGTTAAAGTCATGACCATATCCAGTCAGTTTTTTCAGTGTTCCATGAACTGACATTTATGTAAGCCATTTTTGTTTTTCAGTGTGTCAACTTAAAAACCACCTGCAGCAAAGTTTTTGTCTTGAATGAGATAAAGTTAGGGTGGCACAGTGACTCAGTGGTTAGCACTACTACCTCACAGCACCAGGGACCCAGGTTCACTTCCAGCCTCGGGCAACTGTCTGTGTGGAGTTTGCACATTCTCCCCGTGTCTATGTGGGTGTGCTCTGGTTTCTTCCCACAATCCAAAGATGTGTAAGTCAGGTGAATTAGCCATGCTAAATTGCCCATAGTGTGAGATGCGTTAGTCAGGGGTAAATGTAGGGTTGGGGGATGGGTTATTTCTTTGGAGGGTTGGTGTGGACTTGCTGGGCCGAAGGGCCTGTTTCGTATGGTAGGGAATCTAAACTAATCTTAATGCATTGCAAACCTCTACTATAACTGTTCACTACAAGGCAAAAATACAAGGTAGGCAAAGGCATAAGTTACTTATAAGGATGAAAGTTTCTAATATCATTGAAGAATTGTTACTTCCAAAGCTCCTTTTTCTGAAACTTGAAATCAAGTTCAGCAGCTACAAAAGCTTCTGTAGCTGAATATGTTTGCCTATATTGTTGACTCAGCTGATTAACAGGATTTGGTACGAAGGAAAGAGAGAGAATACACCTTGTTCCTCGCTAGTTCTATGATAACAGCATTTGCAGATTGCTCTGATCCCTGGCGGCGTTGTTCAATCCTGTAGTCCTGAATACTTTTCTTCGCATCCCATTTAAGAAGCAATAACTGCTCTCAACTTGAAATGGTTTTGCAATCTATCTTTATCATGACCAAAACAAACGGGCTAGCATGTGAATTTCAAATGACCCCTTGTTCCAAAGAAGTTAGATATGTCGAGGATCTTTTTCTGCCTCTTGTTCTGTCTGAAGTTTTGAATTCTCACATGGTTGGAATAGCCCCATGATGTTGTCTAAGTGTTCATTGAATTCTAAATGTTGTGATTGATGCTAAGATAACACAGTTCAATAGGCACTTAACCAATCCAATGAAATATGTGTTGATGTACAACTTCCATCTTGAAAGGACATTTTAAGACTTAACTCGAGGATTTTCTTTAAATTATAGCAGAAATGTTCTTTGAACAGTTTTTTGTAAATCTTCAAAATTCATGAAAAATCTTCAACATAGGAACTGCATAACTGTGACATTACCAAAAACTCTGGTAGTGTCCCTAGGATACTGCAGAAATTTCATGATTACCTACAAACTTTCTTTTAATTTTCTTTAGGCTGAATATTGGTTAGGCCATTTGATGTTTAAGAAGAAAGCATTGAGATAGCTCATACCAAAACCGAGTTCAGTGCATATCATCATAACTGAAATTAACACTCCAACATTAAAGTCCTTTCTGATTCATGGTGTTGTTATTTTGCAACAGGTGGAAGGATTAGCTTCTGGACTGTCAAAGAATGGATATAATTATTTGCTCACGAAAGGGAGTTGTGCTGTAATTGCTTTGTTGGAATCATCTGTAGGCACAGAATTTTTTAAAAGGTTGTCATCCTCACAGCATGTAGTTTTCTACATTTGGATGAATTTGGAACCCTTATCACTTTGTGGGCAATTTAGTCTTTTATGAATTATAGATATGTGCATGTTAATCAGTCAATTTAAACACAAGAGCACTATCAGGTAGAAGCAGAATGATTTGGGTGCATGCCTGTCATTCCTCTTTTGATTTATTTTTCCCTTGAAAGAGAGCAGAGACAATAAATGGGTTCCCATGGGGAAGCACATAGTATTACTGAGACAGATACTGTAGCAGCTGGAGAGGAACAAGTGCCTGTGTCTCAATGGCCACAAAGGCTCCTGAACACCGAGTTACAAGCATCAACAAAGGAACCCAATAAGTTAATTGAGAAATATTCTGCAAAATTGTGCAAAGGGAACTTTACAAGAACTTCCATGTACACTTCAGTTCAAGCTACTTACAATGAGCATGAAATGTAGCTGGTTTATGCTGCAAATATCAACTTAATCTACCTATGATCAATTAAAAGGGAGTAAATAAGGAATTGTGAGCACTATTTAAAGCTGTGCTCAGCCTTCACCCTTAAGTTGTTATTTCAGGTTGGGGGATCTGGGCCAATGCTGGCAAATGGGACGAAATTAGGTTCGGATATCTGGTCAGCATGGACGAGTTGAACTGAAGGGTCTGTTTCTGTGCTGTACTTCTCTGTGACTCTATGACTCTATGATTTACAACAGGATCTTAATCAGATGGGCCAATGGGCTGAGGAGTGGCAGATAGAGTTTAATTTAGATAAATGTGAGGTGCTGCATTTTGGGAAAGCAAATCTTAGCAGGACTTATACAATTAATGGTAAGGTCCTAGGGAGTGTTGCTGAAAAAAGAGACCTTGGAGTGCAGGTTCACAGCTCCTTGAAAGTGGAGTCACAGGTAGATAGGATAGTGAAGAACGCGTTTGGTATGCTTTCCTTTATTAGTCAGATTACTGAGTACAGGAATTGGGAGGTCATGTTGCGGTTGTACAGTGCATTGGTTAGGCCACTGTTGGAATATTGCATGCAATTCCTTCCTATTGGAAAGATGTTGTGAAACTTGAAAGGGTTCAGAAAAGATTTACATGGATATTGCCAGGGTTGGAGGATTTGAGCTATAGAGAGAGAGGTTGAATAGACTAGGGTTGTTTTCCCTGGAGCGTCAGAGACTGAGGGGTGACCTTATAGAGGTTTCTAAAATCATGAGGGGCATGGATAGGATAAATAGGCAAAGTCTTTTCCCTGGTTTGTGTGAGTCCAAAACTAAAGGTTTAGGGTGAGAGGGGAAAGATATAAAAAAGCCCTGAGAGGCAACTTTTTCACACAGAGGGTGGTATGTGTATGGAATGAGCTGCCAGAGGAAGTGGTGGAGACTAGTACAATTGCAACATTTAAAAGACATCTGGAGGGGTATATGAATAGGAAGGGTTTGGAGGGATATGGGCCGGGTGATGGCAGATGGGACTAGATTAGGTTGGGATATCTGGTCTGCATGGACGGGTTGGACCGAAGAGTCTGTTTCCATACTGTACATCTCTATGACTCTATGACTGTCTATATTTAGGAGAAAATGAGGACTGGAAAACAGAGTTGGAAAGTATGCTGCTGGAAAAGCACAGCAAGTCATGGAAGTGTCCAAGGAGCAGGAGATTCAACATTTCATGCATAAGCTCTTCATCAGGAATGTGGGGGTGGCAAGGGTGCTGAGAGATAAATAGGAAGGGGGTGGGGCTGGGGGAAGATAACTGAGAAGGCAATAGGTAGACACAAGTGGGAGATGATGGTGATAGGTTGGAGCAGAGGGTGGAGCGGTTAGATGGGAGGAACATGGTCAGGTAGGACAGTTCAAGAGGGTAGTACACATTGAAGAGTTGGATCTGGGATGAGATGGGGGGGACAGGGAGATGAGGAGACTGGTGAAATCAACGTTGGTGCCATGTGGTTGGAGAGTCCCAAGGCCGAAGATGGGACATTTTTCGTCCTGGCATCACGTGGCTAGAATTTGGCAGTGGAGGAGGCCCAGGACTTGTATGTCCTTGGCAGAGTGTGACGGGGAGTTGAAGTGATCGGCCACAGGGTGGTGGGGTTGTTTGGTGCGTGTGTCCCAGAGATGTTCCATGAGTTGGCGTCCTGTCTCCCCAATGTAGAGGAGACCACATCAAGAGCAACGGACACAGTAGATGAGGTGTTTGGATGTGCAGGAAAATCTCTGCCAGATGTGGAAGAATCCTTTGGGGCTTTGGATGGAGGTGATGGTGGAGGTTTGGGTGCAGATTCTATACCTCTAATGGCAGCAAGGGAAGGTGTCGGAAGTGGAGGGTGGGTTGGGAGGTTGGGGTGGACCTAACGAGGGAATTGCGGAGTGAATGATTGCTGCAGATTGTTGATAAGGGTGGGGTGGGAAATATATCCTTGGTGGTGGGGTTTGACTGTAGGTGGCGGAAATGGTGGAGGATGGTACGCTGTATCCAGAGATTGGTGGGTGGAAGGTGAGGACCGAGGGGTTCTATCCTTGTTGGGGTTGGAGAGGTGGAGTTCAAGGTCGGAGGTTCAGGAAATGGAGGAAATGCGCTGGAGGGCATTGTTGACCATGTAGGAGGGGAAATTGCAATCCTTGAAATAGGCGGACATCTGGGATGTTCTAGAGTGGAATTGCACCTCTTGGAAGCAAATACACCAGACATGTCGGAAGAGCTCCCAGGACATTTTGTCAAGATGTCAGCAACCACCTTATCAACATTTATTCTGTAAATTGTCTAAGAATGTCCCATAAAGATGGTAACTACTACACTGTCATATCTATCAGAGGCAGTACAGGATTCACCAGAAGTGAATATTTGATCATGGAGACTTCTGGATCATGGAGAGTTCTACTTGATCTGGAAGGGAGTGACAGGAGGAGATGAGCTATGCATGCAGCAGCTGGGTGGGACAGTGGCTCAGTGGTTAGCACTGCTGCCTCAAGGCACCAGGGTCCCAGGTTCAATTCCAGCCTCGGGCAACTGCCTTCGTGGAGTTTGCACGTTCTCCCCGTGTCTGGATGCTCTGGTTTCCTCCCACAGTCCAAAGATATGCAGGTCAGGTGAATTGACCATAATAAATTGCCCATAGTGTTAGGTACATTATTCAGAGGGAAATGGGTCTGAGTTGGTTGCTTTTCTGAGAGTTGTTGGGCCAAAGTCAAAATCTAATCTATATAAGGTCAGGAAAAAACAGTGGGCTCCAGATTCATTGTGACTGACTCCAAAATTCAGTATTTATAGAGACCTTCCATGACCACTAACCATTAGGATACAGGGTCAAGCTGAGGAATGAGAGGAGGAGGAGAAGGATGCTGAGGAGCAAGAAATCTATAATTCACAATCAAATCGTTTCAACCTCTTTTATATATAAAAAAATGTAAAAACCATCAATGTCAAAATTATCCAATTGCGATTGTTGGGACCTTCATTATTTAATTTTGACTTTTCTTATTTTCGGGTGGAACTGTGAGCTGTGAATTGAAGGTGATTTCGGACTGTAAGCAACAGCTTGATTTTGATTTTAGAAAGAAAGAGCAAACAAACTAATATTTGTTTTTGGAACGTAGTCTGGGAAATAAAATTCAATTGATTATTGTTCAAAGATCACCATAGCTGTTTCAGTTCTGGAAATGTATTATGTTCAAAGGCTGGTAAATGCTGGGACATTAAAAGGGGCCATCACAGGGAGGTCAGTGCCAACCAGTCTACCAAAGAAATGTATGGAAACAGCAGAAAGCAAAACCAAAGTTTGAACCAGTTTGAATTGTGTTTTTAGACAGGAAGGCGTTGGCTGTGAACGTTGCTGGAAGGAATTTTGGTTGCTCTCTAGTTATCCTCCTATTATTGTTGTATTGAAAATTCGGAAGATTAAGAAATAAATTAGTATTCCTCACAGCCTACTGGTAGCTATTTGCATTGACCAGTCTCAACAGAAATTAAGCAAGATGCAATCCCATTTGCCTGTGATATCACACATCATTGAAACTGCTTAAGTGAACTGGCCAGTTATATCGCCTTTAGTTTTTCTGATAATTTACCCCTTAACTATGTCTATCTGTTTATAAATATGTGAGTAGGGCTACTCACATCAAAGAAGATTTGGTTTAAACCAAAGACATTAATTAGATTGCCTCATTGTTTAGTCTTGCTTTGTGAAAGTTACAGTATTAATAATAAAATGATTAATTTTTGCTTCAGTATAAATTCAGTGACTGAGACCTATTATTTGTAAAGTCTGGTTAGGAACCACCAGAGCAATTTTGATGGTCATTGAATGGTTTAATTTTGCTGTATTACAAATACAGGAGGCTGATTTGATTTAGCTTGCTTCCCAATGTGATAACACAATAATCAATCTATTTTTGCAAGAACAAACAAACCATACAAACATGACACAACCAACAGTATTTACTGGGATTAAAATAGTCAAGCTGGTGATTATACAAAATGGCAATCCTAAAAGTATTTCCTTGAAATGTACCTGATTGACATCAGCATGTAAGGTAAGTGGCTGCTGAGAATCTGAAGAGGACAACAACACAATCAGGAGATTGTGGACAATGGCAGTTTCACCATAGACTGCAATGTTTTAGCACTGTCCTGAATAGCGTGGTCTGACTGGCTGACTGACATTGCAAACAAACTGATGGATTGACAGGAATGCTGTCATCAAGAGAGAGACCAGTGGATTTCTGTTTCTTAATTTCCAAGTCTCTATCTTAGGGGTGGCGAACTTTTTTGTGTGAGGGACCCATTTCAAACTTGTTTCTTGTTTGTGGGGCATGTGAGCAAATTTCAGGAAGACAACACATTAAAAGTATACCTTGCTACTAATCAAAACAACAAAAATGTGCATTTTTTACATTTGATGACTAACTTATTAGCTCACTTTCTCATCACCACATTGTACGCTGATTTTTGTAACACAGCAGATATTGGCTAATCAACTTGACAGAAAACTAACATCTATAATGCTGGGGACCTCACAAGAAGTCAGAAATAGATCATTTACTCGACACTTCTGGCTGAAGATGGTTGAAAATGAGTCAAACTTTTGCACAGACCCCATTGTTGGTGGTGGATTTATTTGAGGACCTTCCTCCAGTTACTTCTTTTGTCCACTGCTATTCATCACTAGATGTGGCTGACTACAGAAATTAGATTTAATTAATTGGTTCTAGGATCATTTAGCCCTGACTATGCTGCTTATGTTATTTGGGCATGCAAGTAGTTCAGTGTTGCAGCTTCACTAAGTTGAAACTTCATTTTTATGTATGTGTGGATTGCTTCTGTTAAGTCATAGAGTCATAGAGATGTACAGCATAGAAACAGACCCTTTGATCCAACTCGTCCATGTCGACCAGATATCCTAACCTAATCCAGTTCCATTTGCCAGTATTTGGCCACTATGCCTCTAAACCCTTCCTGTTCATATACCCATTCAGATGCCTTTTAAATGTTATAATTGTAACAGCTTCCACCACTTCCTCTGGCAGCTTACTCCACACACGCACCACTCTCTGCATGAAAAGGTTGTCCCTGGAGGTATCTTTTAAACTTTTCCCATGTCACCCTAAAACTATGCCCTCTAGTTCTGGACTCCTCCAACCCAGGGAAAAGACCTTGTCTATTTATCCTATCCATGCTTCTCATGATTTTAGAAACCTTTATAAGGTCACCCCTCAGCCTCCAATGCTGCAGGTAAAATAGCCCCAGCCTATTCAGCCTCCCCCTATAGCTCAATCCTTCAACCCTGGCAACATCCTTGTAAATCTTTTCTGAACCCTTTCAAGTTTAAAAACATTCTTCTGATAGAAAGATCAGAATTGCACACAACATTCCAAAAGTGGTCTAACCAATGTCCTGTATAGCCACAACATAACCTCCCAACTCCTATACTCAATGCTGTGACCAATAAAGGAAAGCATACCAAATATCTTCTTCACTATCCTATCTACCTGCTACTCTTTCAAGTAACTATGAACCTACACTCCAGAGTCTCTTTGTTCAGCAACATTTCCCAGGACCTTACCACTAAGTGTATAAGGCCTGCTCTGAATTGCTTTTCCAAAATGGAGCACCTCACAATTTTCTAAATTAAACTCCATCTGCCACGACTTGGCCCATTGGTCCATCTGATTAAGATCCCATTGTATTCTGAAGTAACCTTCTTCGCTGTTCACTATATCTCCAACTTTGTGGTCATCTGCAAACTTACTAACTACACCTCCTATGTTCACATCCAAATCATTTATATAAATGACAAAAAAGCAGTGGACCCAGCACTGATCCTTGTGGCACACCACTGGTCACAGGACTCCAGTCTGAAAAGCAACCCCCCACCACCACATTCTGTCTTCTATCTTCAAGCCAGTTCTGTATCCAAATGGCTAGTTCCCCCTGTATTTCATGACCTTTTGCACTTCTCATTGAACCAGACTTAGTGCCCTGACTTGATGGTAATGGTGGAGTGGACGGTGTGCTAAGCCATTGAGGTTGCAGATGGAGATTGCAATATTACAGCTGCTGTTAGCCCACAGTACATCAAGATGCCCAGGTTTGAGTTGACTTATTAGTTCAACGTCTGTTCCATTTAGCAAAGTGATATATCACATAAAGCAATGTAAGATATTCTCAAAAGGAAGATGAGACCTCTCTCCCACCAATACTTTAAAGTACAGGTGCATCCGCAACAGATAGATTGATTCAAGAAAGTTACATAGGTTTTTATCTGTCTTCATGGTTTTTTCATCTACTGCTGCAGTCTAGCAACTCTGTCCTTCAGAAATCAGCTAGCTTGATTGGTAGCAACACTATCAAGCCACTGTTAGTGATGGAATTGAAGTCTCCCACCCAGAGTATGTTTTGTGCCCTTGTCAATCTCAGCATTTCCTTCAAATTGTGCTCAGCAAAAAGGAGTATTGATTCATTTGCCAAGAGGAGGAGTCTTCTCACTGTGTTTGACCTGATTCTGTAAGATTTCATAGGGTCCAGAGTCAATGTTGATGACTACCAGGGCAATTCTGTCCTGAATATAAACCACTGGGCCACTATATCTGCTCAGGGATGGTGATGGTGTGGCTGGACATTGTCAACAAGATACAATTCTGAGAGTGTGACAATGTCAGATTGTTGCTTGACTACGCTGTGAGACAGCTCACCTAATGTCAGCACAAACCTCCAGATGTTGGTAAGGAGATCTTTGCCATGACTGGGTTTGCATGTTTCATTTCTATTGCTTAGTGTGATATTGGGTGGTCCACAAATGTTAATTCCTTTTTTTTTCAGATATTTTCAGTTTTATGATGCAACTAATTGGCTCGCTAGGCTATTTCAAAGGGAATTTAAGTGTCAACCACATTCCTCTGAGTCTGGAGTTACATGTAGTCCAGACCAGGTAAGGATGGCAGATTTCCTTTCTATTGGGCATTTGTGAACCAGATGGGTTTTAGTACAATTTTAGGAAAATGATTTCACAGCCATCATTAGACAAGCATTTAATTCCATCTGCTGTGTTGGGACTCAGAACAAGGATTAACCTGTACCCCTGCATTACTGGACCATTAACACTGCCACTACACCCACTGCTGAGATTAGACAAGTGTGCAGTGAAGGCAGTTTAATTTAAATGGGAAATTGTAACCACAAATAACAAAAGAGCTCACACCAGAAAGGTTATCCAGTTTCTTGGATTCAGGCTAGTGTTGTGCAAAGTGTTTGGAACTTTAGTGTGTGGGATGATGGTTCTTTTGCCACCAGTACAACCCATGACCACGCCCAAAAGAAAACTCAGTTGCTGAATCCGTGGGAGCCACATGTCACTTTTCTCTGGAAGGTTTGATGCTATTTAAGTGCAATCAGGCACTTGTCAGTGTCAGGGCTCCCACATAAGACCCTAACTAACCCTGGTGACCTACTTTTCCCTTTCCAGACTGTCAATTCAAATGCACACTCTCCTTCGTTTGAGGCTATGCCTGTGCTCTCTTCAGCCCTCTCAGTTCATTTCTGAACTCTTCTCCATCTCCATTTTATCACTCTTTGAGGCCCCATTTGTTGTCCAAATGATTGAACATTGTTGCACATCGTGAATAAGATCTATAATTCCTAGTCACAGTATTCAGGAAGAACTGAGACCAGTCCCAAGGGGAGGAAGAGTATTGATACTAACAGCAGAGGTTAGCAATCACAATCTGGGGGACCAGGGGTGTGTGGAGCTACGATTAGTAAATGTGGACGCGCAAACAATATTCAAAAGCATAAATGTTTGCTGTGCTTTTACTCTTCCATTTTTAAAATCAGATTAGGAACTTCAGTGTAACTAAAGTTATTTAGTTAATAAATCAGTTTGACCACATATAACTTTTATTACTTTATGAATTATGCTGTGCTGTGAGTAGACACAATGAGTGATAAGTGTTGGATGCTCTGACTGTCATTTGTAGGAAATCAATTAAAGAAACAACAATAATAATTTATAACAGTGTGCAGAATGCAGCAATAGCCTTAAGCTGTGTCACGGGGGACAAGCAAGAGAGATACTGGCAAGAACATCATATAGAGCAAATATATATGTTTATGACCTGTGCTGAGTTACGTAAGAAAATAGGAACAGGAGTAGGTTATTAAATCTTTCCAACTTGTTCTCCTTTTAGTTTGATTATTACTAAAATGTATCTAAGTTCCATTTATCTGTTTGGATACAGTATTCTTTAATAACTGCCGAATAAAATTTGTCGCTTATTTGACTGCAACAAAAATCAAACTGTTCTTAGGGAAAGGGTGAAAATTAAACTGTGTTCTCACTTGGCAGTAATGACTGATAAGAAGTAACAGTGTATGCATTAGGCAACCATGCAACGAAAATTATCTACAATGAATTCTACGGTCAAATTGCACAGTTACCAAGTTTGGAACTTGAGGTTCAGACATTTTGAGTGGATGCCAGCTGGATACTTTGGAGCCATATCCAAAATCCAACCTTCATGACAGGAATGATAAAGAAGGAAACACTTAGGGAGGTGAAAATACTCTCGTCCCCAAGTTGTGGTTTTCTTTTAAAAATTAGTAATACTTTGGTTAAGTTAAACATTAGCCTCTTAACGCAATTTTGAATTCTACAACTTAAGTTTTGCTCTTTTATTCAATACATTTACCCTTTAAAATGACTTAGAGCCAATGAAATAACTCCACAGAGGCCAGTATCCTGTCACCATGCCATCATTTGTCTACAAGTGAAGAGTCCATGACACTGATCCAGCTCTGTCAGAGCCAGCTCTCAGAATGAAGGGAATGTCTGACTCTCCTGTTCTTATTTGTCAGCCAGGACTCCCTGATTGGGACTGTTAATCTGATCCAATCAGGAAAATCATATTCTATGAGGCCTACGTGCTGACCTCGTTATAATCACTTCAGCCAGGGTACAGTTATTGCTGCCTGATCAGACCTTTCAAACTAAAGGATCACTGAGAACAAGCATCAAAACCTGGCTCATTGGTTAGAAATATACAGTCGCCAATGGCCCTGTGAAATTGAATTACTGAGCATTCTGGACCCTAGATGCAATTTGAGGAGCTGCCTGGCGTCATTATGACTTTGTTATTTCCAGAACAGAAAATTTTGGGTTTATTATTTTGTGGATACTCTGTCCTGATACTGCCTGAGGCTCGCTCTTTCTGGTTATGAACCTATGAGGAAGGAATTGGAAAGCATGAATCTTCTGTATATGCTGCAGTTTCTAACTGCAGGATCTCCTGTAATTTTGTTTTCCAGAGGTTTGTTGCTCCCAGCCAGCCCAACAGACTGACCAGATGTCCATTTGTGAGTGGAAGAGAGGGAGGGGAAAATAGACTTATGGGGTCATACAACACAGAAACAGACCCATTACTCCTATCCGTGCGGACCAAGTTTCCCAAATTAAACTAGTCCTGCTTGCTTGAGTGGCCTATATTTCTCTAAACCTTTCCTATTCATGTACCTATTGAAATGTCTTTTAAACGTTGTAACTGCATCCATCACTTCCTCTGGCAGTTCATTCCACATACAAACCACCCTCTGTGTGAAAAATTTGCCCCTCAGGTCCCGTTCTCCTCTCACCTTGAATATATGCCTGTAGCTTTGAATTCCCACACCCTAGGGAAAAAACTTTTTGGATTCACTTTATCTAAGTTCCTCATGATTTTATAAACCTTGATCTCCTACACTCCAGTGGAAAAGTCCCAACCTATCCAGCCTCTCCTTGTAACTCAAGCCCTCCAGTCCTGATTCAGATTTACATCCTGGTAAATCTTTTCTGATTCTTCTCTAATTTAATAACATCCTTTCTATAGCAGAGTGACCCAGAACTGTAAACACTACTTCATCGGTAGCCTCACCAATGTCCTGTACAGCCACAACATAACATCTCAACTCCTATACTCAATGGTCTGAGTAATGAAGGCAAGTGTGCTAAATGCCTTCTTAAGCTACCTGTGACTTTTAAAGAATTAAGTACCTGAACCCCTAGTTCTTTCTGTTTGACAACACTCCCCAAGGCTATACTATCAACTGTATAAGTCCTACACTTGTTTGTTTTACCAAAATGCAATTCCACAAATTTATTTAAATTAAACTCCATCTGCCACTCCTCAGCCCATTGGCCAATCAATCAAGATCCCTTTGTAATCTTAGATAGCCTTCACTGTCGACTATGCCATCAATTGTGGTGTCACCTGCAAACTTACTAATCATGCTTCCTAAATTCTCATCTAAATCATCTATATAAATGACAAACAAAAGTGAATCCAGCACCAATCCCTGTGGAACACTGCTGGTTACAGGCCTCCAGTCTGAAAAACTGAAAATCTGACAAAAGTCCTTCAACACTGTCCTCTGTCTGCTACTGCCAAGCCAATGTTTTTATCTAATTGGCAAGCTCTCCCTGAATCCCATGTAATCTAACCCTACCAATTATCTACCATATGGAACCTTGTCAAAGACTTTATAAAGTCCATGTAGACAACATCTATTGCTCTGCACTGAACGTTTTTGGTTACATCCTCCAAAAACTCCCTCAAGTTCTGAGACATGATTTCCCATGTACAAAGCCATGCTGACTATCCTAATCAGTCCCAGCCCCTAGTTCTTGTGGGGAGCAAAACTGGGTCAGGAGGAGAACGGAGTGCATTGGGGTGGGTTTAAGGTCAAGATGAGAAGTGCTTGTTTGTAACGCAGGTCAGGTAAATTGTAGAAGTGCAGAGACCTTCTTTTAAGTTTACATTGAAACAAAAAGCTGGAAATATTTTGGTCAAATAGCTCTTGTGGGGAAAGAGAGAGTCAAGGTTAATGTTTCAGTTTATGACTTTTTCTCAAAATGGTAAAATGTTAGAGAGAGAAAATCTGTAAATAGTGAAAGCAGACAAAATAAATATTGAAGGGTCCACGTGTTTGTGCCTCAACACTAGGGGGAGCACATGCAGTACTTGCAGAGATCCAGTGTCCATGTCACTGCCAAAACTGCTAGCTGGCTGCTTTAAAACAAAATAAATTGTTGTCACAACTAATGATAAAGTCCAAGTTCCCCATTTTTAGTCCATTACATTTGCTGATATCTAGTCTATTTTCATTTATCAAGTGATTTTCATGTAAAGCATGCTTCTGATAATTCAGTGAGTGAAGCTATATAATCAGGAAATGAGGATTTCCAGAAAAATAATTAATGTGCAGTACTGATTATAACATTCACTTTAAGTGTATGTTTTGGGTTAGTACTCTGCCTGTCTCAGCTTTGAATATATTTCACAATCCAACCTCTTTAGTCCTGTGTGGTAAAGTTCATAAGATACAGGAGCAGAATTAGGCCGTTCGGCCCATCAAATCTGGTCTGCCATTTGATCACGGTTGATATGCTCTTCACTCCAATTTTCCTGCCTTCTCCCCATCATCTTTCAACCCATTACCAATTAAAAATCTGTCTAATTCCTCCTTAAATGTACTCACTGTCCCAGCATCCACCACAATTTGGGGTAGCCAATTTGACAGATTCATACTCCTTTGGGAGAAATAGGTCTCGCTTCAACTCTGTTGAAAATTTGCTGCCCCTTATCCTAAGACCTCTTATCCTAGAATGCACCAGAGGCTGAAGCATCTGCTCCACATTTGTATTATCCATGCCTTTTCTCATCTTGAATATCTCAATTTGATCTCCCCACATTCTTCTAAATTCCAGAGATTATAGGCCTAAACTGTTTCATCTCTCTTCATATGACAAACTCCTCATCTAGTGAACTTCTGATAAACTGCCTCCAATACCACTATATCTTTTCTCAAAATAGACGATCAAAACTGTGCACAATACTCTAAGTGTGGCCTCACCAATGCCTTGTATCATTGCAATGATACTTCCTTACCTTGATATTTTATTCCTTGAGTTATAAAAGCCAACACTCTATTTGCTTTCTTTAGTATCAGCTGTACCTGCATGCTGGTTTTCTGTGACTCATGAATGAGGACACCCAGAAGTCTCTGTATCAGAGCACCCAAAGTCTCTCTCCACTTAGATAATAGATCGTCTTCCCATTTTTCTGACCAAAATGCAAGGCACGTTAAACTCCGTCAGCCACATTTTGGCCCAGTCTCCTAACCTATTTATTGCCATTTGTAAGGTTCTTATTTCCTCATTGCAATTTATCGTCCTGCCTATATTTGCGCCATCCACACATTTGGCTCTAGAGCCTTCTATCTCTGTATCCAAGTGGTTAAAGTAGATTGTAAACAGTTGGGGCACAAGGACTGAACCCTGTGACACCCCACTACTAACTCTTGCCATCCAGAAAATAACCATTTTTCCAACTCTCTGACTTCTGTCCATCAGCCAGCTACCTATCTAAGCTAATAAATAACCCCGAGTCCCATATGGCCCAACCTTGTTAGTTAACCTTTTGTGCAGCACCTTATTAAATGCCTTCCAGATGTCCAGATATGTTACATCTATGGTATCTCCATTATCTACTTTGCTTTACATCTTCAAAGAACTCTATCAAATTATGATTTGCCCTTCATAAAAGCATGCTGACTCTGATGGATAATGGACTTTCCAAATGTCCTGATATTGCTTCTTGATAATTGATTCTCATGCTTTCCCAACAACAGATGGAGTTTAATTTAGATAAATGTAAGGTGTTGAATATTGGAATGGCAAATCAGGGCAGGACTTATACACTTAAATGTTAAGGTCCTGGGGTATGTTGCTGAACAAGTAGAACTTGGAGTGTAGGCTCATAGTTCCTTGAAAGTGGAGTCGCACATAGATAGGATAGTGAAGAAGACGTTTGGTATGTTTTCCTTTATTGGTCAGTGCACTGAATATAGGAGTTGGGAGGTCACATTGCGGCTGTACAGGACATCAGATAGGCCACTGTTGGATTATTGTGTCTGGTCTCCCTCCTATTGGAAGGATGTTATGAAACGTGAAAGGGTTCAAAAAAAATTTACAAGGATGTTGCCAGGATTGGAGGATTTGAGTTATAGGGAGAGGCAGAATAGGCTGGGGCTGTTGTCCTGAAGGGTTAGAAGCTGAGGGGGTGACCTTATAGAGGTTTATAAAATCATGAGAAGCATGGATAGGATAAATAGACAAAGTCTTTTCCCTGGTGGGAGAGTCCAGAACTAGAAGGCATAAGTCTAGGGTGACAGGGGAAAGATATAAAAGAGTCTTACGGGCAACCTTTTCACACAGAGGGTGGTGAGTCTATGGAATGAGCTGCCAGATAAAGTGGTGGAGGCTAGTCCAATTACAACATTTAAAAGGCATCTGGATGGGTATATGAATAGGAAACATTTTGAGTGATATGGGCCAAATGCTGGCAAATGGGACTAGATTAGGTTAGGATACCTGGACGGCATGTACAAGTTGAACTGAAGGGTCTGTTTCCATGTTGTGTATCTTTATGAGTCTATGAGTCGATAACTGATGAAAACTAACTGGTCTGTAATTTCCCACATACTGCCTACCTTGCTTTTTGAATAAAGGCATTACATTAGCATTTTTCCAATCCATTGGAACTTTTCCTATGTCCAGGGAATTTTAGAATATTGTATAATGGATCCACTACCTCCGTTGACACTTCCTTTAATACTCTAGGATGTAGGTCATCAGGCCCAGGGGACTTGTCTGCCCAGAATCCTAATACTTTGCTGAGTACCTTTTCCCTATCAATATTGATTATTCTAAGTGTGGAAGTTTGACTCTCAACTCCAGACAACACAAAGTTCAGTTCAAAAGTAGATGCTTTATTTCTGAATAGCCGGTGAGAGATTCTGTGTGACAACAAAGGAATCTCATAGCCTTCTTGTGGTGACACCCCTTGATGAATCTCTGAATTTTCCATGCAAGCTGTGTATTTTATATCTTATTTGGGTATGAGAAATACAGCAGTCTTAAAGTCACATGGCTGATTGCTTTCATGTTGTTTAAGACAGGTATTTCAAGATCTTACAATGCCCGGTATTTGCTGACTTCCTGTCGCAAATAGCGAGTGGTTTACAGGAGCTGGTTATTGCATTATTCTTAATCGTATGTTAATGGGTAAGGGATTTAGATAATAGGATTTTTGTTTTGTTCCCATTGTTGGTCTTCACATACCCTTGTTAATAGGTAAGGAAGTATGTTAATAGGGACAGGAGGCAGTTAATAAGATCTATAACCAAGGCTATCAGTCTTGTCCAGGGAGGACAAACACCTTTGCCTGGGGCTGAAAGTAAAATCCACATGTCTGGTTCCAGACCATTTAGCAGTTTGGGGATAGCAGCCAGACCCCCACTGTGATTTCCAGTCTCACTCTGTTAGAGGACAGGCACTCAATCAAACATGCAGTGAGTCAGTTCATTGGAGATCCTTAACCCTTGAATTTCCAATACATCATCATAAGCAAGTGAATATAAATTTCTTTTCTTTTGTAGTTCTCAAACTTCTTCAAAGTTCTACTGTTTCTATTTCCTCTGACTTGCTGTTCCAATAGGTATGGCACTATTGTCCTTCACCGTGAAAACTGAGATAAAGTATTGATTTAGCAGCTCTGCCATTTCAGTGTTCCCCACTATGAGGTCTCCGGTTTGATCTTCCAAGAGGGCCAACATTCACGAAAGCGACTCTCTTCCCTTTTAAGTGCCTATAGAAGATTTTGCTATCCTTTTTGATATTTTGTGCTAGTTTTCTTTCGTAATTTACCTTAGGTCTTTTTATTAATTTTTTAAATCTTCAAGCCTGCAACTAGCCTTTGCAATATGGTACATCTTAGTTTTTGAAGAATTCCATAGGTCCATGACTGTTTGAGAGAAAATAAAACCCTCCCCCTCTCTGACTTAAATGTGCACTCTCCTACTCTGAGATTATACCCTCCCATTTTAAGTGCTCTCAAAAGAGGAAATATCCACTCAGCATCTATTTTCTCAAGTTCCTTAAGAATTGTATACATTAAAATATGGCACCTCTCATTCTTCTAAACATTAATGAGTGCAGACTCAAATCTATTCAGCTCCTCCTCAAAATAAAATCCCACCATGCTTGGGATCAAAGTGTGAATCATCAACTCTGGACTGCCTCCAATGCCAGTATATCTTTCATCAGATAATGGAAACAAAGCTGTTCCCAGTGTACTAGGTATGCTCTAATCAATGCTTGTATAGCATTAGCATAACTTCCCTCTTTAATATGCTCCATTCACTTTAAAATGAAGGCTAACATTTCATTTGACTTCCCCGCTGTCTGATAAACTTGTATGCTAGCTTTTTGTGATTCATATAGGAGGACTACCCTAATCCCTCTGTGTTGCAGCTTTCTGAGTCTAGTCATTTAAATAGTAGTCAGCTTCTCTATTTTCCTGCCAAAGTGCATAATCTCACATCTTTTACATTCTGTTTCATCTGCTAAGTTTTTGCCCACTCATTAAATCTGTCTATATCCCTTTATAGACTCTCTGTGCTGTTTTCATCACAAGCCTTCCCACCTATTTTTGTATCATCCATAAACTTGATGATAGTACATTCGTGTACATCATCCAAGTCATAATATATATTGTAAATAATTGTGATCCGAGCACTGATTCACCAGTAACAGGTTGCCATTCTGAAAATCCCCCCTTGTCCAAATTCTCTATTATCTTCTATTTGTGTGTCAATCCTCTATCCATCCTAATATATTGTCCCCAAAACAATAACAATCACACAACGACCTGATGAAGAAGCAGCGCTCCAAAAGCTAGTGTTTCCAAATAAACCTTTTGGACTATAACCTCGTGTTGTGTGATTTTTAACCCAAAACAATAGGCTTTCATCTTACTATGTAACCTTAAGCAAACACTACCTTTTTCAGCTTATTGTTAACTCTTTTTTGTCTCCTTTCCTTTTAAATAAGTGTGTTAACATTTGCAGTTTCCCACTTCTCTGGGATTTTTCCAGCCTGGTAAGATTCCATTCTTGAAAGATTATTTTCTAAGTATACACCATCTCTGTGGCTGCTTTCTTTAAATTCCTAGCATGCAATCCATACAGTGTGGGAACATATTAACTCTTAGCTCAATTCATACTGGTTAGTACTAGTTAATTAGTACTTTTAATCCTAGCACTTTTCTCCAATGAGAGTTACTGTATTTATTTCCTCTTCCTATTTTGCCCCTTGATTTAGTAGTTTTGGAACACGAATAGCAAAAACTGATGCAAAGTATTTATTGAATTCCTCTGTCATTTCATGGTCTCCCATTATTATTTCTTCAGACCCATTCTGTAAGGATCCTCTGTTCACTTTGGCCTCTTTTCTTTTTAAAGAAGCTATACTTTCAATTTTTATATTACTTGATAGTTTACCGTTAAAGTGTATTTCTCCCTGTTTATAATTTTTTGGCTATCTTCTACTGGTTTTTGAAACTTTTCCAATGCTCTGGCTCAGCATTAAACTTTGCCACATTATATATTCATTTCTTTCAGTTTTGTGCTATCTGTAATGTTCCACATATCCTACGAAGAGGCAGGCATAGCTGGGGCCCATGCGGGTGCCCATGGCTACTCCTTTCGTTTGGATGAAGTGGGAGGATTGGAAAGAGAAGTTGATCAGGGTGAGGACCAGTTCAGTCAGTCAAAGGAGGGTGTCAGTGGAAGGGTACTGGTTGGTACAGCGGGAAAAGCGCCTCATCTTCCGCCTAGGAACCCTCCAACCACAAGGGATGAACTCGGATTTCACCAGTTTCCTCATTTCCCCTCCCCCCACCTTGTCTCAGTCAAATCCATCGAACTCAGCACCACCTTCCTAACCTGCAATCTTCTTCCTGACCTCTCCGCCCCCACCCCAGTCTGACCTATCACCCTCACCTTGACCTCTTTCCACCTATCGCATTTCCGACGCCCCTCCCCCAAGTCCCTCCTCCCTACCTTTTATCTTAGCCTGCTGGACACACTTTCTTCATTCCTGAAGAAGGGCTTTGCCCGAAATGTCGATTCTCCTGTTCCCTGGATGCTGCCTGACCTGCTGCGCTTTTCCAACAACACATTTTCAGCTTTGATCTCCAGCATCTGCAGACCTCACTTTCTCCTCAAAGATAATACAATGAGTCCATCACCTCCTCTGTGGTGTATATTTGATATCAATGATTACCTGCAAGAATACAATGAAGTTAGAAATGGGATGCCATGAATGAACCTATTTCAACATTTACATTTGAGCAGCAGAACAGAGAAGAATCATGAGACCAGTGGCATCAGCATGCTGGAATTTAACTTACTTTCAAGTTGAAAAACATTGCACTTTCCCTAATGCTACAGACACTTGCCTTACAACTTCAGTTTCTGGGGATTGCCTAAACCAAGGCCTGGCTTCCCACACTGGAAACACTTGGGCAGGTTTCCCACTTGTGTCACATCCACATCCCTTCTGTTAATGATCCGAGTTCTACCTTCTACTTCCTGTGGTTCTATTTTCCTTTTCTTTCCAGCTTGTCTCAGGAATATTTGCCTTGCACCTATCTGTCCCCCATTTGTGACAGCTCCCGGACCTGAGCTTCTTTGAGTTTATGAGCCTGTGTATTAACTCACCAATGGTTCAGCCAGAATTTCAGCCTAACTGGGCCCTGTTACTTTGGGTTCTTCTACATTAGTCCGAATCAGATAGTGCATTTGATTTCGTGAAGGAGAATTACCTCAAGAGATTTTGTAGGTGACCTCAATTTCAAGCGTCATATCCTCTGGTTAAAGCTAATTTATTAAGTGTTTAAATTCTAGGTATGTCTAGTGAGTCATTTCTTGAGTGTTAACCTTTCACAAGAGATAATGAAGGAGTTCACCTCTTCCTCATCAAACTTGGAGATTAAATGTGAACTTGAATTCTTCATCCTTAATTGAGCTCCCTCACCAGAGCTATTCACCTTTGTCAGTTAGGACTGTCTGGACTGGAATGCCCTTCCACTTTTGTGGAATTCTTGCTCTTATTTGATTGCCAGACACAGTCTGTCTCTTTTATTCCATTCCATTCCATTCCATTCTCTTTCCTCTTTTATTTAAATGTTACCTTCTTTGTAGAATCCCCACAGTGTGGGGACAGGACATTCAGCCCAACAAGTCCACACCAACCCTCAAACAATCATCCCACCCCGACCCATCCACCTACCCTATCCCTATAACCCTGTATTTCCCATGGCTAACACACCCCTAAATACTATGAGCAATTCTGCATGGCCAATCCACCTAACCTGCACATCATTCAACTGTGGGGGGAAACCAGAGCATCTGGTGGAAACCAACACAGACACACATATGCAAACTCTACACAGACAGTTGTCCGAGGCTGTAATCGAACACAGGTCCCTGGCGCTGTGATGCAACAGTGCTAACCACTGAGCCACCATGCCACTGTTTCCACCTCTATGTATTTTGCCATAGCTTTTGCAATTGTTGTGGCACTCTATCACCAAGGGCCTACCGAGCTTTTATAATTCTTCCAAGGACAATGCTTTTAGATTTCTGAAAGTTATTTCATCCTGCTCCGTGGATGCACTCATATTAATTGGACCTCTCAGCACTTTTCCTAAAACTGTAAAGGTTTTCTTTAGTGAAGAGAAATTTACTAGTTACTAGCTGCAAGAAAATAATATATTGAAACATCAAAAACACACACAAATAGGTATGAAGTTTAAAAAGGAGAAAGTGAGGACTGCAGATGCTGGAGATCAGAGCTGAAAAATGTGTTGCTGGAAAAGTGCAGCAGGTCTTCCTTCCTGAAGAAGAGCTTATGCCCGAAATGTCGATTCTCCTGCTCCTTGGATGCTGCCTGACCATGAAGTTTAAAAGGGAAAGAGTGATAGAGACAGGAATAGCAAAGGCTATAAAGTTTAAAACTCTTGAAGAGTTCTTTAGGTGTTAAATTTTTAATCTAAAACCACTATTGTTTCAATGTTGACATGCGTCTGCAGTAGTGGTCAAATACATAGATATCATTGAGTTCTCGGTGATTGGTTGTTTCTTGGAATCTTTTTTAAACTGGGTATTGTTTTCAGGGTGATGAGGCAAAAAAAGTAAGAGAGAGAAAGAGAGTCTGTGTTTCACTCCTTGCTGTTATCAATCCATGTTCTTCCACTGCTTTGTTGCTCAAAGGGAGTTGCTGAAATGGGGTTCATTTGTGTTTTTCCATGTTTAGCTTCATTATTTTCTTACAACCTGGGTACTGTGCAGGAACTCTTTTGTATTCAATGTGAGACACTCATCAGGTATATACAAATTGAAGCCTGAATCACTAACTTTCTGATTGAAAAAAAAGTAGCTTCAGTGCAGAAAATTGTGTTCATTTACATGGGTCTCCTGAGCTTTTCTCAGTCTGTGGTTAGGTGATCTCAGCAATCGTTTTAGTCATATTTTATTGTTTGCTTATGTTATGGACCAGACTAAGCCACTCAAGATATGTCAAGGAAATAGCCTAGATCTTAACTTTTACTTATTTTAAAGGCAAGTGGCAGGCATTGCATTCCTGATGCAATTTTCATTAGATTCCCGACAGTGTGGAAACAGGCCCTTCGGCCCAACAACTCCACACCAACTCTCCGAAGAGCAACCCACCAGACCCATTCCCCCTATTTACTCCTGACTAATGCACCTAACACTATGGGCAATTTAGCCAGGCCAATCCACCTGACCTGCACATCCTTGGATTGTGGGAGGAAACCGGAGCACCCGGAGGAAACCCACACAGACACAGGGAGAACGTGCAAACTCCACACAGACAGTTGCCTGAGGCTGGAATTGAACCCGGGTCCCTGGCGCTGTGAGGCAGAAGTGCTAACCACTGAGCCACCGAGCCGCCCCGATCAATTTGATTGGTCAAGCTATCAGGCTTGAAGGAAAACACGCTTTATTCATAAAATATAGTTAAAATACAGATAAAATAAAAAAAACTTCACTGTAATTATTGAAATACTTAACAAAATAATAAACTACTCATTAATTGTTCCAATATAATAACATCCCAATACAGTGACATCCTTGGCAAAGACAAGCTCAATAAAACCAATTGTCTCACATGCAATTCTAGCAGCAGGAAGAGAACCCCAGCTTTTAGCTGTAACGGAGCATCCACATCCAGCTTCAAGACCCCAGCAACTGCTACTGAAAGCTGAAACTAAAATCATAGATCTGTGGGAGCTTGACTCCATCCATTCAGGCTGCACCTATTGTTCCAACTTTTAAAAAAACAAATGCAAGACCTCACAAGTGGTTTCCTTTATTGGCTTGAAGCAGATTGCTCTCCACTTCTGTCTCAATCTCTCTTCATTAAAAAAAAGGACAAAATACATCTCTTAAAACCATAATACCGTCACAGTTTATAAGTCATCATGAGAGGTCTCAGACATAACATGCACATCTATAGAATCAGAATGGGCTTAAAATCTTAATTCAATGATTTTGGGGTGGCATGGTAGCTCAGCCATTAGCTAAACTGCCCATAGTGTCCGGAGATGTGCAGGCTAAGTGGTTTAGCCATAGGAAATGCAGGGTTACAAGCGTAGGGTAGGGGTGGGTTGGGTGGGATGCTCTTCGGAGGGTTGGTGTGGACTCGATGGGCCAAAAGTCTGCTTTCACATGGCAGGGATTCTATTCTTTGTCTAGATAATGCAAGTTAAAATCTGATTATCTGTATGACCGAAAGTCATACTAAATGCCACATTTTTTTATTAATTCATGTGATAACGGCATTACTGGCTATGTCAGCATATGTTGCCCAACCTAGAGGACAGTTAAGAATCAACCACGTTGCTGTGGGTCTGGAGTCACATGTAATCTAGACCAGGTAAGAACGACAGTTTCCCTGCCCAAAGGACATTAGTGAACCAGACTCTACCATGGTGAAAGTCAAACCCAGGTCCACAGATCAATCAATGGGTCTTTGGATTAGCAGTCCAGCAATAACACGACTAGGCTGTCGCCTCCCCTACTGTTACAGGTACTCACAAATGTACACATAAATGTAAAGGAGCAGGATATGATCAAGTGTTGAACTGTTCTTCAGTGACGGCTGGTGAAGACCTCTGGCTGGAGGTAAATGTTAGATCAGACCTTCTTTGTTATCATCCTCTTTCCTGAATGCTATCTTCACCATACTGAAGACCCTCATCCTTTGGCAACTCTCTGCTTTGCAAAACAAAATTCAGCAGCATTCAGCCAAGAACTGTCAAGGCTAAAGCTGGGATTACTTTAGATTAATTGATGCTGTAGGATTTCTTTTAGAGACAAAAAGCACAGTCAATAACACATTTCTCCAAGGTTAGTTTTTCTCCAATTCTGCACATATGTTAATGATTACTTTCCAGAATCATGCGTGAAAGGATAAGATGTAATAGTTTTCATTTGTAATGTTGTGTATTCTTCTTACCCAAAAGCATTTTTGAGCTCCAATATTGCACTCACTGCAGAATTTGTGTCAGGAATGGGTGTCTGCCAGGACCAAGGTAATTCACAGAGCATTGAGAACTACATCAGGTCATTTGAATGCAAAAGCTCTCAGAACAGATTTGAACCTTCCAACTTAAGTTTGCACAATTGAGGGTGTGGGCAAAACAAATTTTAAAGGCGTAACTACATTCAGAGATGACTGATCGCACTTTAGATCCAATATTCTCTCAGCCTTAATAAATTTCAAAGTGGATTTTACCTAACATATCGGACAATAAATTTCTATTCTAAGTCAAGGATATAGTTGTATCATGAGATACAATTGCAGAAGTTTTTCTTGATTTCTCAAGAACTCCTCATAGAATCACACAATACAGAAGAGGCCCTTCAGCCCATTGATTGTACCATCCTTTTCCTCTTCCAAATCTAGTAATGCCAAATAAACTTCCAGCCATGTCCAATAACAATGTTAGTATGCTACACAATATGCAAAAAACCCAAAATATTAAAAGCTATGCTTGCCTTCAAGAACTCTTGTACGTCGAGCCACTTGTAGGATCATAACATTATTTTATGTCAAATCAAAGTGTGACGGTGCTGCTCCTTTAAGAAGGATATGTGGTCCTTGGTTTACTTTTCAAGAGGGGTTGTAAAAGGCAAAGGTTCCAATTTTCCTAGGATTTGGGGTCTTTGTTAATGACTAACAGATATTGCCCAATGAAACAATCAAGGAAAAGGCTTTTAGATTTTTTTAAAAATAGTTGTACATGAAAGCGGAGTGGCCAGTTCTCCCAGTTCAGGGATTTTTCTAGATTGGTTTAGCTTTAGGTGGGGACAGAGAAGCAGCTACAGTGAAAAGAGGTTTCATGCTTCTGCAAATAATCTCTGGTTGATCCTTTCTCTCTAACATCTCTCCTGTAAAAACCTGGGTTTGAATTTCCCTTTTTTGCCAAGGGGTGTGTTTACGGGTATGTTGCAGGAAATTGGAACAGCATCATAAAGTTACGATAGAGTCAGTTGGGTTTTCAGATAGGTTAAGTTATTCTATATTCTGTTCTCTTTCGTTTGTGTTTCATTCGGTAGTCTGTAAATAAATTCAGTTTTGTTTAAAACTGAGTGGTTTGACCAGCTACTTCACTCCTGGAATATCCACTCTACATTTGCCTAAAACAACTACAAAGGTCAGGGTCTGGGCTAGCTTCTTAAAATGTTTTGAGGGGATCTAGCCTGGTCCATAACAAAAGCCAGAGACTTTATATATCGGCATTTAACATTGTGAGGACAGTCCTTTTAATTGTTCCTAGAAAGCAATTTTAAAAAAAAAATCATAGAATGCCTACAGTGTGGAAGCAAGTCAGTTGGGCCATCAAGCTCAAGCTGACTGTCTGAAGAGCATCCAACTCTGACCCAATCCTCTATCCTAACCTTGTAACCATGAATTTGCTGTGACTAATCAACCTATACATTCCTGGATGCTACAGACAATTTGGCATGGCCAATCCACCTAAACTGTGCATCTTTGGATTGTGGGAGAAAACCAAAGTACCCTGAGGAAATCCCCACAGACATGGGAAGATTGAGTAATCTCCACACAGGCAATCACCCAAGGGTAGAATTGAACCTAGGTCCCTGGTGCCATGAGGCAACAGTGCTAATCACTGAGCCACCAAGCCACCCTCTGGTTATCAACTTAAAGCATGATAAAGATTGAAGGAATTTTCCAATAGTTTCAGTGCTACAAAAAATTTAATTTGCTAGAAATTGGATAAATGGCCTGTTTATATCCAACTTGCCCTCAGGGCAATACTCTATCAAAGTTGAACTCATTTTTTATTGCAAATATACTAGGTGGACATAGTCTAACTGAAGTGCATGCTTGTACTGGAATATAATTGTTCAATACCATTGCCAGAATATTGTCAGACCCATAGCCTTTGCCCAATTTAGTGCCTTCTTGATCTCATATAGAGTGAAACAAATTGGCTGAAGACTGGCATCTGTGATAGTGGGGACTTTTGAAAGAGGCTGAGATGGATCATCCACCTTCTGGTCGAAGTTGAATGCAAATACTTCAGAATTGGCTTTTACAATGATGGGCTGGAATCCCCCATCATTAAGGACAGGGAAATGTTTATAGACTCCACCTCATGGTAGAATTGTCCACCACCATTCATGACTGAGTCTAGCTGGATTGTCGAGCTTAGATCTGATCTATTGGTTGTGGAATTGGTTAGCCTTGTATATTGCATGCAGCTACTGTTGTTTAGCAAGCAAGAGATTCAGTGTTCTAGCTTCACCAGGTTGACACCTCATTTTTAGGCATGCCTGGAGATATTCCTGGCATACTCTCTGGGATTTTTCATTGGAGCAATATTGATCTCCCATCTTAATGGTAATGGTAGGGTAAGGGGTGCACATTGCATGAGCTTACAGATCGTGGTTGAGTACAGTTCAGCAGGTGATGACCCACAGTGCCTCATGGATGCCCAGCTTTGAGTTGTTAGATCTGTTCAAAGTCTGGCCCATTTAGTTTGAATTTACCCCCTTTTTGGTGCCCCCACCACCTGCTGCAGACACAATTTCCCACCTACATGCTGCCACTCAACAGTATCCCATATATACTACCATTTCAATATCAACACTATCTCTTTCAGCTCCTTCACAGTCAGAAATTTTTCAGATAATCTGACAGTGAGTACTGGATGAACAAAAATATTGTCCATTAAATATTAGAGTCACACAGTGTCATACAGATGTGTAGCACGGAACCAGACCCTTCGGTCCAACCCGTCCATGCCAACCAGATATCCCAACCCAATCTAGTCCTACCTGCCAGCACCCAGCCCATATCCCTCCAAACCCTTCCTATTCATTTACCCACCCAGATGCCTTTTAAATATTGTAATTGTACCAGCCTCCACCACTTCCTCTGGCAGCACATTCCATACATGTACCACCCTCTGCATGAAAAAGTTGCCCCTTAGGTCCCTTTTATATCTTTCCCCTCTCACCCTAAACCTATGCCTATTGGTAAGACCCAAGTCATTGTATTCAATCCCCATTTCAAACTGTATTTCCCGGCTACCAGTTCCATCCTCTCCCAGTTTGATGCTTGCAGAACTGTTCACAAATTTGCTATGACATTTGACACAGAGAAGAACTTCTAATGACAGACTCATGCTGTCTCTAAGACAACATTCTACCTAAGTGGCATCACCCACCTCCATCCATGTCTCAGTTTATTTTGTGCAAAATCTTCATCCATGCCTTTGGAGCTAGAATTTACTATTCCAATGTACTCCTGGCTAACATCCCTCAACATGACATGTTTCATACTGTCCTGCCATCTCTTCTCTCACCCCAAATCCTTCCCCCCCCCCCCCCCCCCCCCGCCCTCATGCTTGCCGATGTACATTGACTATAGTTAAGCAATGTATTGATTTTAAGATCCTCATGTTCATTTGAAAATTTTTACGTAGCTTTAACCTCCCAATCTCTGTGATCTCAGAGAACCACAACTCTTTGACCTATCTGAGTTATTTTGATTCTGACTCCCTGAGAATCTCTGATTTCAATTGCTCCACAATTGGTGTCCATGTCAACAACCATCTAGGTCATAATCTTTGGGATTCCCTCCGTAAATCTGTCTGCCTCTCTACTTCGCTTTTCATCAGCAAGATATTTCTAAAAACCTATCTATTTGACCAAGTATTCAGCTATAACACATACAAGTTATTGATGCATTCTATATATAAAATACACTACAGCTTTGAAGAATGATGGTTGGGCAGTCACTAAAGTGATTGTATGCACTAGTACCTCCTATTTATAACCTTCTCTGTTTGACAGAAGAGAGACATATGTTTTCAATGGAAAATGAGAAGTTGTGCACAATGGAAGGAAAATTGATGGATATGCAATGGAGTGCTGACCTACTTTATTCAGTTTTATGTCTTTGCCTTTGTTCAAGCCCACTTTCTGCATAAGTTTTAACAGCAATCAGTGCACTTTTCAAAGACGCTACCATTCAGAATATTGTTGTCCCCTGCCCATTCAGTGCATGAAATCTGTGCTACAGACATTCACATCATCAAAAGTGTAGTTTAATGCACCTCTTGAACCGTTCATGCTGTGGTCATGCACTGTTAGAAGTGCTTTTATAAGAGTAATTGCCTTTGCCTATGAAAAAACGTTCAATTCCAAGGTGTAATGAAGCTAGATGCCCATAGGAACAGACTGACTAAAGCACTATGGGAGACAGAACCATTAAAGTGGGGGCAAAAAGAAATATAGTTATCATAGGGGAAAGTATAGTTAGGGGAATAGATGCTGTTATTTGCAGCAAATACAGGGACTCCCAAGCCTGTGTTGCCTACCTATTGCCAGGAATCAGGACATTTGTTTCAGGACATTAATAAGAGAGGAAGTTAACTTGCAGAGTATATTGGGATTGTTTCTTAGAAAGTACCTTACACAACCTATCCTGGAGTAGGCTATTTCAGATCTAGTGGTGTGTAACGAGTTAGGATAAATAAGGCATCTTGGAGTTAAGGATGCTTAAGGGAGTAGCAATCATAACATGGTAGAAATTCAAATCCAGTTTGAGGGAGAGCAACTTAGATCTGAAACCAGAGTCCTCAACCTGAATAAGGGGAATTCCAGATGTATGATGAAAGAGTGATCTAATGTGGGCTGAGAAAATAGAATAAGTGGAAAGCCTACAGATGAGCAGACATTTAAGCAGATATTTCATTGCACTCAGCAAAAATGTATTCCGGTCAAAAAGAAGGAATTGATGAGAAGGCTGAACCACTCATGGTTACAAAGGCTGCTAAGGAGAGTATCCAATTAAAAACTAAGGCATACAAAATGACAAAAAAACAATTTCAGGCCAGGCGACTAGGAACAAGCTGCAGATGACTAAAAACTAAAAGAAAGAGAAAATGTATTATGAAAGTAAATATAAAAACAACCAGCATGGCTATCTAAAGAGAGAGCTAAAGTAAGTGTGGAACCTTTGGAGCATGCAACTGGGGAGTTGATAGCGAGGAATAGGAAGTGGTAGATAATTTAAACTAATAGTTTTACATCGATGAGGAGATAGATTTTCAACAATAAGAGGAGATAAATTTAAAGTGCTTTGCAAAACAAGCAAATGTGATTCAAGATATGGCTGTGGTGGGGTAAGACTGGGTCAAGGGAGGAGACTGCCACCCATGCCACACCTCCCCAACCATCTGTTGCCTCTACCTCATTCTGTTTACTTTCTTTATATCTGACCTGCCTGTCCAATTCCAACCCTCCATGTTTCTCTATCCAATTTATCCTCCCTCCCACCCCAGTCAGTATCCTGGAGGCATTTTCTGCTCTGAACCCCATTTCAATGTTGTGCCAATTCTTGGCACATGCACAGTGCAATGATACAGAGGATCTGGAACCATGTACATGCATGTTTCTGAGTGAGTGATCATGCACAGCTGCCTCTGAGTTGCACTGTCAGCAACTATAAAGTTTTATTGTTGAAGCCTCTTCTCCATTAAACATAGTCCTCAGTTCTTCTTTCTGGTGCTATTTAAAGCAGTTAAATCACCTTAAGTGGTGGCATCACAAGATCTTCCAAGTCTGGTGGTGAGAAAGGAATAAAGCATCCTCTACCCAGCCAACATCCCAACATCAAAATGTAAATTACTCAGACCATGCTCCATTGGGCAGGATACGCTGTCACATAGCTCTCAGCTGACTTCTGAACTAACTTCTCTATTTGAAAATTAGTTGCAGCAAGAGGAACATGGAAATGTCTTATGGATGTCCTCAAAGCATCTTGAACAATTCAACAAACTCCACCAACACATGGAAGTCACTGGCTCATTCCTGACAAAAGTGGAGAAGCTATGTTTGTTGACTTTCTGTGATACATTAATGTGTGAAGTTGATGATTTGATGAGTAGATGATATTGAAAATGACCTTGACCAGTTTTGAAAGAAATGAAACTGGATGTTTTGCCTATCCTGCGTAACTTAAATCTGATCCTGGAATTTTAGTTATGAATCAGCATAACCAGAGAAAAATACACATTGCAGTATATTGTTCAGTAAGTGCAGATTCATTATTTTTTTAAAAAATCAGTTGGAAATAACATTTTTGCAATTAAGTTGGCCAAGCTGGATCCTCAATTCTAATTTCTGACTTTAAAAAAAATTGTTACCACTGAATTTCTATGACTGCTTAAAGAATTTGGGGAGTATCTGCATTATATAGAAATAAGGATGAAATGGCTATTTATTTATCTGGGTGACAATTTAATGAAGGAACTGCAGCAATGGCTAATGCAATACACATTATGATGCATAAATTGACAATTAAGACCACAAACGACTGAGAACAGTACAGAGGTAGCATACATTCATTTCTGTGAGAGAATCCCATCCACCACCTTCAACCTCGATTCACACCTTTACTGATGCATAGTAGCAGTAGAGTGTATCATTTACAGGATGCACTGCAATAATGGCTCTTTCAACAGCACCTTCCAAATCTATGACCTCCACCACCATAAGGAAAAGGGCAACAAATGCATAACAGCACCATTGCCTGAAAATCCCAGTTCGAAACTACATCACTGTCACAGTGGCATAATCCTCGAACACCTTTCCTAACAATACTATGCTTATACCTACCCACGATGGACTATGGATGATTAGGAATGCTACTCACCAGATCCCTTGAAAAAGCAATTAGGGATAGGCAATAAAAGAAAACATTGTGTTAATTTTATTCACACCCCCCCCCCTTCAGTTGGAAATAAAGGAAAGAACTTTCATTTTAATAGCATTTTTCCATGACATCACCACCCCCTTCAATGTATTTTACAGATAACAAAGCCTTTCAGCAACTGATGCTGTAATTTGAAAAACACTAAAACTGCCGTAACGTAGGTAACAAGGCAGCTAATTTTATGCACAACAAGATCTCATAAATACCCATCAAATAAATAACCAGATGTATAATTGCATGAAGCTAGTTGAGGGAACTCTTTATGAAAGTCAAGCAGATTATGAGCCATGGCTGTAGTAGATTACAACTGCCATTCAATTAACCATCGTGACAATTTAATGAAGGAACTGCAGCAATGGCTAATGCAATACACATTATGATGCATAAATTGACAATTAAGACCACAAACGACTGCCCATTCAAGCAGTGGAAGCTTTTTCTATTTACAAAGAAATTATCTTTTGGGATATGGATCTAACCGTACATGCACCATCTTGGGGAAATGAGCTACTAAATGTGTAGCGTTTTTTTCCTTTGTGACTGATCACAGTGGTTAGCACTGCTGCCTCACAGCGTCAGGGATCCAGGTTCAAAGCCAGCCTTGGGTAACCCTGTGTGTGGCGTTTGCACATTCTTCCCTTGTCTGCGTCGGTTTCCTCCGGTTACTCTGGTTTTCTCACACAGTTGAAGAGCTGCAGGTTAGGTGGATTGATCATGCTAAATTGCCCATAGTGTCTGGAGATGTGCAGGCTAGGTGCATTAGCCATGGGGAAATGCAGGGATGTGGGGGGGGGGGGGGGGGGGGGTGGCAGGAGGGGTGTGTGTGGTGGGATGCTATTTGGAGAGTCGGTGTGGACATGTTGGGCTGAAAGGCCTGTTTCCACACTGTAGGGATACTGTGATTCTATGAATAAGAAAATGTAAACAAAGCATGGATGTCTGGTTAAGAGATGTGATTTAGGAATATGTGAGGAGCATAAATAATTATAGCAGCAGTTTTCAGGTCTGGTTAGAGGACAATGTGAGATTCTATCACAGCTTCCTTGGAGAATCGTAGAGGTGAATTATATTTTTACTTCATGAGCAATAATTTAATGGAGCATGTCCTATCCAATTATTATGCTATGTGCAAAAAAAATCTTTTCTCTTTCACAGACAAGTTCCTTTCAGCATTGATTGCACATAGATGAGTGTTACCATCTAGAACGGGCTCTACTTGATCCATGAGGATACAAACACCAGTGTTTCACACCTCCTTTAAATATCTCCTCATCTAGAACTTGCAAATTAGAGCTAAAAGTTGCCCTTATGTCCGCTAAAATCAAAGTGCAGATGGTAGATGAGGTACTGTTTTAGGAATCTGAGAAAAAATAGCAAAGAACTATTGAAATCTGTAGAGTCTGGTACTGGCTGGCTTGTCTAAGTTTCCAATAAGAGAAAGTATATGATTATGTCTGACTCATACATTCAGACATTCTGACTGTATACTTGGTCACAGCCATATTTTCTTCTGGGTCCTACTGAACTTTGTGCACAATAAGATTCTCAATAACACATCAAAAAAGTTTAGAACATAACAATATGCTGCAGTAAATGAATAGGCCTCACAACCCAAAAATATAGAGTGCTTCTTTCTGATCACAGCAGTATTATTGCTACTATGGAAGGATACAACAAGCAAAAATTAAGGACAAAATAAAAATCAAAAGAACTGCAAATGCTGTAAATCAGAAACAAACAGAAATTGCTGGCAACATGTGTGGAAAGAAATCAGAATTATTGTTTCAGGTCCAGTGACCCTTCGTCAGAACATGAAAAATAATAACAAAATAGGCATCGTACAAGATAGAAGCAGTGGTTATGATCTAAAATTGTTGAGGTCAATATTGAATACAGGAGGCTATGGAGTGTCAAGGCTAACTTCCCTGGGCTGTTTCTTTCTTTACCCCTTCAATTTGCTATATACCTAATCACAACCCATAACTAGACCCATTACCACTCTCTTTGGCTATTGCATCTTTGATTAGCTAACCTTTGCTGCCCTCTCAGACATTCACTTTGTACTTCCTGTCCCCTTTATCCCACTTTTTTACTGACGTAAACATTCTTTATCTCTACCTGCCCTCCTGTTCTGATGGAAGGTCATCAGTCTGAAATGTAAACTCTATTTTCTATTGCAAGATCTGGTAAGTGTCAATTATATTTTAGATTTCCAGCATCCAGGCTATTTTACTTTATTTTCTGAAGTTAACTTATATTGTTACAGACGTTTGATAAAGTGGGGCAAAAAATATAATCTCTGATCTTTCAAGAAAATGCTGACATAATTTCACACATTTTACTCAAACAAGAAAACCGGTCCTTGTATTATAAGTACGCCGGATAAAAGTGGAGCCAGACAATTCCAATATTGTTCGCAGGCGCTGTCACAAATACAGCCGCAACATTCCAGCGGACTTGGAGAGCAGTAGATATTATGATGACAAGTCATTCATCATGGTAGAAGTGGGGATAAAGGTGGCACATTTGTTTTCAAAAAATTATAAGATATTGGTGATAAAGAATATTCATTACGTGAAGCCATCAATATCCTAGATGGCTCAGATCAACAGTTAGACCTTATGACTCTAGTGAGTCCATTTAAATCCTCCAAAGATCTAGACACTGGTATCTTTGCAGTGTCTGTTTCACTCGGTGGTCAAAAGAAAAGGTGGGATTCTGTCAGGGGAGGCTGTACCTCTGGCCTTGTTTTTCCCTAACCGCATGAACCTAATATGATGTAGCATAATTCCATCACCTCTGATCCCGAGAACTCCCAACTATCAGCTTTTAGGAAGAGGTGTAACATTTCCAGGTCTTGCTCAATTTCCCATATCATCCACTATACTTTTTTTTTGCTGGGAGACCACAGGCCTTGAGAAAATTCAGAGCAAGTGTGTGGTTTGCAGTTTAAAATGCCTTTTTGGTGAAGTTGAACTGTAAACGTCAAGTGTTAGAAGTTAGGGCACAACCATTTTTGGGTTTTTGAAGGTTGGAGAGATTGAGCTGTTCATTTGAACAATGGGGTGAGAGGCACAACTGATATTGGATCTTAAGCTTTGGGGGAAGATTGTAATTCCTGAGAATTGGGCAGCTGCAGCAATACTCATCAAATATAGAATTAAGAGGAGGCTCCTGTTTCTGCTGCTGCCATGTTCAGGAAATTAAAAAGTCCTGTTGGTTGCAGCCAAAATGGCATTCCCTTTAAAAAGTGTTGGTTTAGCCATAAATCTCTCATCAGTGGATGCCATAGCAGGTGTTTAACTCCTTATTTAGATGTGCACAAGTTATAAATCTGTCTCTGCAATTCCATAGCACAGAGATTCTATTTTATGTCCACACCAATGTGGTCGATGATGCTTTTCCAGCACATAAAGAGTGAACACTCAGGGGAGACCCATGGTGGGGGATCCTTTCTAGTGGTGAAACCTGCCAACAGGCTGACAATGTTGCGGGTACAACTGGGCAGTAAAAGAGTTTCTTAGTCAAACAGGGAGGCTCTGCACCATGGCTAAAACTTTCCTGCCTAACTCCATTGTTTTGTAGAACACTTCTAGTCTATTATTTTGGAAGCTTTTAAGAGACTGTCCCTCAGATCACAACACTTGCACAGAAATTCAAAGTTTAAAATCTGCCATTTATGTAGCAGAAAATTGGTATAAGGTTAAGCAGAGAACTACAACCTCTAATAGGTTGGAAGAAATGTTATTCCATTTGGAAGAAGTATGGGCCACTGGAAGTTTGCTGGCTTTTTTCTTTTAGTTTCTATTTCACTTGTTCTTTTGTAATCTAACCATACAATTCCTCTTTTGTCACGGTAGCAATTTGTGGTTGCTTCACTTAAAAAAAGGAAGTTGACTGTTGCTGCTCAAAGGAGACATTTCTGTCTGTAACTGTGTCTTATAATGACAGGCCCTCTGAGTTTATGAATGTCATCACAGGGCTTAGATGTTGGCCATTCAAATTAGTTGCTTATCCATTTATCTCAAGTGCTTGCTGTTTTACTTCTTCACCCACCTCCCTAGAAATGCACACCTGTAGTAATGTTTGTACAAGATACTTCCTTAGTTATCTATCCCATCTACTCAAATATATTCTGATTTACTGAATGTTGAAGTGACATATTAGTGGTGGTAAAGGAAAGCAAAAAAAAAGACATTGCAATTGAGGTGTTCAAATGTTCTGAGACACATCTGTATGATCTTTCTGCTGTACATCCTCTCAGTAAATGCAGAGATTGGTGCTTGAGCAGGTTACTGGGCAATAATAAGACTGTTGAAGCAGCTACAATTCCTATCCAGTTCTCCAGCAAGGTGAAACCAGACAAAGTAAATTGCAATGGATTAGAGCACAAGTTCTCAAGAGCTCAAATCCAGCAGCAGTGAAAGAAAATCATTTGATCAAAGAAAGTTCAGCAGTGGCTGTGCACACTATGTCACACTACAAAGATATAGGCTTGTCAACATCTCCATCAATTGTAGAGGCTATTTGGCACTATTCAAATTACTGAATGAGTTGCTGAGGCTGAGCTACTGAAGTATATTTGTTATCAGACTTTCATACCTCTGAATCATTAGCGTCTGTATTTATTGGATTCTATAATCAGCAGGTTCCAGTTCCCAAAATTCCATCCACACCCATGCTCTGTGGGTCATTATTCCTTCTGCTGCAAGTTGTTGTTCTTGTCTCTACAGAAGTATGTGCCACTGGCTTCTGAGATTGTGACAAAGATTAAGTACTTTAGTCAGCAATTTATTATTTATTTTGACTTTTCTCTCTAACACTGTACATATTACACAAAATAAAGTACTGTTAGCTGACTCGTATACACATTAGTCAAAAGTGTGGGGCTGGAAAAGCACAGCAGGTCAGGAAGCATCCGAGGAATAGGAGAGTCGACTTTTCGAGCATACGCTTTCATCAGGAATGACATTCCTGATGAAGAGCTTATGCTCAAAACATTGACTCTCCTGCTCCTCGGATGCTGCCTGAACTGCTTTGCTTTTCCAGCCCCACATTTTGGACTCTGACCTCCAGCATCTGCAGTCCTCACTTTCTCCTCCTCATATATACTACATTATGTCAGAATAATATACACATTATTCTGATATACTGAAGACATTTACATTGACTCATATCTTGGTTTTAATAAACAGAAGTTATTTATTTATTCATGTGAAGTGGGTGGAACTGTCTAGGCCAGCATTTACTGCTCATCTCTAATTACCCTTGGGAAGATTTGAATATAAACTGCTTTTTGAACTGCTGCAGTTCATGGGGTGCAGATATACATACACAGTGCTATTTGAGAGGGAATTCCAGGATTTTAACCCAGTGGATTGTGAAGGAACAGAAATATAGTTCCAAGTCAGAATAGTCTGTGGCATCGAGGAGATCTTGCAGGTGGTACTGCTGTCATGTATCTGCTGTCCTGATCCTTCCAGTCGGTAGAGGCCACAGGTTTGGAAGGTGCTATCATATGCCGCTTGATGAGTTGTTGCAGTGCAGATTCTAGGAGGTACCTACTGCTGGTAGAGTGCACTAATTGAGAAGGAAGTAAACATTTAAGATGATAGATGCAATGTCATTCAAATGCACTGATATTGTGCATTAATGGTGGTGGAATGGATATTGAAGGTGTTATGTGAGTTGCTTATCAAGTGGATTACTTTTTGGGCTTCTTTAGTGTTGTTGGAACTGCTCTCAACCAGGCAAATGAAGAGTATCCCATCAATCTTCTGACACTAAAAGATGGTGTACCAGCTTAAAGGAAATCACAAAGCAAGTTACTCCTCACAGAGTCCCAACACCTGACATTTCCTTGTAATCACAATATTTATATAGAACAGAACAGAACAGAACACATTACAGTGTGGAAACAGGCCCTTCGGCCCAACAAGTCCACACCGACCCGCCGAAGCGCAACCCACCCATACCCCTACATTTACCTCTTACCTAACACTACGGGCAATTTAGCATGGCCAATTCACCTGACCTGCACATCTTTGGACTGTGGGAGGAAACCGGAGCATCCGGAGGAAACCCACGCAGACACGGAGAGAACGTGCAAACTCTACACAGTCAGTCACCTGAGGCGGGAATTGAATCTGGGTCTCTAGCGCTGTGAGGCAGCAGTGCTAACCACTGTGCCAGTATAGGTGGTTCAGTTCAGCTTATGATTATTAATAACATCCAGGAGAGATTCAGTGACAGTTATGCCATTGAGTGTGAAGAAACAACGGTTAGGTTCTTTATTGTTTGAGATGGTCATTGGTTGGCACTCATGTAGCGAATATCATAAAATCATAGAAATCCTAAAGTCTGGAAAGAGGCCGTTTGGCCCATTGAGTTTGCACCAATCCTCCAAATAGCATCCACCCAGACCCAGCCTCATAATTACTCCATAACCACACACTTACCCTGGCTTATCCAATGAGCCTATACATCTCTGAACACTACGCACGATTTCAGTATGGCCAATCCACTTAACCTGCACATCTTTGGAATGAGAACATACATATTCCAAATAGACAATCGCCCAAAGCTGGAATCAAACCCAGGTTCCTGGTGCTGTGAAGCCGCAGTGCTGACCATTGAGCCACTGTGCTGCCTATAATATGTTGTTTGTCACTTCTCAGCTGAAATCTGAATATTGTTTAGGTCTTGCTGAATTGGGACATGGAGTACTTCAGTATCTGAGGAGCTGTGAATGGTGCTCAGCACTGTGTAACCATCAGCAAATGTCCCCAGTTCTGGCCTCATTATTGAAGGAAGGTCATTGATGAAACAGCTGAAAAGGACACTACTTTGAGGAACTCCTGCAGAGGTGTTCTGGATCTGAGATAACTGATCTCCAACTACCACAACCTTCCTTCATTATGCCAGATATGACTCCAGCTAGCAGAGTGATTTTCGCTGATTCACACTGACTGCAATTGTTTGAGGGTCCTTGATGACACTTAGCTAAATGTGGCTTTCATATCAAGGGCTGTCACTCTCACCTCACCTCTGGAATTCAGCTCTCTTTTACATGCTTTCATGAAGGCAGTGATAAGGCCAAGAGCTGAGTGGACGTGCTCACGTTTCTTCTTCCAGAAGGTGCACAAAGAGAGCTCCGTGCTCAGCAGGCTGAAGGAAGAAGATGGCTCGCTAACGTCATCTCAGGCTGACGTCATGAGGATCAGTAAATCCTTCTACGCCAGTCTGTATGACGCGAAGCCGACCGACAGCGCGGCCTCCCAGTCATTCCTGTCGTCTATCATGGAGGTCTTAGACGACAGAACACGGGAGAGGCTGGACCAGCCACTATCTCTGGACGAGCTGACCAAGGCCCTCGAGTCCTTCGAAAAGAATAAAACTCCCGGAAGCGACGGCTTACCGGTCGAGCTCTATTCCGCTCTGTGGGACTTGATTGGCCAGGACCTCCTGGAGGTGTATGTCAGTATGCTTCGGGCAGGTACCATGAGTGAATCCATGAGGAAAGGCACCATCACCCTTGTCTACAAGCGGAAGGGGGAGAGGGAGGAACTCAAAAATTGGAGACCAATCTCACTGTTGAATGCAGATTACAAAATTCTGTCAAAGGTAATCGCCAACCGGGTCTAGGGTCAGTGATTCACCCTGACCAAACCAGTGCTGTGCCGGGCAGGAAGATCGCTGAGAGTCTCGCACTCCTCAGGGATACGATTGCCTACGTGCAGGACAGAGGGTTGGACACCTGCCTGATCAGCCTGGATCAGGAGAAAGCCTTTGACAGGATATCACACAGGTATATGAGAGATGTTCTCTCCAAAATGGGCTTTGGGGAGGGAATCTGCAATTGGAACAGACTGCTCTACACCAACATTGTCAGTGCAGTCTCAATCAACGGGTGGGAATCAGGTAGCTTCCCAGTCAGACCTGGAGTCAGGCAGGGCTGCCCCCTCTCTCCTGCCTTGTTTGTGTGCTGCATAGAGCCATTTGCCGAGTCCATCAGGAAGGATGCGAGCCTGAGAGGGGTGACTATTCCTGGCAGCAGGGGCCTGCAGGTTAAGGCCTCCCTGTACATGGATGACGTCGCCGTTTTCTGCTTGGATCCGCTGTCCGTGCGCAGACTCATGTGCATTTGTGACCAGTTCGAAAGGGCCTCGGGGGCCAAGGTAAACCGAGGCAAGAGCGAGGCCATGCTCTTCGGGAACTGGGCTGACCAATCCTCGATCCCCTTCACCGTCAGGACCGACCACCTGATTGTGCTGGGTATTAGGTTCGGAGGGGCTGGGGCGTGCGCCAAGTCTTGGGAGGAGCGTATCAGCAAAGTGAGGCAGAAACTGGGCAGATGGAAGCTACGGTCGCTCTCCATCGCGGTAAAAAACCTGGTCATCAGGTGTGAGGCACTGTCATTGCTATTATATGTGGCACAGGTCTGGCCTATTCCCAGAACCTGTGCCGCTGCAGTCACCCGGGCCATCTTCCAGTTTATATGGAGGTCAAAGATGGACCGGGTCCGAAGGGACTCACTGTATAAAGATCTGGGAAACGGGGGAAAATATACACCCAATGCCACCCTCACCCTGATGGCCACCTTTGTGTGTGGCTGCATCAAGCTGTGCGTGGATCCCCGGTACACAAACACCAAGTGTCACTACGTACTGAGGTTCTACCTGTCCCCGGTGTTGCGAAGGATGGGCCTGGCCTCGCTGCCGCGGAACGCTCCGAGTACTTGGACCGTTCCGTATCACCTGTCCTTCGTGGAGAAATTTATGAAGAAAAACACCTTTGACCACAAGTCCATCAGGAAGTGGTCAGCACGTAGCATCCTTGAGACCCTTTGGGAAAAGGAGAGGGCGGATCCTATCGTGCGGTTCCCTGAGCAGACTGTCAAAGCCATTTGGCAGAATGCCTCATCGCCAGAACTTTCCAACAAGCACCAAGACATGGCTTGGCTGGTGGTGAGAAGGGCTCTGCCTGTGAGATCCTTTATGCAGGCCTGGACTCTCAGCCGCACCGCACGCTGCCCTCGAAGCGGATGCGGGAGGGACGAGACTGTCACACACCTCCTTCTGGAATGTGCCTATGCAGAGGAAGTCTGGAGAGGAACGCAGTGGTGTTTGTCGAGGTTCGTCCCGAGCAGCGCCGTGACACGGGACTCCGTGCTCTACGGCCTGTTCCCCGGGACGCATACCGAGACGAACATCAACTGTGCCTGGAGGATCATCAACTCGGTGAAGGACACTCTCTGGATGGTCCGAAACCTGTTGATCTTCCAGCTGAAGGAGTTGACCCCAACTGAGTGCTGCAGACTGGCACATTCCATGGTCCAGGACTACGTGTTGAGGGATGCGCTGAAGCTTGGGGCAGCTGCCGCCTAGGCGCGGTGGGGAAAGACCACTGTGTAAAGTCTGCCTGCCTAACGAAGAACAGCGGGCCCACGCAGTCATTTGGGCTCTGCTGACGCCTCAGCTAATCATATGGGCATATGATTGAAAAATGTACAGACCTGTATAAAAATGATAAATTCTGATCTCTGTATGTACATGTTTACATATGTATGGCATGACCAACTGTACAGACCATCAAATTATTTTACGAATAAAGTATATTTTTGAAATAATAAAAAAAAAAGGCCAAGAGCTGAGTGGCCCTGGTGGAACCCAAACTGGGCATCACTGAGCAGGTTATTGCTGAGCAGGTTATTGCTGAGAAGGCGCTGATTGATAGCACTGTTGATGACACCTTCCATCATTTTACTGACGATCAAGAGTTGACTGATGAGGCAGTAATTGACTGGGTTGGACTTATCCTGCTTTTTATGTACAGGATTTTTTTTCATACAATTTTACCTATGGTTGGTTAGATGATGGTGTTGTAACTGTACTGGAACAGCTTGGCTAGGGGAGCAGCAAGTTCTAGAGCACAAGTTTTCAGTAGTATTGCTGGAATATTGTCAGGCCCAATAGCCTTTGCAGTATTTGGTGCCTCCAACCATTTTTTGATAACACATGGAGTGAATCAAATTGGCTGAAGACTGGCATCTGCGCTAAATTTAGCACTTCTGGCTGTAGATCGTTGCAAATGTTTCAACCTTCCCTTTTGTATTAAAGTGATGGTTCCTCCATCCTTGAGGATGGGGATACACAGGAACCTCGATTATCCAAATTTCGGATTATCCGGCAACATCGCAATGTCCCGATGCTCGGCTAAACTATGTTATCTGGCATTCGATTATCCAGAATTTGATTAACCAAACAAAATACTCCCTGCCTGTGTTCATTGGATAATTGGGGTTCCTCTGTATATGTGTGGCTTCCTCCTCCAGTGGTCATCATTTACAACTGGGTATGGCAGGACTGCAGAGCTCAGATCTGATTTGTTTGCTTTGTCCATGATTTGATATTTATGCTATGTGACACGTAAATAGTCTTGTTTTGTAGCTTCACCAGGGGCTGATGACTCATTTTGGGGTATGTCTTGTGCTGGTCCTGACTTGCAGTTTTCATTTCAAAAGTTTAGCCACATAGCTATGGGTCTGGGGTCAGATCAGGGGACAACCTGTGATCTTCCTTTCATAAAGAACATTAGTGAACCAGATAATTTTTTAAGACAATTAGCAATTGTTTCACAGTCATCATTTGATCAGCTTTAGTTCCAGGAAAATGGACTCGCCGATATCTATGCTTCGCATTTAACTTGGAAACTGAGACAAGGTGGGGGGAGGGGAAATGAGGGAACTGGAGAAATCTGAGTTCATCCCCTGTGGTTGGTCCCAACCCTCGAACTCAGCACCACCTTCCTAACCTGCAATCTTCTTCCTAACCTCTCCGCCCCCACCCCCACTCCGGCCTATCACCCTCACCTTATCACCCTCACCTTAACCTCCTTCCACCTATCGCATTTCCAACGCCCCTCCCCCAAGTCCCTCCTCTTTACTTTTTATCTTAGCCTGCTTGGCACACTTTCCTCATTCCTGAAGAAGGGTTCATGCCCGAAACGTCGATTCTCCTGCTCCTTGGATGCTGCCTGACCTGCTGCGCTTTTCCAGCAACACATTTTCAGCTCTGATCTCCAGCATCTATAGTCCTCACTTTCTCCTACAAGATACCTAGGTACATGTTCTTCAGTACAAATTCTTAGCTGAAAAAGGTTAGAAAAATAAAGAAATAAAAAGTTCAACATAACAGATCACATGAATAAATTATAAAATACAGGAATAAAAAGTTCAGAATAACAGTCCTGTCAATCCAGTCTATGTTGGCACCTAGTGACACTGGGCCTTCACTCCAGACTGCGCCAGGTTTCACCTTGAGCCCTTGAGATCAGGGGACCACTCTGGAATCATCTTGAAGGTGGAAATCCATGCTGAGGCCACACTGGGCAGAAGGATTGCCATGGGCGGCAGAAATTTCACCATGCCAGCCAGAGGATGCCCATGACAGGCCAAAGAACTGCCACTTCAAGTCAAAAGACTGCCATGCCTGCCAGGAGACTGCCACACCGGTTCAGTGCTGAGGCTGGGCGTCCGAGTCTGTGCCAAGGCTGGGAGCTCAGGATGTCACTGAGAAGAAAGAAGAGAAAAAAGTACAAAACAGAAAAAATGTAAGAGAGACAGATGGAGTGGACAAGCTCAGGCTGGAGCATCCTACTCCACCACTATCTTGGAAAAGAGGAGAGACTTGAGTCCCCCAAAAATGACTTCAGCTCCCAGTCTAGAAAGTTTGACAACCTCTTCCTGGAGCTTTCATACACCTAATTCAAATAACCACTTTATGATTTTATTCATACACTTCTGATGCATATCTATTACTAAACTCTTTGCTCTAAGGTGGTCTGCTTTTACTATCTTCTCCCTTTCTCAAGAGCAAAGGTTTATCCATCTATCTTCATCCAAGGAATTCTGCAGAACTGCCTCAAACTAAAACTAAAAGAACCCCTTTATTTCAAGCAATTTTTTTTCCCTAAGCTTAAAAAAAAGTCCACACATTTCTCACAGAAACCTTGACATACAATCGCTTAGCTTGATAAGTTGTAAATTTTCCTAATGTACACAAAAAGATGAATAGTTACGAAACCACCCACTCTATCAAGTTGATTTTAAATTAATTGTCATGAGTATCCAATATCTCCAATTTCCATAAGCTTTCCGGGTTTGATAAACTGTATCTGTTACAGATTTTGTTGGTTAGGTGCATTTTGCTGGCTGTAGGAAAGCATTGACTGCACCTGAAGCATGCATTTGTTGTTGGCCTGACTTTATACTAGCTTCATACTTACATCTATCCACAAGTAATGAATCAATGGTACAGCCCTTTATCTTTCCAAAAAATTATTCTTCCTAAAGGTTTTAGTTGATATAGAAGCAATTAATAACTCAATGGATCTCACTGTTAATTCCTTTTTGGAAAAGTCACTCTCATGACCCTTGTCATAGCATCTTTCAACAAACTGATCAACGGAGTGTGTGTTTCTAGATCTTTTGTGATCATCTGCAGAAAGACTGTATATGTTCATTCTGCAAAGTTCCTCTTTGACAATGACAAGCAAGTTTTTTTTAGCCCTTTTCTCAGAATCATTTCTCACTTGATCTGTAACATAGACATCAACAATATGTCTGAACAGTCATGAATATGGAGAAAGCGAGGACTGCAGATGCTAGAAAGTCAGAGTCGAAAATTGCAGTGCTGGAAAAGCACAGCAGTTCATGCAGCATCTGAGAAGCAGGAAAGTTTACATTTCAGGCATAAGCTCTTCAACATGAATGTGGGAAGGGCGTATGCCCAAAACATTGACTCTCCTGCTCCTTGGATGCTCCTGACCTGCTGTTCATTTTCCAGTACCACACTTTTCGATACAATCATGAACATGTCTCTTAAAGGTGAAAGGTGTACTGATGTACTGATGTCTCTGAAAGGTATACTGCCATTGAGACATAATACAATAGCCATACTTTAATATATAACTTATACTGGAAATTTCTATCACTGAGGCCAATTGTAGGATGCCTACAGCGGTTTTTGAATTCTCTTCACACAGAACCATGAATAAATCTGGGGCATTACAAATCTAAATGCTTCAAACACTCACTGGATAGAGTAGCTGAACCATTGAGGGAATCTCAGTTCATCATAATTAATATATTTATGTTAGCTGATTTTGCTAATTTATTTTAATGGCTTTTTCTATCATTGCTACTATTTGTCTAAACCAAAAGTCTGTTTGTGAATCATTTGATGAATATGTCCACATGATAAAGCAATATTTTGATAACTTGGTGAAAGGAGCAAAGCTCAAAGATTATTCTTTCATTTTTTGGTCTGGAAAAAAGCAAAAAAGTAAACTTGCGATATGTATACGGAAAATGTCTATATTTCAGTTTTGCTAAATTTTCCACTGAATATGTCCAGATACAAGGACCATTTTTATCATTACTGAGGCAGATAGCTCAAATTAGGAAAATTCCTGACTTGTTAGACCTACCTCAATAGAACATGTAATGGCATGTTCTTCACTCTTGGTGGGTCGGTTTTGTGGGAGAGGGGAAGGTGGGTGGCAGATTCATGACTGGGAGTGAGTGACAATGTGCAGAGTGCGTCAGGCCCACCACTCCCTGAGCCAGAGAATAGGCAGTGAGTGACATGATGGGTTGGTTAGTATGTTCTCATCAATTCTTTGGGACTTTCTTCCAGTTGCATTGTGACAGTTTACGCTCTCTAACTCTCACCAGAATGTACCAAATGTCAATGACACTCACATGACAAGAAACTCTTTTTAAAGGAATTAATAGAATTGATTTATTCTTAAAATTGCCATTATGAACAGTGCTTTAGAAAAGGCATGCACTTATTAGGACTCCATGCATTGTGTCCATACAATGTCATGACTCTGCCTGTCAGCTGGATTTGAAACTGTGCACACAGAAACTTATTGGTCTTAGAGTCATAGAATCATATAGCATGGAAACAAACCAAAGCCTTTGGTCCACTCATCCATGCACCATCCTCCACCACCACACTCCTCCAATTGGCCTAACTCATCCTCACTCTCACCAATTTCTCTTTTAACTCCTCTCATTTTCTTCAGGTCTCAGGTGTGGCCATTCCTGAAGAAGGGCCTGTGCCCGAAACGTCGAATCTCCTGTTCCCTGGATGCTGCCTGACCTGCTGTGCTGTTCCAGCAATAAAGTTTCAACTTTGATCTCCAGCATCTGCAGACCTCACTTTCTCCTCGGTGTGGCCATGGGTACTCACATGGGCCCCAGTTATGCCTGTCTCTCTGTGGGGTACATGTAATATTCTTTGTTCCATTCTTATTCGGGCCCCCACCCACAATTCTTTCTCCGATATATTGATGATATCATCGGTGCTGCTTCCCTCTGGAACTGCTCTCGATTTGTTTATTGAGCAATGTCAATGTGACATTAGTCACCTCAATTTATTTGTCCCCCCCCCACCAGTCCAACTAACTCCCTCTGAACTGACTGCACTCCATGTGCTTAGATCCAACCCTGCCTTTGTTGTTAAGCTGCCGATAAGGGTGGTGCTGTTGTAGTCTGGTATGCTGACCTCCACATGGCAGACACTGTGTGCCAGCTCCCAGATACCTCCTCCTATCTCCCCTGGACCATAACCCCATCATGGCACATCAATTCATTGTATCAATGACAGTCACTGACCTTATTTCATCTGAGAAGCTCCCCGCCACGGCCTCCGAACTGATAATCCCCCAGCCTCGTACAGCTCATTTCTATCTCCTTCTGAAAATCTGCAAACAGGGCGGACAGGGTAGAGCCATTGTCTCAGCCTGTTCCTGCCCCACAGAACTCAGCCCCTCCTACATTGACTCAGTCGTTTCTCCCTGGTCCAGTCCTTGCCCACTTACATCCGTGATTCCTCTGATGCTTTAAGCCAGTTTTGGAATTTCCAGTTTTGCCTCCTCTTTACTACGGATGTTGAATCCCTTTATATGTCCATCCCCCACCAGGATGGTCTCAGCACTCTCCGCTTTTTCCTGAGGCAAAGGCCTGAACCGTTCCAACTTACCACCACCCTCCTCTGCTTGGCTGAGCTCATCCTCACCCTCACAACTTCTCCTTTAACTCCTCTCATTTTCTTCAGTCAGACGGGTGGCCATAGGTACCCACATGGGCCCCGGTTATGCCTGTCTCTTTGTAGGATATGTGAAACATTCCTTGTCCCAGTCCTATTCTGGAAGGAGAAAGTGAGGACTACACGTGTCTGGTGGTGGTATCTCGCTGGAGTTAGCGGAAATGGTGACTGATGATCTCCTGGATGTGGATGCTGGTGGAATAGTAGGTAAGGACAAGGGGAAGCCTATCGCTATTATGGGAGGGAAGGAAGGGAGTAAGGGCAGGGGGATTGTTTGGAGTGAAGGAAGAGTGGACCAGAGTACCCCGGAGGGAACAGTCCCTGTGGAAGGCAGAAAATGCAGGGGAGGGGAATATGTGTCTGATGGTGGCATCTCGTTGGAGTTGGAGTCTCCTCTCAAAGAAGAGAAGAGAAAGATTTAAAAGGACCTGAGGGACAACTGTTTCACACGCAGGGTGGTTTGTATGTAGTTTGAACTGCCAGAGGAAGTGGTAGATACAGGAACAGTTACAACATTTGAAAGATATTTGGATAGGTATATGAACAGGAAAGGTTTAGAGGATATGGGCCAAATGCATGCATGTGGGACTAGTTTACTTTAGGAAACTTGGTTGACATGGAAAACAAAAAACAGAAGTTGCTAGAAAAACTCAGCAGATCTAGCAGCATTTGTGAAGAGAAATCAAAGTTAACGATTTGGGTCCAGGTCTTCAGAACTGATAGTAGCTAGGAAAATGTTGGTTTATATGCAGAAGATAGGGTGGGAAGAGGAGGAAAGGAGTAAATAATAGGTAGGGAAGGAGCCTAAATGGAGAGAAGAACAGTTGGACAGATAAAGGAATTGATAATGATCTGGCTAGGAGAGTGAGAAGGTGTTAATGGAGATGGTTAGTGGCTAACAATACATTGTGTGTAATGGCAGATTATGTGATAATAAGGAGACAGTGAGGTCTGTAGATGCTGGAGATCAGAGTTGAGAGTGTGTTCCTGGAAAAGCACAGCTGGTCAGGCAGCATCGGGCCAGAGCCCTTCATCAAGAATGAGACTGGGAGGCTTGGGGATGGAGAGATAAATGGGAGGGGGAGTGGGGCTGGGGGCAAGGTAGCTAAGAGTGCAATAGGTGGGTGGAGGTGGGGGTAAAGGTGATAAGTTGGCAAGGAGGAGGGAGAAGATGGGTGGGAAGGAAGATTGACAGGTAGGACAGATCATGAGGGAGGTGCTGAGCTGGAAGGTTGGAACTGGGATAAGGTGGGGGAGGGGAAATGAGGAAACTGGTGAAGTACACTCAAAGGTCTGAGCAATGAAGGCAAGTTACTTACCACCTTTTTAACCATCCTGTCTACCTGTGACACAACTTTCGAAGAACTATGTACCTCAACCCCTAGATCTCTCTGTTTGACAACAGTCCTACCTTCTCTTTCGTCAGGAAGATGATATAGAAGCTTGAACACATGCACCAGCAGAATCAAGAATAGCTTCTTCTCTGCTGTTATTGGACTGATGAATGGATTCTCTAACTTCACATAATGCTGATCTTGTTAATGTTGATCTTGCCTCAAGTGCATCCTGTGCAGCGTAACTTGTGTTCCTTACCCTGTCCAAGCTTTCTTTCACCCTATGATCTGTAATGATCTTGGTTACTATGATCTGCCTTTACTGCTCACAAACAAAAGAATTCATAGAATCCCTACAGTGTGGAAACAGGCCCCTCGGGCCAACAAGTCCACACCGACCCTCCGAGGAGTAACTCACCCAGAGCCATTCCCCCTACCCTTTATTTACCTCTGACTAATGCACCTAGCCGACACATTCCTGAACACTATGGGCAATTTAGCACAGCCAAATCACCTAACATGCACATCTTTGGACTGTGGGAGGAAATCCACACAGACACGGGGAAAATGTACAAACTCCACACAGACAGTCGCCCAAGGGTGGAATCGAACCCAGGTCCCTGGTGCTGTGAGGTAGCAGTGCTAACCATACAGCTTTTCACTGTCCTCAGATACACATGACAGTAAGTCAAATCAAGTCAAATCAAATCACTACTCAGGGCCCTACCATTAACTGTATAAGTCCTGCCCTTGTTTGAATTACCAAAATGCAATCCCTCACATTTATCCAAATGAAACTCCCTCTGCCACTCAGCCCATTGGCCCCATTAATCAAGACTCCTTTGTACTCTTAGGTAACCTCCTTTACTGTTGACTATACCATCAATTTTAGTGTCATCCATAAACTTACTAACCATGCCCCCTTAACTGTACATTGCTGACACAAAAACTTCAGTTGTCTATAAAAGAAATCTAACAGCACCCAATGTTAACCGAGTACTATTTGAAACAATTCCTACTGAGGACGATATGGAAGCAACACAGTTTCAAAATACAAATTCAGCTACTCATTCCTGTAATCATCAACTAACAAATGCAGATTCAGCTACATAGCTACATAGTAGAATAAAATAAATTTCAACTTACTTCTAAAATGATAAGTAAAATTGACATTTTCCTTTTCGTTTACTAGACAAGTTGAATTCAAAACATTATTGTAAATGAGAAACTAAACAGATTCAAATTCCTGAAACATTTAGGTCAAAGTTTCAAAACTATTTTTAGTTGAAAGAACCCTTTCAAATTGTAATCACAGGTTCCCAATCTAAATTATCCACATAATACGCATTTATAGCAGAGCTGCATATATAGAATATTAATAACGCTTTCAGTAAATGGATAAACTACTTGTTATACTTTTGAAGACAGATCAGATAAACCTAAGATAAGTGATGAATGTGACCCAACTAACATTATAAGTGACGCCAACTGAACCACTGTAAATTTGATACAGATTCCCTGATACTCGCATATATACATAAATAAGAACTTAATGTATATATATTTAGCAGTAGGAGAAGACTATACAATTTCTCAAGCCTGCTCCACTACTCTTTTTTGAATTTATTTCAGAGATGTGGCCAGCATTTACTTCTCATCCCTAAAGGCTAACATTAACTTGTATTATATTTTGCTATTTTCAATAAACAGTACAGAGTTAATTTGTTCCACATGAGTAATTATTAAACTATTATCAGTAACATAATATGCTACAACCCAATACATTTCCACCTTACTTCTTAGCTCAGATCCTCCAGTCTCTGGATAGTCAGAGAGCAGAAAGATGCACGTTTGAACCTGTCAAGAGTCCGGATGCAGAGACTACATGATAACTGTCTGAAAAGTTTAAACTTGCAAAGGTCAATTATCGTACTTTGAGAGTCCTTCAAAAAAGTCTGTAACTCTGAGCTAGAATTGTTTCGTAATGGTTATACCACGCAAGGTCGAGGGATTAAAATCTGCTCTAACTCAAGGCTAACTGAAAGACTGAGGCCCCAGTCACTCACATAAAAGGCTGTGGGCCAGTGCTGGAAAATCGGATTAAAAGAGATAAGTGGATGCTTTTGATCAGTGCAGTCACAATGTGCCAATGGGCTTTTTTCTGTGCTGGACATCTCTATATCTCCACGATACTGACGTCCCACCACTCAGACTGACACCTGTTTCCTCCTTCCTCAACACCTGAAAATTCTTTTTGAATCCTGACCCACTCCAACCTCTCACCCACTTATCAGCCACTGAAACCCCATTACCCACCTGTCACACTACCTCCTCAATGCGTGCCGGTGTAACCACATGGCACTCTACCCCTTCACTCATCCATCATCCACCCTGCCCCTCATCCAACTAACACCCTAATCACTTTTCTGGGAGACTGCTTTGGAGCCCTCTCCCCTTACCGATCTGCCATCCTACCCCTTACCCTCCTAGCACTCTATCCCCTCACCCACCTGCTTCAATGCACCCTTTGCTATTTGGAACCTTATCCCATCCACCCCAACCACTCAATGTCCCAACACACCTTTCACTCTAGCTATCTGCACATCCCTTCACTATCCTAGCAGCCTAACTCCTCATCAGCCACCTTGGAGCCTAATTCTTTAACCAAATCGCTTCCCTCTTACCCACCAGGCTCCCTACCACATCATCCACCCAGCAGGCATCCTACACTTTTACCCACGTGCCATCCTACCCCTCATATATCTGGCACCCTATTCTGCCCCCAACTACATCCTTACTCCTTCTCTTCCTTTCAAACAGACATGCCTTCTCTCAGTAGCTGTCAAAGTAGCTTTTAAACATTTTCCTTCCAGGAATTCACTTCCAATTTGAACAGCATTCAAAAAGCCTGGCAAAGTTTAAATGAAGCCATCTGCTTAACTTGCAAGCTGCACCACCTTAAGCATTCATACCCTTTAGCAACAGCTCCCCTTGGCAGCAATGCAAGCCATCTGATCTGACGGGTGACTGGCGAGTCACAGTGTGGCCTGCTGAAGGGTCCTCTCTGGTTTGTGAAGACAGTTAAGGTGTGATGGCTCCTCCAACCAGAGGCTATTTCTCTCCCACAATCACTGCTCACAGGAAATGTGGGAGAGAAGTAGAATTTTGTCAGAAGAACAATGAACTGGGCAATATAATTGGTTGGACACAACTTGAGGTCTGGAAACCACAGCAGTGAGCATACCTACTCTTTTTTGAAGTTGTAAAACCCTCTTGATATTTAATTCTATAGTGGTGTCCAACTTCCTTTTTCCAGTTTATAGTTAAAAAAAAACATGGTCCATTGCAGAAGCAGTTGAAGAGTCCAGTCATCAGTTGGGAGAGGGGCAGTGTAAGAGTTGGGTTGGGGGTGATCACAGTCAGGCATTGGGGGTTAGAAGAGGGGTGAGAGTCAGGCCATATTGGGAGGGATTAGGCTTCAGACCAACTTGGGGGCAAGGGTGGAGTCTGACTTGGATCATTGGCTGTGGGGAACGGAGTGAGTGTTGGGCCTTCGGAAGAGATTGGAGTGCTATTCAAGGCATTGTTTGGGGAAAGCATTGTGGGAGTTCAGCCATCAGGAAGTGGGGTGATAGTCTGACTGTTGAGAGGGGTGAGCAGAATAGGAGTTATGTTCGGGTGCATGCGGTGAGAGTCAGGCCATTGTGGGAGTGTGGGGGGTGGGGATCACAGCAAACTGAGGGCTCAGCTGTGAGGTGCTTAGGGAAAGAGTCTAGTTGTTGACAGGGGATCAATGTGTGTGTCAAGCTATTGGTGAAGGGTCAGTGAATTTCTCTTTCCCAGAAACCTTTCTTCTTCTTCTCCAAATATCTTTAACTCCGAACATTTTTGTGTCAACTGGTTCGCTTTACCCCGATGAACCAGTTGGTTAAGAAGCTTAACACCTATCCAGGATAAAACAGACCATTTGTTTGGCATCACATCCACAAATATTCATTCCTTCCATCACTGATGCTCAGTAGTAGCAGTTTATATAATCTACAAGTTGCAATGTAGAAATTCGCCAAGGCTTCTTGGACAGCACTTGCCAAACCCCTGACAACTTCCATCCAGAAGGACAAGGACAGTAGCTACATGGGAAAACCACCATCTAGAAGTTCACCTCGAACCATTTTATGAGAATACATTACCATTCCTTTGGTGTCCTGGGGTCAAAATCCCGGAAGTCCCTCCCTAGTGGCATTGTGGGAGTACTTATAACAAATGGACTGCAGTCGTTCAAGAAGGTAGCTTAACACCACTTTCTCAAAGGCAACGCACGATGGGAAATAAATGTTGGTTCAACCAGTTACTCACATTTTGCAAGAATGAATTTTACAAATTAAAGGGTCTGTTTCCATGCTGTACATCTCTATGACTCTATAAAGCATGACTGGTTCAGCTGAAATGCGGGTGAAGTTACAAATATTTCCGGTGGATCATTTTATTTCTGTCACATCCTTCTATTAAATGCATTCACTGGGGTGAGCACTTATGAGCACTGCAAACATTATTGCCAGACATTGTTGTATATTGAATGCCGTGAGAGAGCCCTTCTCCAGAAAGCATCTGTTTGTGTCAAAAGGATTTTGCAGACTCCATTAAAAATAGCTTTATGTGGGCAGAGGAAATGGTGGAATAGTAAATAGCACTGCTCATCATGGAAAGAGAAGAGTCCACAGATGGGCAAGGGAATTAAAATTAAAGCGATTAAATAGAGAGCAACCATTTTGATATAGTCCACAATATTGTTGAACAAGTTGTATTTCTGCCCCATCAACATTATACTGGAGCATCATGTCAGCTCAAAACATTCCGTAAACTGCATAATTTTCTGACTTTTAAGATGCCAGTAAACAGACTTAGCTGTCCAAAAATGGATATCTGAAATTCAGATCAAACATGGCACATTATCATCAGATTTAAACATGAAGCACAAGGGCAGAAAATGACATCTCATTAAGTTTGTTTTTAAAAAGTGAATATCAACATCTATTCAGTTGCAGGAATGCCAGAGTTAAGCCTTGCCCAGCCTGAAACTCATACAGTACCCCTTCTAACTTAACGTTCCTAAGATAACTTTAGGAAACATACAGCAGTCCTCTGAGTTCACTTACTACAGTATATTGGGGATCATATTTGGGACTTTCTTAATATTTATGGTTCAGCTACTCACTGTCTTAACCTTCACTGGCTTAATCTGAACTATTGAGCGAATTAATCATTATTAAAATATTTCCCCTTTTGCCAATTTATTTGAATGGCTTCCTCTGTCATTTGTTAGTTTTAGAATTTGTCTCAATAAAAATGTTGATAGTGAATCAGTTCAACAGAGTGTCAGTGTGATAGGACATCAAAATAATAATATTTGAGATTTTTATAAATACAACACTCAATTTTTTTTTTACTCTGCAAAAATGCAAAGAAGTGCAAGTTGGAATGTCTTTGAAACTGGGAAATCATTGCAATGAAAAAATATTTTTCTAAAATGTAGGAAGATTTGGAAATATAAAGTGCTTGATCAAAATAAGAGTTTTTGGGGTCACTAACATAATGGACTGAATCTTATGTTTTTTTTGACTAAGGGTTAGTTTGGTCCAGTTTCCTGGAGGGTTTTTCTCCACCAGGCCTAGTGAGACTTCTTGCTGCATTTTGATTTGAATTGATTTATTATTGTCACATGTTCCAAGATACAGTGAAAAGTATTGTTTTGCATGCTATGTAGGCTAATCATATCTTACAGAAGTATATCAGGGTAATAGGACAGATTGCAGAACATCATGTTATAGCTACAGAGAAGGTGGAGAAAGATTAACTTTAATATGAGAGATATGATAAAGTCTGAAAACAGTGGGGAAGAAGCTGTCCTTGAATCTGTCAATGCCTCTTCTGCCTGATGGAAGAGCATAGAGGGGTCTTGTGTAGGCTGCTTTCCTGAGACAGTGGGAATTATAGACACATTTACCAAACTTATTAACTACCTAGCCCGATGCTGTAGTGACCCTTTCGTCCAATATCAGCCTCATTCGTCCTGGAGCAACTCACCATTGATGAGATATTCTGGAATTGTCCAGCAATCCTGGGACTGGTGCCAGCTTTACAAAGTATTTGTGCGCTTGGACAAACACTGTTTGTCAGGAGCTACCTTGCATGGAGGTGTGCACAGTCAGGACTTACTCACTCACCAGGACCAGTGGGGAGGTCATAACACCAACCCATGGCAATCTAGCCCAAGATCAGTGAGTCTCAGCCACTGGAAGAATGCACAGCACAGAATCCTCGGTGTAGGAAGATGACTTTCTCCACCCCACGAGCATAAAGCCACCATCTTCTGTCCCTCTATTTCTGTTACCATGTTCGCCTCCTTCCAAGCTTCATGCTCATGAATTCTAGCTATTACCTGCTTCCTGTAACCCACACCACCCCTCTACACTATTAATCCTGCATGCCCTTTGTAATGCCTACTTATTCGCTTGGAGCATGTCTTTACTTGCACTAAAAGTATCAGCTGTGCCACACACTTCCAGTTGCCTTAATAATAGCCTCTCTGCCATTTCAGGAGAGAAACTGTCCACAATAGGGCAGAAAGAGTCAAGCCTGGTGGGCTACCTGACATTCAGCTTCTCACCCTGTATGAGGAGAGAATTCTAACTTTGACCACCCTTAGTGGCTGACTAACTGTGTCCAACCCCTGGATTGGAGCTGCAGGCTGCCCTTGACTTACTCCGGTAGGACTGAAGGCTATCCTCCTTGACTTGCCTGAGGACTGTTGGCAAACATGATAAGCCTCCTGTGCCTGCACTAAATAGTGTCCAGGTAGGCTCAAAATGAGTGAGTGCTAACAGGACAAGTGACCAGTCTGGAGATGCAATCCGGTTCAGTGAGATCTACAGTCATTCGCAAGCAATAATCCTGTAATAGCTAACTCGATGCTGCCTAATTTTGCGTTTACGCCTGGAACTTATTTAAACGATGCAGTGAGTTGTTCCTGATGTTAAGATGAGCCTTGCTGGACTTCTTGTATGATTGTGCCACATTTCTTGCCATTAGTCACGTCATTCAGCCCCTAACAGATTCCATTTCATAGAAACAGAAAGAAATGAAGGAAGCCCATCAAGCCAAGCTGGATGAAAATAAGCCACACATTTCAATCTTTCTTTCCAGATCTTGGTCAGTTGTCTTGTCGATGATGGCACCTCAATTGCAGTTCCAAGTGTTGGTTTTCATGCTTTGATGATTTTTGCCCATACCATCCTTTAAAGCTATGAGTTCCCACATGTAATCTGGAAAGGGAGAGGGTTTGAGTGAGGAAATGTGCATCTTTAAAGGGCAGGAGGGTAAACTACATAGACGAGTCAACACACAGTCTGACCAGGCATTAGCATATTTGCACAGATCAGACAGCTCGTAACAGTTACCTAGCAAGGGGGTAGTGCAGGACCCAGAAATCGAAACACACAAGATGAAGACCTCCAGAAATTTATTTATTTTCCTTTTTCTACAAATGCATTGACAGTGAGAACAGTTTTAGTTTTATTTTTCATAACTTTTGTGAAATTATGAAAATACAGGAAAGAAAGAGAAAAATAATAATTGGCCTGTGCCATTTAAATATGTTGAAGCCTATTTGCACCATCACCAACCTCTCACCCCATTGGAAGTTATGTAATGTCTTGGGAGAGGCAACAAAACAGAGAGTAAAATGAAACTCAGGAAAATGCCACAAAACTTGTCTTTGACCTCCCGAATTTAAATAGTCATGGACCAGGAGTTTGTCATGCTGATACATCAGTCCCACCTACCTCTATACCTCTATACTAGGACACATCTTTTGCAACAACTGTTCCAGCTCTTTTTTGAAGGCAAATCCATTCCCATGTGTGGAATTTAATTCATAGCATCTAATCAGGCTTGCTGTTTTATCCTTTTCGGTAATTCCTTATAGACTTTTTCTCTATAACCAGCTTTATTAATTATGCATGTGAACAGATCTACCCCCCGCTATAATTAAAAAAGAAATCACATTACCTAGGAAGGCTATATTTTACTTTTGAATGAAGCTCCAGTTTCATCAGTCTATGTATAATTTTTGGTGTTGCTAAGATAATATTCTGACATGCTACCAATAGATCTTCTCAAGGCCTTGATACATCAGCACGTGGTGTAACAAAAACCTGTACAGTACTCTAGATGTGGTTATGCTTAAGGTCTCATAGAGATTAAAAATTAGATCTAACTATTCTAAACACACTATAACAGTTGAACTTAACTTGAGATTGTCAGTCCCACAGGCTGCAGTCTATTAATAGCCACACATTGCTGTTAAGTCCAACTTGGGAGGTATGGGGGAGCCACAGAGTGTTTTGGGGGAATGGTGTCAGCAAGCAGTTGTAGTTTTTTGGGGAGGTAGCAGGAGCTAAGAAAAGTCTAAAATCATAGATTGGTTTCAGGGCAGAAAGAGGCCATTTGGCCAGCCAAGTGCTGGCCCTCTGAAATTCATTTACTGCTATTCTGCTGTCTTTTCCCCTTAGCCCTGCAAACTTTCCATTTCAGATTATGACCCAATTTACTTTAAAAGCTTCAAAGTAACTTGCTTCTACACATCCTCAGGAAGTGCATTCCAGATCCTATTCCCTTGCGGGATTAATTATTTTAAATCTATGTCCTCTGTGACTTTATAAAGCTCTGGTTAGGCCCCATTTGGAGTACTGTGTCCAGTTTTGGTCCCCACACCTCAGGAAAGACATACTGGCACTGGAACGTGTCCAGCGGAGATTCACACGGATGATCCCTGGAATGACAGGTCTAACATATGAGGAACGGCTGAGGATTCTGGGATTGTATTCGTTGGAGTTTAGAAGATTAAGGGGAGACTTAATAGAGACATACAAAATAATACATGGCTTGGAAAAGGTGGATGCTAGGAAATTGTTTCAGTTAAACGAGGAGACTAGGACCCGTGGACACAGCCTTAGAATTAGAGGGGGTCATTTCAGAACAGAAATGCGGAGACATTTCTTCAGCCAGAGAGTGGTGGGCCTGTGGAATTCATTGCCACGGAGTGCAGTGGAAGCCGGGACGCTAAATGTCTTCAAGGCCGAGATTGATAGATTCTTGTTGCCGAGAGGAATTAAGGGCTACGGGGAGAACGCTGGTAAGTGGAGCTGAAATGCGCATCAGCCATGATTGAATGGCGGAGTGGACTCGATGGGCCGAATGGCCTTACTTCCACTCCTATGTCTTATGGTCTTATCTTACCGTCTATAAAACATTATTGACAAAACACTGATGAGGTATCCAGGTGATAATAGGAGTTCGTATGGATGACGATGATGGTTTGAAAATATATGTTCCTACCTCATGTAGATTTTTCCAGTCAAGGTTTCAATTCTGCCCTATCCTAAATAAGTCCATTGGAGGGAGAAGTCCACTCAGCACAGGAGTAGCATTCAATATTAATAGGAGTAGCATTCAATAGGTTTTGTGAAGGGCAGGTCGTGCCTCACAAACCTTATTGAATTCTTTGAAAAGGTGACGAAGGAGGTTGATGAGGGGAAAGCGGTAGATGTGGTATATATGGATTTTAGTAAGGCGTTTGATAAGGTTCCCCATGGTAGGCTACTGCAGAAAATACGGAGATATGGCATTGAGGGTGAGTTGGAGGTTTGGATTAGGAATTGGCTGGATGGAAGAAGACAGAGGGTAATAGTTGATGGCAAAGTTTCTTCATGGAGTGCCGTCACTAGCGGTGTTCCGCAAGGATCTGTTTTGGGACCATTGCTGTTTGTCATTTTTATAAATGACCTGGAAGAGGGGTTAGAAGGTTGGGTGAGCAAGTTTGTGGATGATACGAAAGTCGGAGGAGTTGTTGACAGTGAGGAAGGATGTGGCAGGTTACAGCAGGATATAGAGAAGCTGCAGAGCTGGGCAGAAAGGTGGCAAATGGAATTCAATGTAGCTAAGTGTGAGGTGATTCACTTTGGGAAGAATAACAAAAAGATGGGGTACTGGGCTAATGGTCGGATACTTGGTAGTGTGGATGAGCAGAGGGATCTTGGTGTCCATGTACACAGATCTCTGAAAGTTGCCACCCAGGTAAATAGTGCGGTGAGGAAGGCATATGGCGTACTGGCTTTTATTGGTAGAGGAATTGAGTTCCGGAGTCCTGAGGTCATGATGCAGTTGTATAAGACTCTGGTGCGGCCGCATCTGGAATATTGTGTGCAGTTTTGGTCGCCATACTATAGGAAGGATGTGGAGGCACTGGAACGGGTGCAGAGGAGGTTTACCAGGATGTTGCCTGGTATGGAAGGACGATCGTATGAGGAAAGACTGAGACACTTGGGGCTGTTTTCATTAGAGAAAAGAAGGTTTAGGGGTGACTTGATTGAGGTGTACAAGATGATTAGGGGGTTAGATAGGGTTGACAGTGTGAACCTTTTCCCGCGTATGGAGTCGGGTATTACAAGGGGGCATAGCTTTAAATTAAGGGGGGGTAGATATAGGACTGAAGTTAGGGGTAGGTTCTTCACTCAGCGAGTCGTAAGTTCATGGAATGCCCTGCCAGTAGCAGTGGTGGACTCTCCCTCTTTATGGGCATTTAAGCGGGCATTGGATAGGTATATGGAGGATAGTGGGTTAGTAAAGGTTAGGTGGGCTTGGATCGGCGCAACATCGAGGGCCAAAGGGCCTGTACTGCGCTGTATTCTTCTATGTTCTATGTTCTATTAAGACATACCACCTTTTTTTTAAACAATACTTGGCACTGTATTTCAGGAGTTAAAAGCCCCAAAGACATTTGTCATTGACTGAAGAATGATAAATGCACTAAGTAAATGAGTGTTTAGGGTGCCAGATGTTTAGATACATGGGTAGCATGCCAGGTGGATAAGGTGTCAGGTGGGTGAGGGGGCTGGTGTGCTAAGTAGGTGAGAGGTAGTGTGCCAGGCGTAGACTACCAGGTGTATGGATTGCCAAATGAGTGTTTAAGAAAAGAGCGTTGAGTGGGAGGAGTTGAGAGGGTCTTTGCAAGTTTTAAATGGAATTGGTTCAGACTGGGGTGGGGAGTGATTATTTGGTGATTTAGGATGTTAGGGGTTGAGTGATGTGTTGATGAGTGAGATTAGTGGTGTGTTAGGGATCAGTTCCATAGTTATCCAGGAATTAGAGTAGGTATTTGATTCTAACTATTGATAACTGTTAAGCTTATGTTAGGCAGAATGGTCTGAATTCTCCAACTTCAGTGGACTTTTTAGCTGAGTTCCAGACATAGGGTAAATTGCCGATAAAAACATTGAACATCCAGGAAATTCCCATGGAGCTGTGCCAAGACTTCTGCTTGCTTCTGATAGGCAACTACAGTTGATACTGCTCCAATAACTCTTTAGAATATCTAGGCCACAATCTTATTATTTTTACTCTGAACCACAAAACACGATATTGCCCTTTTCCATTCATACATCTGGAAACACACTTCACGTATATATTTTACGTTGCCATTAAGCAGGCATTCAATTCTCCTGGAACAACTCCTATGTGAATTTTGTTCCTGAGGATTTATTTCTGTTCTTTTCTTTTCCCAGGCTGGGTTTTTAAAATGTCAGAATTGTCTTACACAGTCAGCTTTTTTTCTTCCTCTGCAGATTCTTCTTCTAGCATAAGTTATGCAAATCTTCCAGCCTCATTTTAACTCCTCGTGAATTTGGTCACTTCAATCTGAGTGTGAGCTTCCATCCACATTGCTCTGTGGTGAGCCACATCATCTTGCTATCTAGTGCTCTCTCCCTCTTCTGGATTCTGACAGAGACACCTTGTCTGAGAATTTTCCAGAATACCATGGGCCTTGTGTCCAGGTAGAAATGAAGATTAGTTAGTCTGAATGCAAATTCAGACCTAATCTCTCTTAACTTGGATGTAAAAGAGCACTTTAAAGCAAAACTGGATATTGTCAACACTTTCCTGAGACTTTGGAGACTCTCAGTCTATCCACTGTTAACATAAAGAGATAAAGTTGCCATAGTCCTACTGGACCATAGGACTGATCTCTCAGTTAGAGAGAGAGAGGGAGAGAGAGGACTGGTCGTGGTTTAACTTAAGGGTCACTGCACTTCAGGTAAGAGGAAAGATGAGAAGAAAAGTCCTTTAAGGGAATCTCAGCCAGTGTGGGAATTGAACCCATGCCATTAGCTTCACACTGCATTGCAAACCAGCCACATAACTGAACTAACTGACCCTTATGTTAACCTATAGACTGCCATTATTGTCTCTAAGTGTAAACACCTTGCACCTGCTTTGCAATAAAGAATAATCTGGTTTCCTTTCAATCTCCAGTAATAAATGTATGCAGACTTGGTGTCAGGCAAACCTCAGAGCAGGTCACTTGATCCCATTTATTTTACCTAAAGGACACTGTCCCAAAACCATACAAATGTATATACTTCATTACTTTTAATAATAGTACTGGATCCCATTACACTATTTCAAAAAAAATGAAAAGGAGACTTATCTCCCCAATTTAACATTGTAAGAAAATAGATTATATTACCATTATCACAATGATATTTGTGGGAATTTAATGCATGCAAATTGATTGTAATTCTCTTGCATAAAACATTAACTACATATCACAACACTGCATCACTTATCGAGAGTTTTGAGGTATCAAGTGGTGCTGAAAGGTGCTGAAAGGTGCTGTATAATTCTGAATCTATCTATCAAAGCATAGGACAAAAAAAATCAAAGAACTGCGGATGCTGTAATTCAGAAATAAAAACAGAAATTACTGGTAAATCTTAGCAAGTCTGGCAGCATCTGTGGAGAGAAAGCAGAGTAAACATTACAGGTAATATTTTTTGTTCAAATTAGAATCACTACAGTGTGGAAACAGGCTCTTCTTCCCAACATGTCCACACTGTCCGTCTGAAGAGTATCCCACCAGACCCATTCCCCTACCCTATATTTACTCCTGACTAATAACCTACACCATGGGCATTTAGCATGGCCAATTCACCTAACCTGCACATCTTTTTGGATTGTGGGAGGAAACCCACGCAGACACAGGGAGAATGTGCAAACTCCACACAGACAGTTACCTGAGGCTAGAATTGAAGCCGGATCCCTGGCACTGTGAGGTAGCAATGCTAACCACTGAACCACAGTGCCACCCATCCACTGAGCCACCATGCCGTTATATAGCATTAACACTGCTTTCCCTCCGCAGATGCTGCCAGACCTGCTCAGTTTTTCCAACAATTTCTGTTCTTGTACCTAAGCACTGGTTCTAGCTTTGATATGATGTCCCCTTTGTCTGAATAATTTGTCACTATTTTACTTTAAGTACAAAGTCTCACAATTGTTTTGGTGCAGAGAAAGGTTAATTGGCTCATCTTAAAGAGGGTTAGATACTTGAGAAAGAGAGGAAAGAAGGTCGAGAGGGAATTACAAAACTGAATCGGCTCTGGGCTGACATTTTCCAGCCCTCTGGCAACATTCCCTCAAAGCTGCACAGTCATTCCACAGCTGCTGAGAAACACCGTGCACACTGATCAACCTTCCACTTCTGGAAGCCAAGGCCGCACACAGATCTTAAAGCTGCATACAGAAGGAGGCCAGCAAGCCCATAGTTGTACTTAAAGACCCAATGTGGGGATGATTTTCTGGCCTTGCTGGAGTTTTGACAGTGTAGTGTCTGTTCCCTGCCACATAAAGAGACCATATACACAACAGAAGCAGTCTTCCTGCAACAGTTCAGTGGATTATCAAAGCCAGTGATTCTATGCTGCAAAGGGATGGTTACAGAAATGAATGGCAGATCACACGGTTTGAAAGAACTATCTGTAAGGGCACTCCCTCTGATCCAAGGGGCCTATACTGTTTTCACGCTATCAGTTAACAATTCACTTTTGCCTTGTTAAGGCACCTCCCTGTTAAGTTGCCCTTGAGATGCATTACCATTGCCAATCACTTCTGGAATTGCTGCTGAGGTCTAGAGCTGCTGACCCTCTGATGGGTACAATAATAGCAATCCTGCCAGCAAATAGGAGGCTACCTCCAGGCCTCTAATGCCATGGTCATGGCCTAAGTGACAAAATCTGCCCTTCCTCTTGCTAGGCTTGCCTCCAAGTTTCAAAATCTGTCATCCAGTTTTTAATATCCTGTAGCTTGCCTTTAATATTTAAAGTATCTCATCATTTTGTTTGTCAAAAAATTATTCTAGGCCCACTCCTGTTTCTATATTCTTGCTCATAACACGATCCTAACACTTTGGCTAAGTCTTTGTATTTTTCAAGTGCTTCTAAGCATTCAGAAACATGCAATATATCTATGGCTGCCACTGATAATCAGCCTCAGCTGAATTGCTAACCTGTCTTTCACATGCTGCATCAGTGACAACTTTTTGTATAACGTTCATTGTAAGTTCTACCTGACTCTCCCCCATCTCTATCATCTAGCAGACTATCAAAGTTGTATTATAACATACATTATTATATTTCAACATACATAATTCAGCCTTCTCTGGATAGCATCTCACAGGTGGTTTGTGAAAAGAACAGGGACATCATGGTCGAGGACATTGTGCCTATACCCCTGAAAACTGCTTCAAGTAGTTCACCAAAATATGGTGTCTATGGTTAAGTGCATGTTCTTATTTAAACAACATTAGAAAGAAATGCCTCTGCCAGTTTTTCTCAAATCAAAACAACAGGGGGATAAGTTCAAGAAAGCTTCACAGTCATTTTCAGAGAGTCTGGCAGCTGCTCAGCAGATTAAGTATTGATCTCTTACAAAACCTTGCTGATGGAGTTTTCAATTTCTCATTATCATGTCGTATAATATCCTGGTGGTCTGATTATAATGCTGGATTCTGAATGGAGGAACCCAGGCAGAGCATGATCACCTCACAGCCGTGTAAACTGACCCCAGTAGCACTGAGAAAATCAGCAGCCAATTACAAAGCAAGGCAGCTATGAGCCGGCTTTCAGAGAGTGGAGCTGCCTGCTTATTGCAGAACCGCTAGTTATTCTCCGTACAGACACAGCACACACTTCAATCACGTCGCGTTGCTCTTAATGGAGATTTCATATGTGAATGTTTTCAAACTCCTATTTTTAAAACTTGTCAACAAAAGTCAGGAAGTGCCAAAGGCCATAAGATCTTAAACTTAGATTTTTGATCTTGTGGAATAAATATGACTTTAGCTTCTGAGAATCATGCATTTGTACATCATTTAATACAATCCAGAGCACTCTTTGTTTATCTCTTTATCAAGTTATTTATACTCTTGCTCAGGACAAAAGAATGGCATTTTCAACAATAGGAGTCTGTGGTGGCTTGTGGAATGATTGACTTTCTCTCAGTCTCTCAGGCACAGGATTTATCCCATTCAGGTCAGGTGCAGAACAATGCACCCTCAGTTCTGCCTGAATACTATGGTTCAAATTTAATACCCTCAGCGTAGCACCACCCCATTGTCTCATAAATCAAGTGATTTGGTACTAACAAGTTTCAATTTCTTCCAAGCACAACCTTATGCAGAAGGCCATTTGAAGTGTCTTCAACAGTTTATTTAATGTCTAACATGTCAGAGCTCTTTACAGAAACTGCATCGGAAAATCTTTTACCAATCTTCTTTTGCCTTTATCCCATCATGTCAAAGAAGGACCAACTCCCACTAAAGTAGAAAGATGCAATAGAAAATGCCTGCTACTCATTCCCTTATACCTTTGCCAGCTCTTTGACAGAGCCATCCACTTAATCATACTCATTTTCCTGTACATTGTTCCTTCAAGTACTTATCTAATTCCCTTCAGTGCATCCTCCAACTTTCTAATTTTAGGCACCTCCTCTTGTTAGGATAACCGTTAAACTGTTATACCAATCAAGTCATTCTTCAATCAGCTAGTCAAGAATGAAGGACATCAGAAATGAGAACAATCTTGTTTTCATAAAATCATAGAAATAGTTACATCATAGAAGGAGGACATTTAGCCCTTCATATCCACGGACTTTCCCTGTTACATTTCAATTATTTTTCTATCAATTTCCAATTCCTCTTTGAAAGTCATAACTGAGTCTGCTTTTACTATATTCTTAGGCATCACATTCAAGATTCTAGTCACAAGTTGCAACAAAATGTTTCTGCTCATGTCACCTTTACTTCATCTGCCCTTCTCCTTAAATTGCTGGCCTTAGAACCTTGACGCTTCCATCAAAGGCAACAGTTTTTCCCGACTTACTCTATAAAGATGCGTCATAATTTTGAATGGATCTATTAAGTCTCCTCATAAAAACATCAGCTGACTGAGTAGAATAATCCCACCATCTCCAACTTACCCAAACATATAAGTTTTTTTACTTTGGAAACATAAAGCCTAATTCAGGTTCCGTATCAAAATTGAAACAGGTGGGAGCTAAGGTTGACTCACCAACCAGTTGCGCTATTGTGTTTTCATTGCCATCTGTTTCAAAGCAGAAATATGGCAATAGAGACAGGAAAATTGTGCTCATGAATGTCAACTTTAAAAATGGCAATTCTTAAATTGTTCTCCTGCCATATGTTGACTGAGGGGGTGGAGAATGCTGGTAGTGAGCAGAGTTTGGGAAATTAATCATGTGCTCAATTTGCTATATGCACCATTTTGCAGCAGTAGAAATTTAAGTGTTCACAGCTGGGCTGATGACCAATACAAATAAAACTGAATGGTGGCTTCAAAAACTTCTTCATTCACAACACATTTTTTTTATTTCGAAAATATACTTTATTCATAAAATTATTTTGATATCTATACAATTGGTAATGCATACGTATACATTTCATTTCTTTACATACAGAGATTGGAATTAATCATTCGTATATACAAGTCTGTACATTGACCATCCAGATATTTTGCTGAAGCGTCAGCGGAGCCCAACTGCTGAGTGAGCCCCCTGTTCTTCTTTGGCAGGCAGACTTTACATGGTGGTCTTTCCCCACAGCACCTTGGCGGCAGCTGCCCCAAGCTTCAGCACATCCCTCAACACGTAGTCCTGGACCTTGGAATGTGCCAGTCTCCAACAGTCAGTCGGGGTCAACTCCTTCAGCTGGAAGATCAACAGGTTTCAGACCGCCCAGAGAGCGTCCTTCACCGAGTTGATGATCCTCCAGGCGCAGTTGATGTTCGTCTTGGTGTGCATCCCAGGGAACAGACCATAGAGCACAGAGTCTTGTGTCCCAGAGCTGCTCGGAATGAACCTTGACAAACACCACTGCATTCCTCTCCAGACTTCCTCTGCATAGGCACATTCCAGAAGGAGGTGTGTGACAGTCTTGTCCCCCCCGCAGCCGCTTCGAGGGCAGCATGCGGTGCGGCTGAGAGTCCGGGCATGCATAAAGGATCTCACAGGCAGAGCCCTTCTCACCACCAGCCAAGCCATGTCTTGGTGCTTGTTGGAAAATTCTGGTGATGAGGCATTCTGCCAAATGGCTTTGACAGTCTGCTCAGGGAACCGCTCAATAGGATCTGACCTCTCCTTTTCCCAAAGGATCTTAAGGACACTGCGTGCTGACCACTTCATGATGGACTTGTGGTCAAAGGTGTTTTTCTTCATAAATTTCTCCACGAAGGACAGGTGATATGGAACAATCCAACTACTTGAAGCGTTCCGCGGGAGCGAGGCCAGGCCCATCCTTTGCAAAACCGGGGACAGGTAGAATCTCAGTACGTAGTGACACTTGGTGTTTGCATACCGGGGATCCACGCACAGCTTGATGAAGCCACACACAAAGGTGGCTATCAGGGCGAGGGTGGCATTGGGTATGTTTTTCCCCCTGTTGCCCGGATCTTTATACATTGAGTCCCTTCAGACCCGATCCATCTTTGATCTCCACATGAAGTGGAAGATGGCCTGGGTGACTGCAGCGGCACAGGTTCTGGGAATAGGCCAGACCTGTGCCATATATAACAGCACTGACAGTACCTCACACCTGATGACCAGGTTTTTTCCCGCGATGGAGAGTGACCGTTATTCCCATTTGCCCAGTTTCTGCCTCGCTTTCCTGATTCGCTCCTCCCAAGACTTGGCGCATGCCCCAGCCCCCCCAGACCAAATACCCAGCACCTTCAGGTGGTCAGTCCTGACGGTGAAGGGGCTCGAGGATTGGTCGGCCCAGTTCCTGAAGAACAAGGTTTACTTTGGCCCCCGAGGCCCATTCGAACTGGTCACATATGTGCATGAGTCAGCGGATCTGAGCAGGAAACGGTGACGTCTTCCATGTACAGGGAGGTCTTAACCTGCAGGCCCCCGCTGCTAGGAATAGTCACCCCTCTCAGGCTCGCATCCTTCCTGATGGATTCAGCAAGTGGTTCTATGCAGCACACAAACAAGACAGGAGAGAGAGGGCAGCCCTGCCTGACTCCAGATCTAACTGGGAAGCTATCTGATTCCCACCCATTGATTGAGACTGCACTGACAATGTTGGTGTAGAGCAGTTGGATCCAACTGCAGATTCTCTCCCCAAAGTCCATTTCGGAGAGAACATCCCTCGTATACGTATGTGATATCCTGTCAAAGGCTTTCTCCTGATACAGGCTGATGAGGCAGGTGTCCAACCCCCTGTCCTCCACATAGGGGAGCGTACCCCTGAGGAGTGCGAGACTCTCAGCGATCTTCCTGCCCGGCACAGCACAGATTTGGTCAGGGTGAATCACCGACCCTAGAGCAGACCTGACCCGATTGGCGATTACCTTTGACAGAATTTTGTTACCCGCTTTCAACAGTGAGATTGGTCTTCAATTTTTGAGTTCCTCCCTCTCCCCCTTCCGCTTGTAGACAAGGGTGATGATGCTTTTCCTCATGGATTCACTCATGGTATCTGCCCGAAGCATACTGACATACACCTCCAGCAGGTCCTGGCCAATCAAGTCCCACAGAGCGGAATAGAGCTCGACCGGTAAGCCATCGCTTCCGGGAGTTTTATTCTTTTCGAAGGACTCGAGGGCCTTGGTCAGCTCGTCCAGAGATAGTGGCTGGCCCAGCCTCTCCCATGTTCTGTCATCTAAGACCTCCGTGATAGAGGGCAGGAACAACTGGGAGGCCGCGCTGTCAGTTGGCTTCGCGTCATACAGACTGGCATAGAAGGATTTGCTGATCCTCATGACGTCAGCCTGAGATGACGTTACCGAGCCATCTTCTTCCTTGAGGCTGCTAAGCACGGAGATCTCTTTGTGCACCTTCTGGAAGAAGAAACGTGAGCACATCTTGTCCTGCTCCACCGAGCGGACTCTGGACCGGAAGTTTATCTTGGAGGCCTCCGAGGCAAAGAGCGAGGCTTGCTGGCCCTTCACCTCCTGGAGGTCCTCCGTGACATCAACCCCCATCATCTGCAGTAGGAGCAGGTTCAGCATACTTTCCTGGAGCTGGGACAGTTTTCCCCGCCTCTCTCTTGCCTCCTGAACACCTTTGAGGATGAAGAACCTTTTGATGTTCCCTTTTACTGTTTCCCACCAGTCCGCTGAGGACTCAAAGAGGGGCTTCTCGGTTCTCCAACCTGCGTAGTCCCTCTTGAGCTCCTCAATGTTTCCCGGGGTCAACAGCTTTGTATTCAGCTTCCACGTTCCCTTCCCAGCCCGCTGCTCGTCCTGTAGGTGACAGTCGGCCAGCAGGAGGCAGTGGTCAGAGAAGAACACCGGCTTGATGTCGGTGGATCTGACCGAGAGCGTTCGGGACACAAACAGGTAATCTATCCTTGAGCGGATAGACCCGTCTGCCCATGACCAGGTGTATCTACGCTGCGCTCCGTCTGCAGGGGCGCTGAAGACGTTGTGCAGATTGGCATCTTTTACCGTGTCCATCAGGGCTCTGGACGTGGTGTCCAGTTTACTGTCCCCCCCGCCGGATCGTCCATCTGCATCAATGATACAGTTGAAGTCTCTGGCCAGAATGACCGGCCTGGACGTAGCCAGCAACAGTGGAAGCTGCTGCAGGACGGCCAACCGTTCACTCTTACCCACTGGGGCGTACACATTAATCAGTCTCAGGGGAGCATTCCTGTACATGATGTCGGCGACGTGGAGGCGCCCGCCCACCACCTCCTTAACCTCGGAGATGGTGAAGTTGCCTCCTCTCAACAGGATACCCAGGCCGGAGGCGCGGCTATTGTTGCCCCCCGACCAAACTGACGGCCCATGGGCCCATAAGCTCAATCATCTCCTGTAGCTGCTGAGGTGCGGTATCCCACATTCCTGCAGAAACAGGACGTCGGCTTTAACGTTGGCCAGGAAGGCCATTGTAGAAACACATTGCGTAGCTGATTTGATGCTACGCACATTGATTCTGGCAACTCTTATCCCCATTTTAACAGTTTACAAGGTTAACAGTGTCCATTTGCTGCTGGTCTTGCCCCTCTGGGAACGCCGCTCCTTCATCAGGTAGTTGTAGAGGACACAATTGTAAGGCACAGGATTTATAGCAAACGTTTACAGTGTGAAGTAACTAAAATTATACATTGAAAAATACCTTACTTGCCTGTTGAGTCTTTCATCTGTTCGAATACCATGATAGTTTCACTTCTTTCATGTGTAAATCACAAAACTTTTTATTTAAAGCTGTGTGCATTCCCGTGGTGACGGCAAACTGCTGGACCCTCCCAGGGCTGAGGAAGCTGTCCGGCTCCACGCTGGAGCCATTTCCCCGCTCTGGTGTCTTCGGGTCGGGCCCAGGGTCCGCATGGTCCAGTTCTCCATCTGACAGCGGGGCTGTCACAGGACCGCTGCTCCCAGTTACCTGGAGTTGTGGGCCGGTGGGTACCTCTTGGTTCTCACCGGGTGGGGGGAGGGCTTTACCCATCCCCTCAGAAGGATCGTCTTTTCCTGCTTGGGCGGTGCTGCCCTCCTTTTTCCCCACGGCGCTCTGTCTCTTCCTCTGGTGCCGACCCGCCTTGCGCCCATCCTCACCGTCGGAAGAGCTGCATGTGTCCTCGTCGCGTAGGTGTCGCTTCCCCCCTCGCTGGGTGGCTTTGGGAGGTTTCCTCTTCCTGCTTTTCACAGTAATCCAATCCTCTGCTTCTTTTGGTCCCTTCTCTTCCATTTCCTCCATCTGTCTTGCAGGAGCTTGGATCGGCTGCTGCACCTCCCCGCAGTCTGCCGTCTGCTCCGCTACAGCCCGCCCTTCCTTCTGGGTGCCTCCAGACACCATTCCCGTGCTGTTTTGTGGTACCTTGCTGGTCTTGGGCAGTCAATGGCTCGTGTTGCCACCTCCGGCCATCTGTGCGTAGGTGGCGGCCCCTCGTCTTGGGCAGGCCTTGTACATGTGGCCCGCCTCTCCGCACAGATTACAGTTCTTGGCCTCCTTACATTCCTTGGTCGGGTGGCCTTCCTGCTTGCAATTTCGGCAGACGGTCACCTTGCAATCCGCCGCCATGTGGCCTGACCTCCCGCAGGTTTGGCACACTTTTGGCTGCCCTGCGTATGTCAGGTAACCTCTGCTTCCTCCGATGGCAAAGCTGGAGGGTGGGTGGAGGATGTTCCCACTGGCATCGACCCTCAGGGTTACCCTGACCTGTCGTTTGCTGGTCCAGATCCCGAAAGGATCGACCACATCGGTACTCTCTCTAAGCAGTACACATCTGCTGCTTGGAATCCGCAGCACCCCAACAGAACCTTTTTGACGAACAGAGTCCGATCGACTGGTGTATGCTCCTCCACCTTCTTCACAGTCACCCTGACTGTGTTGTGAATCCCCTGGCCTGCTCTGTGGGTGGCTGCTGAGGCCATAGCTCTGTGGTTGGCTAATCCCTGAACTGGTGTTAGGCCGAAGCCAGCATGAAGATCCACCAAGAGCAGAGTTAAAAATCACACAACACCAGGTTATAGTCCAACAGGTTTAATTGGAAGCACATTAGCTTTCGGAGCGCCGCTCCTTCATCAGGTAGTTGTAGAGGACACAATTGTAAGGCACAGGATTTATAGCAAAAGTTTACAGTGTGTAGTAACTAAAATTATACATTGAAAAATACCTTGCTTGTCTGTTGAGTCTTTCATCTGTTCGAATACCATGATAGTTTCAATTCTTTCATGTGTAAATCACAAAACTTTTTATTTAAAATTGCATTCTCAGGTTAACTGTAACAATTGGTGTTAGCTAGACAATGTGTTGAAGGTGTTATCCCCCTGTGTCTCTGTCTGTGCCATAATGTTTAGATTTATTCTAATCTAAAAAGTGAGATAACAAAGTTTTACATGAATTCATGCAGTTTTTGAGCAAAGTACAATGTAACTCTGCAAGTACAAATTCACCCCACGAACGTATCTATATGTGTGCATGTGGGTCTTTGTGAGTGTGTGTGTCTGTCTGGGTTGGGGGTTTGTGAGTGTGAGAAAGAGTATATATGTGTGTGTATGTGAGTTCAGAGTGTCTTAAGTCTGTGAGGGGTGCACGTGTGAGTGTGGGAGTGTGTGTGCTTGTCTGGGGTGAGGGGTTGTCAGTGTCTGTGTGAGAGAGTGTATATTTGTATGTGTGAGTGTAGAGTGGTCTAAGTCTCTGAGAGGATGCATGTGTGAGTGTGGAAGTGTATGTGTCTGTAAGGGTGTGTGTGAATGTCTGTGTATATGTGTGTCCGTGTGTTTGTGTGTGTATAGGAGTGCCTCTGTGTATGTGTGTGTGTGTAGGAGTGTCTGTGTGTGTGTATAGTGTAATGGTGGTCACCTGTAATGTGACATGAACCCAAGTCCCAGTTGAAGCCCTCCCTCTGGGTATGGAGCTTAACTATCAGCCTCTGCTCGGCCACTTTTCGCTGCTGCCTGTCCCGAAGTCCGTCCTGGAGGATGGTCACCTGAAGGTCCGAGGTTGAATGTCCTGGACCACTGAAGTGTTCCCTAACTGGGAGGGAACCCTCCTGTTTGTTGATTGTTGTGTGGTGCCCATTCATCCATTACTGTAGCCTTTGCTTGGTTTCCCCAATATACCATGCCTTAGGGCATCCTTGCCTGCAACATATAAGATAGACAACGTTGGCTGAGTCACATGAGTCCCACCATGTACGTGGCAGGTGTCCCCACGTGTAATGGTGGTATCCATGCCCACACTCCGACACGTCTTGCAGCGCCTACCATGACAGGGTTGTCCTGAAAGCCAGGTAGTTTGCTATGAACAGTGATCTGTCTGAGGTTTGGCGGTTGTTTAAAGGTGAATAGTGGAGGTGTGGGGAAGGTCTTGACGAGGTGCTCATCCTTATTGATAATGTATTGTAGGTCATGAAGAACATGTTGTAGATTTTGAGTTCCTGGGAAATACTGAACAACGAAGGGTGCCCTGTTGGTTCGTACTATTTATGTATATGAACTGAAAATTACAGTCAGTCAGCTGAGTCCCTGCTCTTCTTTTGCAGCTATTCATTTTGACCTCACATTATTGAGTTGTAAAACTATCCATTTATTACATTCTTCAGAAATTCTGTCGACAGAAAAGTGAAAAAGTTCCATATATATCCTTCATAAAATGCACACCATGATATCATTTTGGGGAAATTATAGAATCCCTACAATGTGGAACCAGGCCATTCGGCCCATCAAGTTTACACTAACCCTCCAAAGAGCATCCCACCCAGATCAACCTAATCCCTATAACCTTGCATTTTCCTTGGCTAATCCACCTAACCTGAACTATGGGAGGAAACCGGAGCACTGAGAGGCAACCCTCACAGGCATGGGGAGAATGTTGAAAACTCCACACAGATAGTCACCCAGGGTTGGAATCAAATCCGGGTCCTCGGTGCTGAGAGGCAGCAGTGCTAGCCGCTGAGCTACCGTGTCACTCCAAAGATCACGCCTCCAAAATAAGTGTAAAAACAGTTGCCCCTTAGCAAAGAGCTAGGACTCACTCTGACATTAATGATGGTATATATACTGCAGACAATTTGTTTATCCTGACTATCCCTTGCCAACATGATCAGTCAATAAGAACAATGCAAAGATAAGAGTAAATACTGGAACTGAAGCAGGTCACAGGAATATATTTGTGGGCGGCACGGTGGCACAGTGGTTAGCACTGCTGCCTCACAGCGCCAGAGACCCGGGTTCAATTCCCGCCTCAGGCGACTGACTGTGTGGAGTTTGCACATTCTCCCCGTGTCTGCGTGGGTTTCCTCCGGGTGCTCCGGTTTCCTCCCACAGTCACAAAGATGTGCGGGTCAGGTGAATTGGCCATTCTAAATTGCCCGTAGTGTTACGTTTAAAGGGGTAAATGTAGGGGTATGGGGGGGTTGCGGGTCGGTGCTGAGTTGTTCGGCCGAAGGGCCTGTTTCCACACTGTAAGTAATCTAATCTAATCATATGAGTTGCACACATCCATTATGAAAATTCTCATAGAAAAAGACAAATAGGCATAAAAGAACCAATAAGTAGTGTTCCAGTCTTAAATTTATTTACAAAATCCAGGAATGCACACAACTGAACCAGACAGTGAAGCAGGCAGTGAACACAGATGGCTATTTATGTATCGCTTGTCAGCTCTATTAAAAAGTGCCACTGATATTGATGCAACTGGATTTTTGCATGGCAACAGTAAATAAACCAAGAGAGACAACGAATAAGGAAGAACATTATAACAAAATAGTTCCAAAAACAATGGGCTAAAAATTTGATAAGTTGAAGGGTTTGAAGGTCGTGATGTGCAACTAGCTCATGCCCTATGGAAGTGATGTAGACTGTTTTCCAACTTCACAGTTCTCACTCCTTCAGTGCTGAACACCTGCTGATTGACTCCCAGTTCCCCAGTAACAATCAGGTCATTTGAGCTTAACACCAACTAATGCGAGCCTGCATTTTTTAAATATGACATTTTCTGCAGCAGGTCCTGAAGTGTTGGATGTAATTTTCTCAGTAAGATGAAATCAGATCAATGGATAAATGGTTCAGAGAGAGAGAGCGCGCTAATGTTCTCAAGTGCAGTGCTGGATGGATTAAACAGAAGATCGAAAGGAAGAGAAGGGTAACTTTTTATTCACATTCATACATTCACTGCAAAGGTAATGGGAGCTACCAGAGTCAGTTGGTAGAGACAGCTACAAGATCAATACAGAGTTTTTGTCCTGAGGATCTGGGTACAGTGCTAGAAAAAGTTGTGACTTTACACAAGTGGTCAAGGTAAATTCATTCTTTAAGTGGTGATCTTAACAACCATTGGCAGTACCATGCTTATCCTGCTGTGAGGCTGCAGCTCTAGATCAAATAAGTGGCACAATTCTATGACTATCTACTTTAGATGAAGACATCCACTGCTGACAACTGTTCCTAGCTGAGGTGGAGGCAGAGAAGAGCTCTCTGCAGACCCTAGGTGTGTGCTGAGATCACACTTTCTCCTCCCTCTGTGAGTGGTTCTCTTTTTTGTTACTGTGCTATCTCCCTGTCATGCTGTAGACCAAAGAAACTGTAATCAGATATCTCATGATCAGGAGCAGATTTTCCACTCACAGCTCTTGGGAATTCATCCCACTCCTTCTACAGCAAAAGAAAGACAAAAGCATCTCACCTGGAAGTTGTATGATGATCCTCTTAATCAGAACAAGTAGGGCTGGGATGGGAGGTTTTGTTAGTGGAATAGTAATCATCCCTTATATACATGTTTGGCAGTGCCCCTAATAGAGGGAGTTAATAGGAGGGAACTGGGAGGTCCAAAATGGAAGCTTGTGTGTCTTTTCAAAGTGAAATGTAAGAACAGAAAACATATCAGCGGGAATATTTCTTATAACCATGATCATATGACCATATGATCATGGCTGATTTCCCTCCTCAGCCGCACTCTCCAGCCTCCTTCCCATATCTTGAACTGACATTGTGATCTGCCCACTCTGCATGCATTTAATGTTCATCTGTGGGATACAGGCATTGCTGGCAGGCCAGCATTTATTGCCTGTTTCTAGTTGTCCTTGTGGTGAGCTGCCTCTTGAAATCTTACAGTCCACCTCCATAATGCCATTAGGGAGGGAATTCCAGAATTTTGAATCAGTGACAGTGAAAGAATGGCAATATATTTCCAAGTGAGGCTATTGAGTGGCTTGGAGGGGAACTTGAAAGTGGTGGTGTTCCCATGTATATTCTGCTCTTGTCCTTCTAGAAGAAAATGGCTGTGTGTTGTCTGAGGATCTTTGGTGAATTTCTGAAGTGTATCTTGTAGACAGTACATATTGCTGCTATCAGATATCAGTACAGTACTGAGTGGATGTTTGTGGTTATAGTTCTAGTCAAGTGGGCTGCTTTGTAATGGATGGTATCAAGTTTCTTGAATGTTGTTGGAGCTGCACTCATCCAAGGAAGTGGGAATATTCCATCACATTCCTGATTTCTACCTTGTAGATGGTGGACAGGATTTGGGGAGTCAGGAGCTGAGTTACTTACTGCACTATTTCTAGCCTCTGACCTGCTTTTGTATCCAGTGTTTTTATGTGGCAAGTCCAGTTGAGTTCCTGGTCAATGATAACCCTCAGGATGTTGATAGTGGTGGATTCAGTGATAGTAACACCATTGAATGTCAAGGGATGGTGGTTAGATTGTCTCTTATTGGTGATGCTCATAGCCTAGCATTTGTGAGGTACATTGTCCAGATCTTGTTACATTTGAACAAGGATGGCTTCAGTGTCTGAGGAATCGTGAATTGTGTTGACTGTTGTGGAATCAATGGCAAGCAGCCCCATTTCTGACCTTATATTGGAGGGAAGGTCATTGATGAAGGAGCTGGTGATTGTTGGGCCAAGGACAGTACTCTGAAGAGTTCCTGCTTAGGTGTCCTTGAGCTGAGATAACTGACCTCCAACAACCATAGCCATCTTCCTATGGTGCCATTTCTGACGCCCACCACCTGGAAAAGTTTGCCCCATGATACCCATTGATTCCAGATTTGCAAGGGCCCCTTGATGCCACACTTGGTCGAATGCAACCTTGATGTCAAGGGCTATCACTCTCATCTCAACTTTGGAATTCAGCTCTTTTGTCCATGTTTGAAGCGAGGCTGTAATGAGGTCAGGAGCTGAATGGTCTTGGAAGAATCTGACGCCCAGATTGGCATCACTGAGCAGGTTATTGCTGAGCAGGTGCTGTTGATGACACCTTCCATCATTTTTGTGATGATTCAGAATAGACTAATGGGGCGATAATTGCCTGGGTTGGATTTAAATTGATTTTTATGTACAGAACCTAGCTGGCCAATTTCCCACATTTTTCAGGTAGATGCCAGTGTTGTAACTATACTGGAACAGTTTGGCTAGGGGAGCGGCAAGTTCTGGAGCACAAGTCTTCAGTGCTATTGCCGAATGTTGTCAAAGTCCATAGCCTTTGTCTCCAGCCATTTGTTGATATCATCTGGGGGGAGTTGAAATAGCTGAAGACTGCTAAGTGTGATGCTGGGAACTTGGGGACACTTCCAGCACACGCATAGGAATCCACACACTATTGTCCTTCAAAACACGGCATTTGGGGCGAGTGTGCAGGGAGTAATCCAAGTGGACATCCACCAGTTTCCTCATGCTCCCAAGTCCTATAGCACCCAAACCCGATGGTGCTGAATTCTGCTGCCAGTAAATAGAGAGAACAACAGCAGGGGATGAAAACACTTTATACAATGAACAGCGATAGCACTATCCTGCCTGTGGTTTCATAACAAAAACAGATGTTTAGGAACAAAACAGAAATTTCTGACAAAGAAATACTCAGCAGGTCTGGCAGCAGCTGTAGAGAGAAAGTAGAGTTGGCATTTCAGGTTCAGTGAAGTGACCCTTTTTCAGAAGTGATATTTAGGAGCTGTTATTATTCATCATGGGAGTATAGTGGGTGGACATTTTTGAATTTAGGGTGTGACATGAAAGCCGTTGAAAACAGCAAGGTTTCCTGCCCGTACACATCTCAGTCTCTCAGCAACAAAGAAACAATCACTGGTTATGGAACAGATCAGATTTTTTTAGTGAAAGGAAACACAGGTGTGAACATGAGTCTTGCTTTAAGCTGTATGAACTCCTAATGCAGCTTTGTCAGGAGTGTGCACACACTACCGAGCAGGCAGTGGATCTTTACTTACAGTGCAAAGTCGGCTGTTTAATTTGTTGTGGCGTTTCCCTATTGCTTGCTGAGATTTAAATAAGGACCTTGAGCTGGCTTATTAAATTAATAAAAGGTTCCAGGAGGGCCTTAAGGCTGATAGTATTTCGAGAGCAGGGTGTTGAGGCAGTAGGCGGGACAAAGGCATTCTGAATGAAACTGTCTCAAATCAAGATAGAATCTTGACAAGATAGAATCAGAGGTTCAGCAAAGATTGACAATTCTGTTTATGAGTAAAAATGCATCGTCTCATGAAGGCAATGCTGTCGGAAGCTCTGGATGCAACTTCAAAGTGGGAGAGGGACATGCAAAACTAAAAGTGAAATTCTTCAATAATGCCAAGGATGAAGGGTGACCTTATGGAGGTTTATAAAATCATGAGGGGCTTGGATAGGATGAATAGTCAAGGTCTTTTCCCCACGGTAGGGGAGTCCAAAATTAGAGAGCATAGGTTTAAAGTGACGGGGAAGACTTTAAAAGGGATCTAAGGAGCAATCTTTTCATGCAGAGGGTGGCGTGTGTATGGAATGAACTGCCAGGGGAAGTGGTGGAGGTTAGTACAATTGCAACATTTAATAGGCATCTGGATATACGTGAATAGTAAGGGCTTAGAAGGATATGGGCCAAATACTGGCAAATGGGGCTAGGTCAGTTTAGGATATCTTGTTGGCATGGACGAGTTGGACTGAAGAGCAACAGTCTCTATGACAGTAACTTAAAATCACCTAATGGGCCTTTGTTTAGTGAGAAATCTGACATGCTTGTAGATTGCATTGTCTTGACTTAAGTACATTGAGTGTTAAACAGGCTACATGGTTGCATGAATGCAATGGCCCATATAAGCAGGAAAGGTGATAAATAAGGGGCAGCAACAAGCAGAAGTTGTGGAAGCAGAGTCAGGGGCAGGCCCTGTTGTGGCACCAGTAGGCTCATACTTTACAGAGGCTGCATACTGAAATGCAGTTGTGATCTTTTTGCAGTCCTTTCAGAATATTCAGCTTATGTGAAATGGTGCAAATCTTGCTTACACATCACTGCCACATCCTACACAGCACCTTGGAATGACAATTCCAGAACATCTGACATTTCTTCATGAAACAACGTATTCTCTAAAACAAATGAAATTAAAAATCACACGACACCAGGTTATAGTCCAACAGGTTTATTTGGAAGCACTAGCTTTTGGAGCACTGCTCTTTCATCAGGTAGCTCTGGAGCTGGACCATAAGACACAGAATTTATAGCAAAAGATTACAGTGTCATGCAACTGAAATAATATCTTGAACAAATCTAGGTTGCTGTTAAGTCTTTCATCTTTTAGAATGGGTTGCAGGTTTCAGTTCATTAAAATGTAAATCCCAGAACTTCTTTTAAGTTTTATTCTTGAGATAACTTAAAGGTGTGAGGTTAAGGTTTGTCTGTATCCAATCTTGAGTCAGACTGATTCTATTTCCAAAGTGGAATTTATAAATATTACATGGATGGCTGCCTGTATTGTCTGCTTGCAGATTGTGCACTTTTTGAGCAAAATAGAATGTATCTGCAAATATGATTCTGCAAGTGCAAATTCAGCCCATAGACTTGTATGTGTGTGTGTGCATGCATGAGAGAGAGAGTGTGAGTGTCTGCATATGAGTGAGTGCGTGTGAGTGTAATATTGGAATATAACCTGGTGTGTGATTTTTAACTCTATTCACCCCAGTCCAGCACCACCTCCTCCACATTCTAAAAAAACAGGTCAGCCGTTAATCATTGCCCGTGCGCTGGGGGTGATAGAACAATTTAAATATCTTAAGTGGAAAGGTAGCACACCAAATCATTACTTCTGATCAAATTTAAACAGTAATAATAGTAGTGTTACGTGATGTTACTATAGGGTTGAAATGCTATAATATAATAAGGGCTGTATTTTGCCAGAGTCATGAGTAAATATATATTGCAAATAATGTTTGAAAGTAAGTTCTTTTAGAAATTGAAGTATTTTTCAAAGATTTAGTTGAATTTGCATGAAGTACTCCAGACTACGAGTTACAAGTTACAGCAGCATTAACATTTTTCTTGTGCTAGTGCCAATGAATTAAGTAAGGAGAGGTTACTACAGGTCAGGCTGTCAGCTATCTGGAGTATGAAGCAATACGTTTGAAGTAAGCACCACTGCAAGAAGGAACTTGAGGTTTTATCATTGGTGCTACTTTCTAATTGTAAGGTGCAGAACGTGATTACAGCAGAAAGTATTGTAAAACAAAATGTGGAATGTTTGCAGTAACTGTAGCTACTGCTGTGGAAGCGAGTGCCACTGTAGCATTCTGCGGTAAAGTAAACTGGTTGAGCAAATCGCTTTTTATAGGTCTGAGACAGCATCTCCTGATGGCAATTGCCAGCGTTTTCATTGGGACTCACTTTATATTCTGTTGAAGTCATGGTGAGTCATTGAAAAACCCTTCCTGAATCTCCACTAAATCAGTGAAGGTGATGGCCTTGTGGTCTAATCACTGCACTGTTTAAGCCAGTGACCTTAGTAATGATCTAGAGACAAGAATTTGATATCTGTCAAGGCAGATGGTGGAATTTGAATTCAATAACAATCTAGAATTGAAAATGTAATGATGACCACGAAACCATTAGTGATTGGTGGGAAAAGAACATCTGGTTGACTAATACCCTTGAGGGAAGGAAACTGCCATCCTTACTTAGACTGGTCTACATGTGACTACAGACCCACAACCATCTGATTGATTCTTAACTGCTGTCTGGGCAATTAGAGGGGTTATGCAATAAATGCTGGCCTAGTCAGTGATGCCTTCATCCTGTGAAAGAACAAAAAAAGTCCCACTGTAGGAAAGCATAAAGCTCCAAAAATGCCTTCCTAGTGAAATGAAGATGGTGAAGATTCTGATATGATCTACACATGTTGCTACTTGACTTGTTCTCTTTGCTGGAATCGAATTACATCTGCCTTTGCTCTTGATTGAAACAACTTGCATCTTTTCAGCTTTCATCTCCTGAGCTGGGGAGAATTTCCCAAGCCTCCTCTTTTACAGTGTGCAACCAGTTGCCTCAATTGACCTTGAATGTCGCTGTAGTTAAAGTTTAAACTAAAACCTACTGGAGGGAAGACTGCACAACTTGGAATTTCTGATGCAGAGCCTCACAAGTAGGAAAATTCTGGCATGAAACTTAATCGGCCTCACAGGACTTTCCTTTCATTGAATTAATTCCTCCAGAATCTGCTGACATCTACCCTTGAATTCCTGATCTAAATAAAGGTGAAGCTTTCTGCTGGGAGTAATAATTCATAAAATCTAACTGTAAGTGTGAAAAATACATCAGTAATTAATATTTATCCTCTTAAGTCACAATATTCTAAAGCCAGCTCATTGTACTGGTGTTTTTTTTTGTTCCCATAATTTGTAGCATTGCAAAGCTGTTTGAGGGACTCGATCTTCAATGAACCTGCTCGTTCATACTGATAAAGAAGTATCATAATCTCTTCAAACCAAGTGACAAGGAAGGAACATCAGGAAGTGATTATTAAAACATTTAAGTCCTGAAATTGTGAAGTTTCACGTCTTTTAGTGTGGATTCTTGCCATGGGAACACCCAAATCATAATAATATGACAGGCAAGAACTTGCGCTCAGTTAGTTGCACCATAATTTGCAACAACTGGAAAACAGGAAGGTTGTATTGCTGCAGAAACAATTGATTTCAATGAGATCCAAAGGTAAAGCCTTCATATGATCAATCGCGAGAGAAGCAGTCCAGGAGAAATTATTTCTTGCCACATTCAGTGATCCACATTCAGCGATCCACATTCAGCGCCATGCATGGCCGTTTGCACACACTTAACCTCTCTCTCCATCAGCACTGCCTCACACTGACTCCGAGGTGCTCTGCTCCCAGTTCCACTTCATCCTGAGGTTCATTCAACGTTCTGATGAGAATCTTTTTCTTATCCTTTCAAGCACTAAAAAGTTCAAAATGCAATGACTCAGAGGTACCCACATCCCTCTGAAACATTTGTCCCTTCCCTTTTCCTCTGACTCCATCCCCACTCCTACCAAGTGCTTACTATCCTTTCTGATGTTCTGCTCTTTGATGCTGAGTGCTCTGTACTCAGCAAAGTTCTCAGTTTTATCCCTCTGTGTCCCCAACTCAATGAATTTTGAGTATGACATGACATTGAACTCTTCGTCTGCTACCACCGTGAAATTTCTTTGGACAGGAGTTCTCTCTCTGTTCCACAGGTCCCTTCACCCACTTCCAACATTCTCCTGGACCCCTCATTGCACTCTTTGCTGCACTTGACCTGTTCATCGACAGCTACAAACGCAAAATCGGTCACCTTAATTTCTCTGCTCCTCTCATCCATTCGAACATATCTTCCCCTGAACTGACTGCATTCTGAGCTCTCAGATCCAATCCTGATTCTGTAATTAAGCCTGCTGACAAGGAAGGTGCTATTGTAATCTGGTGGACTTGCCTGGACATTGCAGAGCCTGACTGCCAGTTCTCAGATACCTTCTCCTATCTCCCCCTGGATGATGATGCCACCATTGAACACCAGGCCATTGTGTCCATAGCAGTGACTAATCTCATTTGATCTGGGGATCTCCTTGCTCCCGCTTCCACATACTCCTGAACTCCTTCCATTGCCCACTGCCTCTGATCTGATAGTCTCTCAAACCCACACAGCTCGCTTTTACCCCCTTCCCAAAATTCACAAACAGGACTACCAGGTCAGAGCCCTCCTCCCCACAACTATTAAGTTTTAAGCCTGATCCATGGCCCTAGAACATGATTCACTAGGACCCTGGACCTAGCATGGTTCAGGCAGATCCCATCCTCTTCTTCCCCAGTACTCGTGCCAATGTCCCATGAATTAAAACCTGATTCTCCCCTACCAATTTCTAAGCCACACTTTTATCTCTTGCTTATCTTGTTGACCCTGTGACTAATCGGCTTGTGGTTCAGGTAGTAATGTGGAGATTACTAACTTTTCGGTTCTGATTTTTAATTTAGCCCCGAGCTGCTCATATTCCCTCAGCAGATCCTCTTTCCTCTTCTGCCATCTACATGGACTATGACAACTGAAGCTTTCCACTTGCACTCCAAGTCCCTCTGCAGCCCAGATGAGATACCCTGAACACGACCACCAGGTAGCAACACAGGCTTAGGAACTCTCGATCCTGGCCACAGAGATCCGTGTCTAGTCCCCTTCAACTTCTGACCTCAACATGATTTTTTTTCTCCTCTTGCCCATTCCCTTCCCATTTCCATCTGTGATTATTCAGATGCTTTAGTCAGTTTCAGAATTTCCAGTTTGTGGCTCCAGCCACCCCCTCTTTACCATGGACATACAATCCCTTTCCACGTGTATCCCCGACCAGGATGGTCTCAGGACTCTAATTTCTTCTTGGAAAAAAGGACTGAACAATCCTCTTCCACCACCATCCTCCTCCCCCTGACCACACTCTGAACATCTTCTCTTTTAACTCCTCTCACTTTCGTGAGGTCAAAGATGTGGCTATGGGAACCCACAGAGTGTCCATTTATGCCTGTTTTTTTTGTGGGATAGGTGGAACATTCCTTGTTCCAGTCCTACTCTGGCCCCTACCCACAACTCTTTCTCTAGTACATTGATGACATCATCAATGCTCCTCCCCTTTCTCATCTAGAATTGAAAATGTTTATCGATTTCACTTCCAATTTCCACTCTGCTTTCACCTTCACCTGGTCCATCTCTGACTTCTCCCTTCCATTAATTGACATCTTTGTTTCCATTTCTGGGGATCGATTGGCCATCAATATCCACTATGAACCCACCAAATCCAACAGGCACCTTTACTATACATCCTCATGCCCTGCTTCTTGTAAAGGCTTAGTTCCACACTCCCACTTTCTCCATCTCCATTGCATCTGTTCCAGTGATGGCTCTTTCCACAAGTGAACCTCTGAAATGTCCAGCTTCTTCTTCAACTGAGATTGTCCACCACATGGGGAGGCGATGGCTTAGCGGTATTATTACTGGACTGTTAATTCAGAGACCCAGACAACATTCTGGGGACCTGCGTTCGTATCCCGCTACAGCAGATGGTGGAATTTGAATTCAATAAAATATCTGAAATTAAGAATCTAACAATGACCATTAATCCATTGTCAGGAAAAAAACCTGTCTGGTTAACTAATGTCTTTTAGGCAAGAAAACTTCCATCCTTACCTGATCTGGCCTACACGTGACTCCAGACCCACAGCAATGGTGAATCAGAGGGCAATTAGGGATGGACAATAAATGTTGCCTAGCCAGCAATGCCCTCATCCCATGAATGAATTAAGAAAACCATGATTGACAGGGCCATTAGCTCTGTCCAATCCATTTCCCTCACTTCTGCCCTCACCCCTTCTCTTCCCTCCCACAACAGCAATACAATCCCCTTCATTCTCACCTACCATCCCACCAGCATCCATGTCCAAAGGATCATGGCTGCCATTTTTGCCACCTCCAGTTGGGATGCCATCAACAGATATATATTCCCCTTCTCTCCTTATCAGTGTTCTGCAGGGACTGTACCCTCTGGGATACTCTAGTACACTCCTTCTCCATTCCCCACACCCCACAGAACCTATCCATGCAATCGCAGAAGGTGTAACACATGCCTGTTTACCTCCTTCCTCCTCCGTATCCAAGGCCTCAAACATACCTTCCAGGTTTGGCAGCGATTTACCTAGCCTTCACTCAATCTAATCTACTGCATTTGCCACTCACAATATCGCTTCCTCTACTCTGGGGAGACAAAATGGAGATTTAGTGACCAGTTTGCAGAACGCCTACACTCTGTCTGCAAAATGAGCTTCCAGTTGCCTGGCACTTCAACACACCAGTGTGTTCCTCAACCCAACATCTCTTTCTCAGGCATACAGCAGTAAAGCTCAGCACAAACTAGAAGAACAGCATCTCATTTCTGCTTAGGGATCCTCCAGCCTTCAGGACTCAGTATTAAGATCAATCATTTTAGAGCCTGAGCTCCTTCTTCTATTGCTCTCCCCAACCCACACACATGAGTCCGTGTCAACAAATGGGCTACTACCACAAACAACCCAATGTCAGCTACTGATAGTTCCCATTTGTAGCTACTTATTCTCTTAGGCCAACCTTAACACATTTCTCTGTCTGCCCAACTGCTGTTCTATCTCTGTGGGATCCAACTCTACTTACCGTTTACTCCTACCACCCTCTCGCCACTCCATCTTCAGCATATATACCAACATTTTCCGAGCTACCATCTATTTTGAAGAAGGGCCACCAGACCTGAAACTTTAATTCTGCTTTCTCTCCACAGATGCTGCTAGACTTGCTGAGTATCTCCACCAAGTTCTGTTTCTGTTTCAGATTTCCAACAGTTCTTTGGATTTTTTTTTGTGAAGTGCTCTAGTTTGATTAAATAATATTTGCGTGATGTTTTGATTATACTTACAAACATATTTTTTTCTTGCAGACCCTGAGAAGCATAATTCCTTTCATGTCAATCTTATTCATTTGTCTAAGAACTCTCTGAATAAGAGGCGCAGGGAAGGAGCTGTTGGTGAATGGAGCCCTCTCGGGATAAGGTGACAATCCATCTCTGGTACCAAGTGCCAAAAGGTCTTTCTGCTAAATGACATATCCTCCACTTTCTGGAGAATTTGAGTTGTATGGGTATATAATCATTATCAGCAGAAACTTCATCATCAATCACTTCCACAGTGTCCCAGGTGTTTGGGCAGGAGTGGGGATCTGAAGTATAAAGTCTACGATAGTCTCTTTAGGCTGCCGGAAAGATGCATTAATATACTTTGGTTCTTAATTACTTCACTTCTGAAGGTCATCAAAATAGGATTTCAATCTGGTAACTGTCAAACACATGAATCAAAAGAAATGCCTCAGGATTTAAGCCTGGGAAATATGCTATTTTTGTGACATGTTTTATTCTTGTGCTAGCCCTTTCCATTTATTCCGCCTCACTTCTTGAGGGGGCTTGACCTCTGGTGGTGTTTGTGAAAAGTGGATAGTGTGATCTCATTTCCTGTGAAGTGGTCTGTTCTTGGCTGTCATTCATAAGTTTTGCTGGACTGGAAGAGACTAATGGAAGGGGAAATGAAGACGTTCTCCAATTATTTCAGGACATAATAGAGATGGGATTTGCAACAGACATGGGATAGTATGCAATTGCTGCATAATTTATGCTTTGTTTCTGACCGATAATGATAAATTGTAATAATGAAAAAAGGAGAATGCTTCCTAGATGGAGGCAACACTCCTCCAAATGTGACTCCTATTTATTGAGATCAAAACTGTAAAGGTTGTCTCCCTATTTTGTGTTACTCTTTCCAAATATGGTGCTGCCCATGTCCATGAGAGGTCACTCACTGTCATTGGTAATCAATTCCTGGAAAATACACACAGGACATCTCAATGTTAAAAACTGGCAGACTGTTCAGTCAGACAGCTCTGATTAGATCTGATTTCCTTACAGTGTCGAAACAGGCTCTTCGGCCCAACCAGTCCACACCGACCCTCTGAAGAGTATCCCACCCAGAACCCCCACCCCCATCCTCCTCTCACTTATCTCTCCACCCTTCAGGCTCTCTGTCTGTATTCCTGATGAAGGGCTTTTGCCCGAAACATCGATTTTACTGCTCCTCGGATGCTGCCTGAACTGCTGTGCTTTTCCAGAACCACTAATCCAGAATCTGGTTTCCAGTCATTGTTTTTACCTTCTTATAGACAGGTACCTTTTAGCTAGCAGTCCATGCCCCTCATGATTTTATAAACCTCTATAAGGTCACTCCTCAGCCTCCGACGCTCCGGGGAAAACAGTCCTAGCCTATTCAACCTCTCCCTATCGCTGAAATCCTTCAACACTGGCAACATCCTTGTAAATCTTTCCTTTCAAGTTTCACAAAACCTTTCCAATAGGAAGGAGACCAGAATTGCACACAATATTCCAACAGTGGCCTAACCAATGTCCTGTACAGCTGCAACATGACCTCCCAAATCCTGTACTCAATACTCTGACCAATAAAGGAAAACATACCAAACACCTTCTTCACTATCCTATCTACCTATGACTCCAATTTCAAGGAGTGATGAACCTGCATTCCAAGGTCTCTTTGTTCAGCAACACTCCCTAGGACCTTACCATTAAGTGTATAAGTCCTGCTAAGATTTGCTTTCCCAAAATGCATTTATCTAGATTAAATTCCATCTACCACTTCTCAGCCCATTGGCCCATCTGATCAAGATCCCCATGTAATCTAAGGTGACCTTCTTCGCTGTCCACTACACCTCCAATTTTGGTGTCATCTGCAAACTTACTAACTATACCTCTTATGCTCACATCCAAATCATTTATATAAATGATGAAAAGTAGTGGATCCAGAACTGATCCTTGTGGCACTCCACTGGTCGCAGGCCTCCAGTCTGAAAAACAACCCTTCACAACCACCCTCTGTCTTCTATCTTTGAGCCAGTTCTGTATTCAAATGGCTAGTTCTCCCTGTATTCCATGAGATCTAACGTTGCTCACCAGTCTCCCATGGGGAACCTTGTCGAACGCCTTACTGAAGTCCATATAGATCACATCTACTGCTCTGCCCTCATCAATCCTTTTTGTCACTTCTTCGAAAAACTCAATCAAGTTTGTGAGACATGATTTCCCACGTATAAAGCCATGTTGACTATCCCTAATCAGTCCTTGCCTTTCCCTCCAACAACTTGCCCACCACTGATGTCAGGCTCACTGGTCTATAGTTCCCTGGCTTGTCCTTACCACCTTTCTTAAACAGAGGAACCACGTTAGCCAACCTCCAGTCTTCCGGCACCTCACCTGTGACTATCAATGATCCAAATATCTCAGTAAGAGGCCCAGCAATCACTTCTCTAGCTTCCTAGAGAGTTCGAGGGTACACTTGATCATGCCCTGGGGATTTATCCACCTTTATGTGTTTCAAGACATCCAGTACTTCCTCCTCTGTAATATGGACATTTTCCTGTTTAAGTAAAACCATTAGGTTGCACTGAGATATTCTGATTGCAATGTGGAGGCTGCTTTGAGTTGGCAGTATCTGCAGTGGGCTTGTCTGTGGTTTATTAAATCAGCCAGAGTATCTTCTTTCTGGATTTCCCAGCCAATTGTAACAGACAGGCATGAAAATTATGAAATCTATTATCTATTGCTGTCTCAGTCTGCTTTGTTATTCAAAGGGGCTCTCCAGGGGTTCAGAATGGAAACATTTCCGAAAAACCAGAACTGGGTCAGCAGCTGAACAACTTGAGAGCCAGTACAGTTTTCAGTCATTATCACCAGACATCGTGCTTTGAGGTATACAAGTGTGAGGCTGCAAAAAGTCGAATGATATCATGGTATCCTAAGTCATTAGTATAATATTCTCAGGTCTACATGCTAGGAATGGAGTTGCTTCCTGAGAATTAATCTCTTCCTCCCCATCACTCACACCTCTATGGAATCGTGGCAGCTACCCTTCTCCCCATCTATAACATCAGACAGTATCCTATCAGTGACTCTGGAACATTATCTTTACCCAAGAATTCCATTTTCCTTTCTTTAAATGGCAGTAGTAGCATTTGGCAATAATCTCCTGTAAATGAGTACTGTTTTCCTTTAGGACAGTCAGGATGCCTTTAAGAACAGAAAACTGGAAGGGTTCACAACATGCTAATAGCTCAAGATGTTCAGTTTCTTGCTGAATGTAGGGACAGCAGCAACCTCTGCAATAGACCCACAGCCTTATGCCATAATGTTGGGGACTGGGATGGAAGCTGTTTACTGTTTCAAAACATTCAGAACATGAATTGCAATTCTGGTAAATGGCACAAGTTAACATTTAACCTGTTTTTCAGAATCTCAGTTATAGAATCCCACATGAAATGATCAAAAATACTCTTAGATTGTCTATTGATCCAGTATCTAGTCCTGATTAGAGTAGAAGTTCTCTCTGGTGGCAAACCTGGAAGTTGGAAGGGAATGTAATTAGATGAGCTGTGGCCTATCTGGACTCCATCAACTTCCCTCCTCAGACACTCAGTGCCTGATTGATGGACGGAACACTGGGAATTGATGCCTATTGTAACCACCGCCTTGTTCTTTCTGCTGACACCATGCACCCCTCTCCCTCCAATGTCCCCCTGCAAACCACCTTGCCTTCATCAAATTGTGTATTTGTGGGTCTAGACTGCTTCACAATCCCTTGACTCTGGTGCCTGTCCTTCCAAAAGCACACAGAGCCTACCCAGTGGTGCTGCTGAGCTCAAGAGCTGAAGGCCTCTGTTTGGCCGACAGTTTTCAGTTGGCTGGACCTCTGCCTCAGTGGTCTTGATTCGAGGGCAAGGTCCATCAGTGACTTCATCACTGCCTGATTGGCTTGTAGTTTGATGGTATTCCCAAAAAGAGGCAACACAGGTCACTCACTAGCTCTTCAGCTAGGAGGCAAAACAACTTATGCCTCAACAAGGTTCAGCCCACTGTTTTCTAATTTCTGATTATTTTTATAGTTGTCAGTTTAAATGTACAAAAGAAACAATTGTTGTGACCTTGGGTTGAGTAATTGTAGATTGGAAGGCAGGAAGTTAGAATTTGGTATTTGTAAAATTGTGAAATGGGAAAAGCGTGTTCCTTTCAAAGATGGTGCCTTTTCAGTGCTTAGAGATTTAAAATGGATGTCTGTGAGCAGCAGTTTCAAAGTTTGCTAGTGCATAGACAGCCTGAACTGAAACATTTGCATTGAAAAGCCATACAGTTAGCAGCAGTTTTACGAAGACAAATGGCTTTTGAATTTAGCCAATCAATTTGAACCAGGCATTTAGCTACCAAAAACCTATTAAATTTAAATCTGATGGCTTTGACAACACAGGATCAATCCTATTGTAAGAACTATTGATATGTCATCAAGGGTATAAAAGAAGGGGACAGTTGGACAAAAACATCAGAGCAAGCTGCCAACCGCCAGAGCTAACAGCCCTCAAGAAAGAATCACTGGGTCTCATAGCCTCATCTATATCTTAGAGAAAGCACCATCTAAATTACAATGGTACCAACAACAGAGAAGGCATTCCTGACAGAAGAATTGATGGAGAAGGGACAGAATATTCTGGAAGACACATAACCTGGCTGTAATTTCAAGAGACTAAATTCTATTTTGTTATATGAGTGGGACTTATATCCATTGGAACAGCATACCAAGAATCTTAGTTTATTCGGGAATAGTTAGTGATTAGAAAGGATTTATTTGGTTTGTTATTAGTTTAGTTACTTTGTTCACTGTTAGAATTAGATAAATAAATTGTTTTTTGAATTTGTATTTGAATTTGATTGAATTTATTGTCACGTGTACCGAGGCACAGTGAACAGCGAGCAGATCACAGAGTTAAGTAGCATAGATAAGTAAATGATAGGTAAACCATGGCAAAAACAAAAACACAGGTACAGGTGAATGTTAAATTTTGTGAGTTCATTCAGTAGTCCAACAACAGTAGGGTAGAAACTGTTTTGAAACCGGCTAGTGCATGTGTTCAGGCTTCTGTACATTCTCCCCAATGATAGAGGTTGTAGAAAAATATTGCCAGGGTAGGATGGATCTTTGAGAATGCTGGCAGCCTTTCCTTGACAGCGGGCCTGGTTGATTGATTCCAGATGGGAGGTTGGCCTTTGTGATTGTCCGGGCCGAGTTCACCATTCTCTGTAACCGTCTCCAATTTTGAATGGTACAATTGCCATATCAGGTAGTAATACATCCAGACAGAACACTCTTGATGGCACACCTATAAAAATTGACAAGGACATTCATTGTTATGCCAAATTTCCTCAGCTGCCTGAGGAAGAAGATACATTGTTGGGCCTTCGTAACCAGTGCGTCGACATGAGTCCAAGAATCTTGTTGTGGATGACCGCTCCCAGGAGCTTGAGACTCTCCACTCTTCCGCCTCTGTGCTGTTAATGTGTAGGGGGGGCATGAGTAACATCCTGCCGAAAGCCAATAATGAGTTCCTTGGTTTTGCCAGCACTGAGAGCTAGGTTGTTCTCAGTGCACCATTTTTCCAGGTCTGTAGTCTGTTTCGTTGCCAGCTGAGATTCGATCGAATATGGTGGTGTCATCAGCAAAGTTGTGAATGGCATTAGTCTGGTATTGGGCAACACAGTCATGAGTATACAGTGAGAACAGTAGGGGGGCTGAGTACTTGTTGATTTTAAAGTTGAGTGTCAGGAATTTATTTTATTTAACCTCTAGAAGTTGCTGAAAATCAGCTTACACCAGATTTCACACTCCTTTTACTGATTATAGGGCAATGCACTCCTCTTTGGGTGTTTTGGTTTTAGTTCTCGGGGCGGGGGGGGGGGGGGATCAACCTCTGCTTTATGACACAATAAACTGTTGCAATATTTTGTCATTTATACTGTAACATTTTCAAAATCTTGATTGTATACTTAATTCTTGGCATGGCTTTACCTACTCTGACGCTGCTTCAAACATTTATGCCACTCAAGTTACTTCAAAAGATCCTTATCAGAAGTTAATTAAGGTGTGATTTCATCAGTGCTTTCCTCAACATTGAACAAATATGCAATGTTCAAGAAGTGAAATTAAGTGAATCACTTTCACAAAGCGAATATTTATAATTTAAAACATGGTGCACAAGGGCAGTAACTTTCAACAACATGCTGGTAAAGGAAGTATTTACAGGGAAATAAGAAAGAAAGAGAGCAGTGAGTCTGATTGAATAGCTCTTTCAGTGAGAGAGAAAACGGCTTGTGCACATGCTCACAAAATGTATCTTTTTATTCCAACTTGTAAAAAAAAAATCAAGAAAATGATAGAAATCTTTTATACACACCATCTGCCCTCCGACAGAACAGGCACAAGACAGAGAGAACACACTGTCAAATGATTTCATTGTTTTCCAGTGGAAATGAAATGATAATGCATGTGCCAGGAAGCTGTGTGTGTTGGCCCAAGTGGTTTCATTATATTTTCATTTTTGACTACTTCAATGGAGTTATCAACTAGGATTGAAGGGGTTAAACCTTGTTAGCTAGTCCAGGCATGAGGTCAGGAAGAACTTCCTCACACAAAGGCAATGGAAATCAGACCCTGCCCACTAAAAACCTTTTGAGATTAGGACAAACTTCAAAACTGAGATGGATCATATTTTGTTAGGCGGAAGTCGGTACTGCAGATACTGGAGACCAGATTCAAGATTAGAGTAGTGCTGGAAAAGCACAGCAGGTCAGGCAGAATCCATGAAGCAGGAAAATCGACGTTTTGGGCAAAACCCTTCATCAACAATATCTCATATATTGTTAGGCAAGGCTGTTACACAACCAAGACAGGTACATTAAATTTATATACTGATCAGTCACCATCTAATTAAGTGATTTGAGGGATTGAATGTTCCTCTGCTATGTTCTTAGGAGCCATTGAAATTTTCCTAAAAGGGTCAGGTGTAGAGAACTGTCTCAAACTGAAGGACTGTTCCAAATAGGTGTTATTGCACAAAAAAAACCCTCCCCTTCAAGCCTCTATACATCCTCCAGCTGTTCAGCCCAAGAAGAGTCATGATCATATTCCAAATGGAAATGCAGATGATTCAAAATGTTACCCTTAAAAGTAAAATTCAAAAGATATTATTTGTGCTGCTTCTCTAAGATTTTCATGGGTCTTCTGCCAAAGTTACAATGGATGATTGGGTGAAACTCAATGGAAATTTTTCTGCTATTCATTCTGACAAAAAAAAACACTTTTAAAAATAAAAAATCAGTTTAAAAAACCCAGCCTGTAAATATCTTCTCAGATGGAAACATGAAACATCCAGCTGTTGTAACTTGCTCTCTTCCCTGAACCTTCCCTTATCCTCACTGCCTTTTTTATCTGGTCAATGAACTGAACACACAAATCTGGGATTTGGAACATTAATTATCATATTTAAAAGAAATCCTTGATCATTTTGCACTAACGCAACTAATTAAATGGAACAAAAATATATGCAAATATATTCTTGTAGAAAGCGTCCAAGATACATTTAAGTAATGTCGAAAACGATCAACATCCAAATGTTTGTTTAGAAACCAGAAATGGCAGAAACACACAACACTAAGGCCTCGGTCTCAGCAGGGGTACATGCATCGCTAATGTTTTCAGATGAATTCAGGTTACACTGTTCCCTTTTGGTCCCTAAATCCGGTGGAAGCCATTGTTTCCCAGATGGCAATGACATTATTAAAGACTTTCAAACAAGATGAAATGATGGCAATTGTCATGATCTGTAAGAAAACTGACACAACCCTCCCAACAAATTCAACAAATTAATGCATCTGGAGATAATTAAGAGAAACTAGATGTATACAACAAGTCATCTAAAGTATGATGTGAATGAGAAATAATAACTTCTCCAACTTAGACTGCGTTCACATTGTTTTTAATTATTAATCACTACAGGGACGTTTGTGAAGAAACAGAAATGCAAGTGAACTACTAATGTAAATTTTGATTTAAAAAATGCATTATCTCGAAGAAACCCCAGACACTGTACAAAGTTAAAAATCACACGACACCAGGTTATAGTCCAACAGGTTTAATTGGAAGCACACCAGCTTTCGGAGCTCCTTCATCAGGTGATAGTGGAGGGCTCGATTGTAACACAGAATATATAGCAAAAATTTGCAGTATGATGTAAATGTTTTAATGTATAATTTCAGTTACATCACACTGTAAATTTTTGCTATAAATTCTGTGTTACAATCGAGCCCTCCACTATCACCTGATGAAGGAGCGTTGCTCCGAAAGCTAGTGTGCTTCCAATTAAACCTGCTGGACTATAGCCTGGTGTTGTGTGATTTTTAACTTTGTACACCCCAGTCCAACACCGGCATCTCCAAATCCAGATACTGTAAGCTTTATTTCAAATTGAAGAGGGGGAGGCAGTGGCATAGTTGTTATGGACTTGCAATCCAGAACGCAAAGCTATGCTCTGGGGACAGAAGTTTGAATCCTACAATAACAGATGTTGGAATTTGAATTTTTTTTAAAAATCTGTAACTGAATGCTGTCCTATTAGTGATTGTTATTTATCACAAAAAGACATCTGGCTCACTATTGTCCTTGAGGGAAGGAAATTTGTAATGTTTAACTAATATAACCTCCATTTGACTCCAAACCCACAGCAATGTGATTGACTATTAACTACCATCTGATATGGCTTTAGCAAGCATTTCATTCAAGGCAATTAGGAATGGACAATAAGTGCTGGTCTTGCCAGTGAATTCTACATCCCATGAATGACAAAAAGAAATTACCTGAAGAAGAATTATATTGGACTCAAAATGTTAACTCTGTTTCTCTCTCAACAGATGCTGTCAGACCTGCTGCACTTCTCCAACATCTCCTTTTTGTTTTAATTTCAGATTTCCAACATCTGCAGCATTTTGCCTCTATGACAAAATAAAGCTATCTGTGCATGAGTATTATTTCCAAGCAATGTCCATACAAATGCCAAGCACTGACCATGTCCAAAAAGACAGAACTTAACCATTACTCTTAACAATATCAATAGCATTGTCATAAATGAATCCCCCACCATTAGTATCATGGTGCTCACAAGTGATCAGAAATTTTCCTAGGTCAACCACACAGATTTCATAACTACAGAAGTATTACAGAGGCTTGGAATTTTATAGTGAGTAGCTTGACTCCTGACTCCTCAAATGAAATGCCAGTCAATCAGGCTATATTGTCCTAGATGTTGTCAAGTTTCTTGAATGTTGTTGGAACTGCACTTGACCAGGCAAGAGAGGAATATTCCATCATATTGCTAACTTCTTTCTTGTAGACAAACTTTTAGGGAGTCAAGAAGTCAAGTTACACATAGCAGTCTACTTAGCCTCCAAGTTGATCTTAAAGCCACAATAAATGTATGACTGATCTAATTTTCTTTTTATTCATTCAAGGCATGTGGGCATGTGAGCAACTTTTATTCAGCATCCCTAATTGCCATGGAGAAGGTGATGGTTAGTGACCTTCATGCACTGCTACAACCCTTGGGGTATAGGAACACCTGAAGTGTTATAATGGAGAAAATTCCAGGATTTTGACACAGGAACAATGAAGGAACAGCAATATAATTCCAAGTTAGGCAATGGATGTGAATTGGAGGTGGCTTGAAGGTGTTGTTGTTCCTATGCATCTATTGATCTTATACTTTTAGGTGTTGGAAATTGCAGGTTTAGAAAGTGCTGTCAAAAGAGCTTAAGCAGGCTAATGCAGTTCATATTGCTGTTACTTTGCATCAGTGGTGAAAGTGTAAATGTTGAAGGCAGTGGATGGGCTTCTAATCAAGTAAGCTGCTTTGTCCTGGGTTATGCCAAGCTTCTTGAGTGTTATCAGAGATGCCATCCAGGCAAGTGGGAATAATTCAATCACACTCCTGACTTGTGCCTTGTGGATGGTGTACAGACATTTAATGTCAAAGATGATTTATAAAAATCCCCCTTGTTGGAGTTGGTAATTGTCTCCCACTTGTGTGGTACCAAATGTTAATTGCTGCTTATCAATCCTAGCATGGCTGTTATTGCAGATTTTGCTGCTTATGGACACAGGTTACTTCAGGATCTGAGAACTTGTGAATGGTGCAATCATGAGTGAATATCCGCACTTCTGAACATATGTTGGTAGGAAGATCATGAAACAGTTGAAAGTGGTTGGGCCGAGGATATTACTCTGAGGATGTCTGAGAAATTGCTCAATGAGTTAGCAATCACAAAGCACAGTTCGAAGTGAAATTGACAGACAGTTTATTAGGACGGTGATATCGTGAAAGAGAAATTGATGAAGCTGAAACAGCACAGACAGTCTGTCCAGGCAGTCATGAATTTCTCTTCCCCGAGCTGAGGATGAGACCGATTTTTATAATAATCCTGTACAATAAGGCTAATTAGAAATTAGGAAAATACAATGTATCTGGAAATGGCGTAATCTACTTACAATGATGCTAATAGGAAAATAGTTATCGGAGGAATGTCCTGATTCTCTACACAATGGAGCATTCTGACAGTATTGATGGTTCCAGAGCTTCCATTCCTCTTCGCAGGTAGGTACTAATGTCTCCTCTGAAGTGGTGAGGTGCTTCCATTGTCTTATCCTGGGAGTAGTGCTCTTGCTGGTCCTTTCTGTCTGACCTGCTCTTTGTGTGGCATTTGTATTCCTGGGTTGTGAAGCTGCATTCGGAGATTTGGGATAGCTATAGTGCTCTGTCATTGTTAGTTTGAAGTGTATTCCCTTGTTTGCAAGTGCTGTCTGGTTTTGCTTGTCAGCCTGCTTGGTCCCTGTTGAGGCATTCTGGGTTTTTGTTTGGTACAGTTGGCCAATTTTGCTTTTGTGGGCCTATTGTGGGTTGGCAGGTGGCAGATCTTTCCCCACAAAGGAACTCCTGCAGAAATGTCCTGAACCTGACACCATTCACCTTTGGACCTGATACTATTCACCTCCAACAATTGCAACCACCTTCCTTTGTAAAAGATATGACTCCAACCACCATTGAGTTGACCCTCAAATCATATTGACCTTAGTTTGCTAGGACTCCTTGACACCATGCATTGCTGTCAAGGGCAGGTACTCTCATCTTGCTTCTGGAATCCAGTTGTTTTGTCCACATTTGAACTAAATTAAACATTTGGTCAATAATGGCACCCTGAATGTTGTTGATAGATTAACCAAATATTGTTGAATGTTTAAGAATAGATTGTAATCGGTTCTCATATTGGATATGGTTATTACCTGACATTTATGTGGGCAAACATTACTTATTACTTATCAGCTCAAGCCTGAAGTTTGTCCAGGTTTAGCCTGCAGCAAGTGGTGAAGGCATCAACTAGAGGAAATAATAATTCTGGATTGGCGGTGCTGGAAGAGCACAGCAGTTCAGGCAGCATCCAAGGAGCTTCGAAATCGACGTTTCGGGCAAAAGCCCTTCAGCATTCCTGATGAAGGGCTTTTACCCGAAACATCGATTTCGAAGCTCCTTGGATGCTGCCTGAACTGCTCTTCCAGCACCACTAATCCAGAATCTGGTTTCCAGCATCTGCAGTCATTGTTTTTACCAAGAGGAAATAATAACCACATCTTACCAATCTATCTGTTGTAGATTTGTCTGTCCATAAGGTCCCATTTTCACACAGAGGATACAGTGACATTATCACCATGCTAAATGGGATAGATTTTGAACAGATCTAGTGCTCAAAATTGGGCATTCATGAGGTGCAGTGGATGACCAACAGCAGAATTGTATTGAACCACAATCTGTAGTCTCATGGCCTGTCATATCCTGTATTCTACCCTTGTCATCATGCCTTGGGATCAACTTTGCCATAATGAAAACTACTGATGGGTGTGCTGGGAGCACCAGCTGATATATCTAAAATGATGTGTCAGTGTGGTGATTCTATAACACTGCACTACTTGTGTGCCAAACAATGAAAGTAGCATGCCAAAGGTAGCAATCCTGCAACCAATGGATCGTGCTCCATAATCCTGTCACATCCAGGTGTGAAATGGTGAACAATTAAACAGGAGAAGGTTCTGCAAGCCATACCCTCAATGATGGAGTAGCCTAAAACATCAGTGCAAAAGAAAGACTGAATGATTTGCAACAATCTTCAGTCAGACGTATAAGTTCCTCCTGAGATCTCTGATGATCAGCCATTAGGCAATTTGATTCACTCCTCAAGAAATGGCACAGGTTATTGCAAAGATTGTGAACCCTGACAACATTTAGGTAGCAGTCCTGAAGACTTGATCTCCAGAATCTCGCTAAACTGTTCTGGTAACAGCTGCAATACTAGCTTCTACTCAACAATATTGATAACTGCTAGCATATATCCTGCCCAAAAGGTAGGACAAATCAAATATGACCAATTGCTTTGTTTTAGGTTATTTTTGACCAGTAGCATAGATTCCCTACATTGTGGAAGCAGGCCATTTGGCCCAATGAGTCTAGACCAACCTTCCGAACAGCATCCCACCTCACTTTCCTAACCCCATAAACCCAGTTTTCCAATGGCTAAATATCCCTGGACACTACTCGCAATTTAGCATGACCATTCCACCCAACCTACACATCTTTGGACTGTGTGAGAAAACCAGAGGAAACCCACGCAGACTCAGGGAGAATATGCAAACACCACACAGACATCAAGGGTGGAATTGAACCTAGGTACCTAGCACTGTGAGGCAGCAGTGATAACCACTGAGCCAATGTGCTGCCCAGTTTGGGTTCTGCCAAAGTGACTCAGCTCCTGAGCTTTTATAGCATTGTTCATAACATGGACAAAACTCCTGGACATCACAGGTGAAGTGAAAGCAATTGCATTCGATATCTGGAACAGAATTTGAGTGAGTGTCAAAGAACCCTAACAAAATTGAAGTTAGTAAAGAAGAGGATGGTTGGTGAAGATTAATAATCTCAGCGTCAAGACATCACTTCAGCAATTATTCAGCATGGTGTCCAAGACCTGACAATGCTCACAAGGTCAGAAGTAGGGATGTTTGCCAGTTATTGCGCAATGTTCAGCACCTCAGATACTGAAGTAGTCAATGTTCATGTGCAACAAGATCTGGACAACATCCAGAGTTGAGCTGATAAATCGTAAGTAACATTCATGCCACACAATTGACAGCCTATGAATGTCTCCAACATGAGAGGATCTAGCTATTGACCATTGTCATTCAGCAGCTTTGCCCTCAATGAATCAGTCCCCAATGGCATTCTGGGTAGTTATCATTGATCAGAAAATTAACTGGACCTGCTGTAAAAATACACAGCAGGTCAGAAGCTGGAAGCTCTGTAATGAATAACTCACTTCCTAACTCCTGACACCTGACCACCATCTGAAAAGCACACATCAGCAGTGCTCTGAAATCCCCTAGATATATGCATTGTTTTTGGTAAGGAGCATGCCAGTATTTTCTAAGAAACATAGCAGTAAGAAATCAGGATTTCCCAAAAGCAACATTCAATCCTGCCTTGAAAAAGCTGAGTATCACGGAAGATCAGATTAAAAGATCAGACAGGGACATAAGTTCAGAAGGATGTGAGACAAAGAAATATGTATTCTCCACAATAGAAGAACTGAATTTTAGCTTTACTTCAGGGAAAGCATATTAACTACATTATCTGTATATTTTTGGGGACTGAGATGAAGTCGAGTTTTGAACAGCTTGTGCAGCTCGGAGTCATGGAACACCCAGGAGAGAGAGAAAAGCAAGCTCCATGGGGAAATGAACTTTAAGCTGTATTTCTGAAAAGGTAATTGAACTACATAAATTCTGAGATAACCAGTGGTGAAAAGTTGAAGTTGTGTTGTGGAATCGGTACTGCAGGGTCATTTCCAAAGTCTTCAGGAGTGCGGACTCACAACAGGAAGATGATTGACTTGAACAGAAACAGTTGTTGAGATAATCCATGACAATGCAGCTCCTTAGAGGGAATTTCAATGATTATTAGTAAGTCCATTAAGGAAGCCATTAAAGACTGTTGAACCTAATATATAGGAGAAGCAGTTTCTAATATTATTTGCTTCCTGGTGGGTATAAAATGATAACATTGGTCAAGATTAACACTTAAAAGCACACTAATAGCAAGACTGTAGACAAATATGGCTTTAAACATCTTTCTAAGTATGATGGGAACTGTAGCTAATTCTATAGGAAGCTAGCTAAGGATAAAAGTCATAAAAAGTAATGACCTTCACAACTTAAATCAGCACAGAAGGGTAAGATAAGTGTAAGGGTAAGAGGCATTGTTAGGCTCATAGCGATTAAAAAAAAAGTCCAAAGTTAATGAGAACATTGAAAGGGGCATCCACAGAGCATGCATAAGCCTGTATATTGATAAAGATATATAATGGAAGTGTTAAGATGGTCAATGACAAGTAAATTATTAAAACCTTATAATGACATATGCAAGTTAATAGATGTTAACTTGGGTGGGAGAGACAACTTCAAGAACTTCAGCCAAGATTGTCTGCTCACATAATCTCTGCTAACGAAATTTGAAGAAGCCATTAAGCCACCATGACAGAAAGATCCCAAATGATGCTGCACCATCTGCTAATTTCACAGAATTGAGATGTATCCAAACTAATGGGAGAACAGATTAGAATGACACTCTGTGACTCAAAGGCACATGAGAATATGAACATACATGTTAACATAATGAGTTAGCAGAAGAAATAGGCCACTTGGCTTGTTGAGGCTGCTCTGCCAGTTAGTAAGTGCTAACTGATTTGATTGTAAGCTCAAATTAACTTTCACCCCCTTATCAAGAATCTATCCATTTCTACCTTGAAAATATTCAAAAACTCTGCCTCCACGGTGTTTCTTGAGGAATTCTATGTCTCCTGAAACAAATCATCTGGCTATTATGACATTGCAGTTTATTATTGAAAGAAAAATGTATATTTTGCTGAGTGTTTTAACTTTCACTCATCAAGTCATAACTTTGAGAGAAAATATTTCTTCTGATCTCATTCTAAGTGGACTGTCTCTTATTTTTAACCTTAGTTCAGTATTCTCCCACAAGAGGAAATACCTTTCCACATTCATCCTGTTAAACCCTGTCAAACCCCTTCAGTATCCTCCTTGTTTCAATCATACGTTTGGTTATCCCTGCAGCTGCCAAAATGGTCAACAATCTATGTGGATTCAGAATATCAATATTTATCTGCTGTTTGTACAAGAAAATACACTCTAGACCGTCCGTTTGCATTTCTGTGGCTCCAAGCCTCAAAGGATTTAGTATACTCACACTAAGGGGAGAAAGTGAGGTCTGCAGACGCTGGAGATCAAAGCTGAAACTTTATTGCTGGAACAGCACAGCAGGTCAGGCAGCATCTAGGGAACAGAAGATTCGACGTTTCGGGCACATGCCCTTCTTCAGGAATGAGCAGAGAGTGTTCAGCAGGAGAAGATAAAAGGTAGGGAGGAGGGACTTGGAGGAGGGGCGTTGGAAATGTGATAGGTGGAAAGAGGTCAAGGTGAGGGTGATAGGTCGGAGTAGGGTGGAGGCGGAGAGGTCAAGAAGAAGACTGCAGGTCAGGAAGGCGGTGCCGGGCTGGAGGGATTCGGCTGAGACAAGATGGGGGGAGGGGGGATGAAGAAACTGGTGAAGTCCAACCCTCCAACCACAGGGGATGAACTTGGACTTCACCAGTTTCTTCATCCCCCCTCCCCCCATCATGTCTCAGCCGAATCCCTCCAGCCCGGCACCGCCTTCCTGACCTGCAGTCTTCTTCTTGACCTCTCCGCCTCCACCCTACTCCGACCTATCACCCTCACCTTGACCTCTTTCCACCTATCACATTTCCAACGCCCCTCCTCCAAGTCCCTCCTCCCTACCTTTTATCTTCTCCTGCTGAACACTCTCTGCTCATTCCTGAAGAAGGGCATGTGCCCGAAACGTCGAATCTTCTGTTCCCTAGATGCTGCCTGACCTGCTGTGCTGTTCCAGCAATAAAGTTTCAGCAGTATACTCACACTAAGTCAATTTGGAACAAAGTGCTTTTCTGACCCAGGATTCAGTTGATTCAAATCCCTGGTTCCTTCAAGGGGATCAGCAACAATTGATTGGGAAGGGAATAGCACTGGGAAGTTTGAGGCTTCATTCAGACCAAAGCAACAACTAATATCTGCAAATTTTATGGCATTACAATCACTGTATTTTCCTATCACTGTACAGTGTACCGTGAAGGAGATCAACAATGGGATTGAAGAGTGAGGAGGTGGCAGTCTTATCAATATCTCAGAAGGTTACAAATTCCACTCCAGAGTCTTGTGCTCATATTCTTGGCAGATGTTTCCTGTACAGTTCTGAGGAAATCCTGCACAGTTCCACTTGTATTCTCCAAATTGAGTGATTAAATTGAGAAATTGTCTGTGATGTTCTTTAGAAAGAGCAAGGGAATACTCCCTTGGGTCATGGCCAATACTATGCCTTACTGAAACAAATCATCTGGCTATTATGACATTGCTGTTTATTGTTGAAGGAAAATGATATATTTTGTCTAAGTGTTTTAACTTTCATTCATCAAGTCATTTCGCAAGAATAGGAAGTCAAGGGGAAAACCAACATTTTCACTGCATGAGAGCAGGACGCTGATTAGGTGGCAAGTGCACTCTGGTTGGAAGGGACATTACTGCATAGAACTTGTAGAAGACCATAACTTGGCCAAAAAAATCAAAACACTGCGGAGTACTGTGTGCAGTTCTGGTCACCTTGCTTTAGGAAAGATGTGGAAGCTTTGGAGAGGGTGCAGAGAAGATTTACCAGGATGTTGCCTGGAATGGAGAATAGGTCGTACGAGGATAGGTTGAGAGTGCTAGGCCTTTTCTCATTGGAACGGAGAAGGATGAGGGGTGACTTGATAGAGGTTTATAAGATGATCAGAGGAATAGATAGAGTAGACAGTGAGAAACTTTTTCCCCGGGTACAACAGAGTGTTACAAGGGGACATAAATTTAAGGTGAAGGGTGGAAGGTATAGGGGAGATGTCAGGGGTAGGTTCTTTACCCAGAGAGTGGTGGGGGCATGGAATGCGCTGCCTGTGGGAGTGGCAGAGTCAGATTCATTGGCGAATTTTAAGTGGCAATTGGATAGGTACATAGATGGGTGCTTAAGCTAGGACAAATGTTCGGCACAACATCGTGGGCCGAAGGGCCTGTTCTGTGCTGTATTGTTCTATGTTCTATGTTCTATGTTGCAAATCTGACAAAACAAAACCCAGAAATTGCTGAAGACCTCAACAGATGTCAGAATCTGTGGAGAAAAAGCAAAGTCAACATTTTGGGTCCAGTGACTGTCCTTCAGAACTGATTGTAACTAGGGAAAGATATTTATGCTGAAGACTGAGGGGGTAGGGAGGGAGGGAGGGAAAGGGACTAAATGGAGGTTGAGTGCAGAGATGCAGAAACAATGATTAAGTATCTGTAGTCACTAAATTGGTTACTCTTGGTCCTTAAGAGTGCCTAGTCTACCTGGAAATGCAAGATATTTCTGAAGATTGAGGAACAGGTGAAGCTAGCTGTTTCAAACAGCTACTATGCAGTGGTTATGAAGGGCGTGTGCCTGAAACATCGATTTTCCTGCTACTTGGATGTTGCCTGACCTGCTGTGCTTTTCCAGCAACACTCTAATGTTGACTATTATCAGCCTGCTTCTATCAAGCTGAAAATGTGTTTAATCACATAAATGAGTAATGTGGTATGTAACTTTCAGTGACAGTGTGATGCCAAGTCTGTCGACCATATGTTCAAATGACTGGCAGAGCATATCAAACAGCATTTCCTTTCTATTTTTTCACAAGAAGTAATGTACTAATCATAGCTAACCAGCCTGTGGTTCCAAATGTTACAAGTGTCCAACATTAGATGTGATTCTGTAATTGGATATTATTTGCTATACAATCCTGATTGTGTGAGGAACAACATAGACAATCAATTTCGGGTTGTTAGTTAGGCTGACAGTGTGGTATTTTGCATTTGCAGGAAGCTCTTCATGTCAATACAAAGGGCCCTGTTCTTTGCAGAGAGACAGAACATGCAGAAACACCACACCCATTTTCATTTCTCAAGCGGTACCATAACCAATCAGAGTCATACTGCCTGGTTTAAATTTAACAAAACAGGTGGCACGGCAGCTCAATGGTTAGTACTGCTGCCTCATTGCGCCAGGGACCCAGGTTCAATTCCAGCCTTAGGCAACTGTCTGTGTGGAGTTTATACATGTTCCCTACGTCTGCGTGGGTTTCCTCCAGATCCTCTGGTTTCCTCCCACATTTCAAAGATTTGCAGGCTGTGTGAATTGACCATGCTAAAAATTATGCCCACAGTGTTCAAGGATGTGTAGTTTAGGTGCGGTAGTCAGGAGTAAATGTAAAGTAATACGGAATGGGTCTGAGTGGATTATTCTTCGGAGGATCAGTGTGGGCCTGTTGGGACAAATGGCCTGTTTCTACACTGTAGAGATTCTATGAAAACCTGGCTGTTAGCTGTCAATCTGTGTGAATGGGTGCATTCTTTATTGTAATGCATCCACCAATCAGAGTTTTCACGCCAACCACTCAGCACTTTTTTCCCATGCAGTATAAATCTTGACTTCCCCTTGCATCTGTATTTTTGCACAATGTCCTGACGAGTGCAAGATGAAAACCTTTGACAAAATGTGCCTTTCTTGCAGCAATACTCCAATTCTAAAGGACAAATGACATTACTGTTTGTGGGACTACACTGATACCCAGCCATGTGCTCTTCTAGCCTGACGATACAGGTGGACCAAGATAGAAGTTGGGAAAAGAAAACCCGCAAGTAAGTTTTCTTATCAAGATGATTCTACTTCTGAAACATTCACCCAGTAGCCCCTCAGAAAGACATCTGCATGCTCCTTTCTGCCCTGATGACTATATTTGTTTCAGACAAGTGCAAATGGAACCAAGGCTCAATGAGCTCCATAACCTGCAAGATATTTACTACTGACATTCTAATTTTCAAAGCAAAAGAATAAGTAACCAGCATCTAGCTCAGTTGAAATGGCAGAGGTAGAACAACATACAAATTGTGGGAAGCAGAAAGGGGAAGATTTCACAGTTACACAAGAGACTTCACTTGGGTGTTTGTAATGATACAAATGTTGCTTAATTTATGATACAGTAAATGAGGAAAGAATTTCTTATTGCATCATTTAAGGTCCCCAAGGATCAGAATACTTCCTCAGAATGGCACAGAGGAGATTGGAATCAGTGAAGGCTGCATGTTTGTGATGGGGTGATTTGTGATTGCAGGATTTCATTGTGTTTGGGGGCATGAAGGGGCCTAAAGGGTTTCAAGTAATGAACAGTACGTCAATGAGGCCTTGTGGTGTGGGGGAGGTGGGGGGGTGGGGGCTTCACCATCAGTTCAAAGTGTGTCTGAAGCTATTTCAGCTAAGTAATTCCTCATCCCCATGATGTGCAGCAAAGTGAACTGATTGTATTTGTGCATAGATCGGGCAGGCAGACAGAGCAATTAATAGATTAGATTAGATTACCTACAGTGTGGAAACAGGCCCTTCGGCCCAACAAGTCCACACCGACCCGCCGAAGCGCAACCCACTCATACCCCTACACTTACCCCTTCACCTAACACTACAGGCAATTTAGCATGGCCAATTCACCTGACCAGCACATCTTTGGACTGTGGGAGGAAACCGGAGCACCCCGAGGAAACCCACGCAGACACGGTGAGAACGTGCAAACTCCATACAGTCAGTCGCCTGAGGCGGGATTTGAACCCAGGTCTCTGGTGCTGTGAAGCAGCAGTGCTAACCACTGTGCCACCGTGCCGCCCTTAAAATAGAGTTTAATGCGAAAAGTGTGAGGGGATTCACTTTGGACGGAGGAACATGAATACGGAATGCTGGGTTAATGGCAAGACTCTTGGTAGTGCGGTGAGCAGAGAGATCTCAGTGTCTTAGATTACTTACAGTGTGGAAACAGGCCCTTCCGCCCAACAAGTCCACACCAATGTGCAACCCACCCAGACCCATTCCCCTATATTCACTCAACACTACGGGCAATTTACTGTGGCCAATTCACCTAACCTGCACATTTTTGGACTGTGGGAGGAAACCAGAGCACTCGGAGGGTACTCACACAGACACAGGGAGAATGTGCAAACTCCACACAGTCAGTCGCCTGAGGTGGGAATTGAACCCGGGTCTCTGGCGCTGTGAGGCAGCAGTGCTAACCATTGTGCCACCGTGTCGATGCACAGGGACTATAATTCATGTATTCACAGACTGATGGCAATAGAGTAGAAAAGCAAGGAGGTTATGCTGAACTTCTAAATGCTATCATTCTTCTAAGATGGCAGTCGTGGGGTCAGCAATATTTTGCTTTTGAGCACAAGGTTCAGCCGCTCATGGCTTATGCGGCGGATTCTGTCACATCAGTATGGCTTCATTGTTGGTTTTCCAGCTCAGTAATTTTTTTTGTTTGATTTCATTACCCTGGAGCCTCTACCTGATGTCCTCCCGCGGAAGGCTGGGGCTCTGTGTATCTCTAGTGCACACTCCATCTTGGATGGTGACATCGGAAGATGACCCCACCTGTGGACCTGGAACCAGAACCCATCATTAGATGTCCCAGTATCCCAGTGTCGGAGGAGGTGTGTGACCCTCGCAGGCTGACGATCTCCAGTTCGGAGGCCGAAAAGGGGCACATTACCAATAGCCTGTGGGCAATGTTGGATAGCAGCGACTGGAGGAGCAGAAAGGGTTAACTCTTTGGAGAGTGAAAGATGAACTTTTGAAGCTGTTTCAATTCAATATTAATATTAATGTATTAATTTATTTATAAATTTATCGAACTAATATTAATTTATTCAGTATTTTACTATTTATGCAATTTATTCAGTAATTTATTCTGTAAGCCAAGATGGTTATGGAACCTGGCAAGATTACCCACTTTTGCCTGTATCTAGGTACAAGTGACAATACATATTAAATAAATAAATAAAAATACTTGTTGAACCTCAGTTGCCATATAGGAAAGCTGTGAGCACCATTGGAGAGAGCGCAAAATAGATTTACAAGAATAGCTTCAGGAATGGGAAACTTTAGTTCAGAAGATAGATTGGCAGGATTGGGATTGTTATTCTTGGAGAGAAGAAGGCTGATAGAAGCTTTCAAAATCAGTGGTGGCCTTGATCGTGCAGATGGTGTTCCCTCAAGCAAACAGATTTAAAGTGATTTACAAAAATAGGCAATGTAATGTGAGAGAAAAAAAAATTTCACGCCAAGAGTGGTTTGGCTTTGGAATGCAGTGCTTGGACATTCGGTAGAGTCGGGTTCAACTGAAGCAATCAAAAAAGCATGGAAAGTTTATTTGATTAGAAATGATGTGCAGGATATAGGCAAAAGGCAGAAACCTAATTTCACGAATCCTTTTTGTTCAACCTGCCTATCTGGAATGGGTGAGGTAAAGGTATATCCATTGCTGACATAGGGTGGAATTTTCCCAGGATGCCCTGCAGGACATGGGCAAGACTGAGAAGTTTGGCAGAATCTAATAAGACATTGAGCAAGGCCTTTCTTGACATTAAGAACAAGAAATCTCATTTTTAAACCAAATTTTGGACGTCAAGGTGAGATTCTCGCTAATGAGCAGTAAGAGGCCAATTAACAGGGATTATTGGCCGTTATCAACCTTAATTTTTTTTAATCTCACCCTGTAAACGTGCACTCCCCTATTCTATCACCGATTGATAGAAATTAGGCAGAGAGAATTCCTGACATGAAAGTCAGAGCAAGTGTCAGGCTTTTCCAGCTCGCTGTCTGCTATTCTGAACCACCATCCTGGACACCTGATATTGATGTCTCAGGGCATACTCCATGGGAATCAGCTACGTGCACCTTATATCCGCAGACGCTGGGATCTGACACATGTCAGCCTCTCCATACCATCAGGGCTCACCTCCTATCTACATAAAGTATGCTTCTTTAATGTTACACTTTGAAGTGCTCCAGCAACAATCATCATGATGCCGCAGCATTAGGTGCTCAGCTCACAGATTGGAAAACGCTGGATCTCAGAGCTGTTCCCTTGTATTCTTTACGCTCCCTCACTTAGTATGTTTCTGCATGCTCACATTATCCCTGCCTTGCCTTTTAACCCTTTGCTGCCTCAGCCATGGCGAATAGGTGCACTGGACGTCTGTCTAGACTTGGCTTTTAGCTCAGCCACAAAGCCAGTAAGCTTATTCTGGTTATCAGCAGACACCAGGCAAAGGGGTGTATATGTTAACAAAAACCAAAAGAACTGCAGAAGCTGTAAATCAAAGACAAAACTTGAAATTGCTGGAAAAGCTCGGCAAATCTGGCAGCATCTGTTCAGAGAAACCAGAATTAACATTTTGGGTGGAGTGGCCCTTCCTCAGAACTCTACAGTAACATATTATGACAATCTCAAGCCTTCACTATTTGCCAGCTACGAATATGCCTACACAATGGCCATGTCTCAAAGTCTAAGGAGAATGGTTGTCAGTCAAGGCAAAGAGACAACCTTTAGTCAGGGAGTCCCAGCACTGTAAGTCAAAGGAAGGTTCCAATATGAGTCCAAGGTTTTGGGACAATTAGTCAGCTGCTCAGGGTCAGGATCCTCTCTGCAAAGGACAGAGCAGTCGAATACTGGGCACTTCATAACCCTATTGTGAGCTATGTTCTCTCAGAATGGAGAAAAGAGAATGACTGAGGAAGATGACAGTGGGTGGCACGGCTGCTGGCGCAGGTGGTCAGAAGATGGTGAAATGTCCCAAGTGAGTCACTAGGCAGTGCAGAGGCAATGCAAGATTAGTGTTTGAGGGAATTGTGTCAGAGATCATGAATCATCCTAGCTGTTGGTGATATGGATAGAGAACTGTACCAGTGTCAGTCAAAGACGTACCATAGGGGTGAGGTATTTAATTACTTGGGAAGACAGCATGAGAAAACTCACTAGGGCTCATGGACTGAAGCTCTCCATGAAATCCAATGAAAATAGCAGTGCTAAAATATTATACAATTCAGCCCTTAGTTACTCATTTCATTACAACTATTATTTGCCTATTAATCCATTGCTGTGCAAACATTTTTTTTTTCATTACAAACTCTTTAGTTACCACACCTATTCTGGCAGTCTTGTTTCTGGATGCAATTTCATTTAAAGAAAATTCTTGGGAACATAGAATCCCTACAGTGTGGAAGAAGGTCATTCAGCCCATTTAATCCACACCACCCCGCCACCAGATCCATTCCCGCCCCCTCCACTAACAACCCTGCATTCCCATGGCTAATCCACCTAACCTACACAAACCTGGACATTACAGGGCAATTTAGCATGGCCAATCCACCTAACCTACACATCTTTGGACAGTGGGAGGAAATCCAAACAGACACAGGGAGAATAAACAAAATTAGAGAATTCCTACAGTGCGGAAACAGGCCATTCAGCCCAACAGGTCCACACTGACCTTCTGAAGAGTAACCCACCCAGACCTATCCCCCTACCCCAATACACTACATTTACCCCTGACTAATGCACCTAACCTACACATTCCTGAAAAAACTATGGACAATCTTTTTAGCATGGCCAATTCACCAAACCTGCATATCTTTGGACTGTGGGAGGAAACCCATGCAGAGACAGGGAGAATGTGCAAACTCCACGCAGACAGTCCTCCAAGGCTGGAATCAAACATAGGTCACTGGCACTGTGAGGCAGAAATGCTAACCACGAGCCACACAGACAGTTGCCAGAGGGCAGAATCGAACCCAGGTCCCTCATGCTATGAGGTATCAATGCTAACAGCTGTGTCATCAATTCCTACATAATTTAAATGAAAAAAATGAATTTATGAGAAATTAAGAAGGGCAATTGTACATTGTGAACACATCCATCATTGCCTATGTCTACATTTAAAGATCAAGACAGACCCATTTGCTCATCACTGTCTGTTTCTTTCCCTATGCAAGAAAAATTGCCATCAGAACAATGCCACCTATTCTGAAGAAACCTACAGACAACTTGAGAGAATCACCATCTCTACTGTCACTTCCTTAAGAACCTAGGCTATAGACTATTAGACCCTAGGGACCCGTCTCCCTTTAATCCCCATAGCTTGCTCAGTACTTTTTCCTAGTGATGGTGATTGTTTTAAGTTCCTCCTTTCCAGTTATATCTGCATTACCTGTTACTTTTGGGATGATTTCGGTGTCCACCATGAAGGCTGTGGCAAAATATTGAATTAGTATGCCATCACTGCAAGCCTAATTGACAATCCTAAATTGTTTGACAGCATAACTCTTCAACCACACCCAATCAGCCCATGCTTGCAAAACTCGTAATACAGTGATGAACATCAGATGTAAGCCTGCAATTGGACATTTCCTGGATTCTCCTGAGTGTGTGAAGAATTATACTAATAATCAAGTTCAGCTGGACTCATAGTATGGTGCACTTAGGTGTACTGAAAGCTACACATATTATTTTCGGCAACCTTCCCTTTCTTGCATCAGTAATTTGGCCAATAACTTCACTACTTAGATAACTTTCAGCAACAGTGGTTTATTTAAACAAATGTTTTACTTTGTTCAAAGCATCAAACTGTCTGGGCTGTTTTTTAAAATACGATATCCAAAAAGTAAAAGGGGGTTATTAAAGTACTTATTGAAATTCACAGTTCATGGACAATTCTGAGGCTATCTCTGCTGTGCTAGAGCCAAAGGTAATGGCCATCTCCAACGAGAGATAATCTAGCAACCTCTTTTATGTTCAAAGGCATTATTGTTACTGAATCTCCCAAAGTGAACATACTAGTCTTACCATTGACCAAATTCTTAACTGGGCCAGCCAAAATATGCTTCAAGAACAGGTTAGAGGCTCTGAATTCTGTATTAAGTAATGCACCGCCCTACTCCTAAACCCTATTCCCAATCCACAACTCAAATGCTAGGACTCTCCATTTGCCTAGCTGAGTTCAGCTCCAGCAACAGCAAGAAGTTCAACACCATTCTGGTACAAGCAGCCTGTGTGATCATGATCCCATCCACTCCTTTAAATATTTAGTCCCTCCACCACTGATGCACCGTGGCAACAGTAAATACCTCATACAAGTTTACTGCAGCAATTTGCCAAGAATTGTTCAAAAACAACCAACTTGTGATCTCTACTGTCCAGAAGAAAAAGGACAGCAGAGGCATGGGAACATCACTAGCTGCAAGTTCTCCTCCAGACCAAAGGCCATCCTGAGTTGGAACTATATCAGCATCCTTCATAGTCCCTGAGTCAATATCCTGTAACTCCCTGCCTTACAGTTCTGGGTATACCTATTTCAAAATGGACAGCAAAGATTCAAGATGGTGGCTCACTGCAGGCCATTAGGGATGGCTACTAATACAAGCATTGTGAATGATTGTCACACCTGAATGAATGAAAGAAAGAACTGTAATCAAAAACCCAGTTTTAGTTACATTAAATCAAGACCCTGTATTTTTCTCTCAGGTGGACTTCAAAGATCCCTTTGTCAACAAGTTATTCCAGTGTTCTCCTGGCCGGTACTAGCCCTCAATCTGCATGACAAAAGTACATTATCTGGTCATTATTATTTTGCTGTTTTTGCTGTACTCAAATTAGCTGCTTCTTTTTCTCACATGACAATATTTCAAAAAACTATATAACTGGTTGTAAAGCACTTTGAGACACACTATGTTTGACAGTCGCTATATTAATGCAAGTGATAAGTTATTTTTATTAGTTGCTGTCCATGATGTTATTTTAGTGCAAGCTCATTGTACCTAGAGAAAATGAAATTATTGGCTAATGTCAGAACTTTTTGTGTATTTCTGAACATGGCCTTGAACGTGAGGTGTCAGGATTCACTTAGAATCATAGAATCATAGAATCCCTACAGTATGGAAACAGGCCCTCCGGCCCAACAGGTGCATACTGACCCTCTGAAGAGTAATCCACCCAGGCCCATTCCCCTCCCTTATTATCGTCTATTTACCTCTGATTATTGTGCCTAACCTACGCATCTTGAGACATGCTGTAGTGGTTAATATTTTTGAGAATCCTACAAAACAGGAAAAAATTGCCAGTCATATCCGAGGATACAGTTTTGTGGAGTAGGTTTGATGTGTTAAATGTTTCACAATGAGGAAAGATGACCATGCTTCATACAAAAATAACTTGTTTGTTTCAACTATGATAACCCTTCTGGATGATTGTTTTAATTGCCAGATAGCAAAACAAAATACGGTTTATTGGAAAGATTGTTCCACATTGACAACAATAATTTTATTTGATGAGTATGTCAAATGCTTTATTTTATTATCTTTAGAAACTATTCCTATTTAGAAGATATCACAATATGTCAGCTTTTGCAATTGTGCTGATGTATATGGGGGTTTAATCTCTCTCATTTATTCTCCAAACAAACATCATTGTACCATTTGGAAAGAGTAGTTTCATTTTTCTGTCCTTTCCACATTGCGCGCAGGCCAGATGAGTTTGATGAAGCATTAACCTTCATGAGACTGTGTGAATGTCAATTACAGGGGGTTTAATTATTTTGGATTAGTCATGGAATTTTCTGAAATGTTTTTTATATCATTCTATATCACTCTTAAACTGATCGATTGTATTCAATACTAAAAGTTAATAGAGGGTCATCAGAATTACTTAAGTGGAATTATTTTGATTACATTTGTGCTGAATCTTTACAAAATCACCACAGATTTTGAATAGTCAAAGTCTTGGTATTAATATGGTGACAAGAGGCACATGGAGCACTCGGACGTGTGGTAACATCTGGCAAAGCTGAGTATGTCACTCTTAAACATTTAAACAATTCTGCATGGACACTGGCGCAGCAACTGGCCCGAATGGTTAAAATTCCACAGGAGACCAGTCAGGTGAGACTGGAGCATTGGTGGCACAGGGATAGGCAGGGGTGAAGTGAGGGGTGGTCAGCCTCAGATTATGATTGGAATGATAGTGGAGAAAAACTCAGGGTTGCTATTGGGAAGGAATACCTGCTCATGAAGGTTGGAACTGGAAGGTTTGAAGGCTTCTGCAGTGATTTTGTAATGAGGTCAGCCAGCTGGATCTCATAGAATATGAGTTCCCTAATTGGGGCTATTAATCTGGTCCAATCAGGGAGCCCTGACTGACAGATATAAGCAGGAGAGTAAGCACTACCGCACTTAGGTAGTAGTGTGGGGAAAAAAGAAATAAACAGGAGATTTGGTTAAAAAAAAAGAAAAAAGAAGAAAAAGAAAAATAAAAAAATAAAAAACAAACCACAGTCAGGCCACCCGGGTGTTTTCCTATCTTCCTGGTGGTGGAAATTGAATAAAGATTTGTAAAAAAAGGGAAAAAAAAATAAACAAGAAAGATAGAGAAAAAAAAATAAGCAGGAGAGTCAGACATCCTATTCACTGTGAGAGCTGGCTCTGAGGGAGCTGGATCAATGTCAATGATTCTCCACGTGAAAAAAAAGGTGACTGGGTGACTGGATACCATCCTCTGTGGCGTTATTTCAGCTTCCTTGTGAGGTCTGAAGGAAGTATTCTGATTCTTCTTGTTGAACAAGGAACTTAATAGCAGTGAAAGGACAATGATATTTCTCTTGAAATTAAAAATATGACATGGTGCCAATGTTATTACTGGGCCATGTCTTTTGCATACTAAGTATCTTCTCTTGAAATTGTAGCAGGTATTCTGTTCAGAGTTTAAATTGTCACCATAAATGGGTTTCAGTTACTCAGATCTGATATTTTAAGGCAGGCATCTGCCTGTCAGGAGGATGTTATAATTGAGGGCTTTGCTTTCACTGGTTTAAAGATCAGTAACAAGGAAATATAGTTAAAAGTCACACAACACCAGGTTAAAGTCCAACAGGTTTAATTGGAAGCACACTAGCTTTCGGAGCAACGCTCCTTGAAAAATTTCAATTACATCACACTGTAAATTATTGCTATAAATTCTGTGTTACGATCGAGCCCTCCACTATCGCCTGATGAAGGAGCGTTGCTCCAAAAGCTAGTATGCTTCCAATTAAACCTGTTGGACTATAACCTGGTGTTGTGTGATTTTTAATTTTGTACACCCCAGTCCAACACCGGCATCTCCAAATCAAGGAAATATAGGATTGGTTTGTATGGCATGGTCCTGGACTGTTCACATGGAATGAGCCCAGCATTGAAATATATGGACTTGATATGAGACCTCACTTACATAAGTCAAACAAACTGCACATATTGTGAGACATTTCTAGGTAGTTCAATGCCAAAATGGTCAGCTTCATATTAAAATTCTTGCCTGAAAGACAGCTTGACTACATTGCCAACTTTTATAAAGGGACTACAAACTGGCTCTAAGAATGGCACAGTGGCCCAGTAGGTTGCACAGTGGCTCAGTAGTTAGCACTACTGTCTCACAGTGCTAGGGGTCCAGGTTTGATTCCACTCTCGGGTGACTGTCTGTGTAGAGTTTGCACTTCCTGTTTCCTCCCACAGTACAGGTTAGGTGGATTAGCCATGTTAAGTTGCCCATAGTGTCCAGGGATATACAGGTTAGGTGGATTAGCCATGCTAAATTACCCATCTGATCCAGGGAGTACAGGTTAGGTGGATTAGCCATGCTAAATTGCCCATAGTGTCCAGGGATATACAGGTTATGTGGATTAGCCATGCTAAATTACCCATCTGGTCCAGGGATGTACAGGTTAGGTGGATTACCATGTTAAATTCTTCGAGGAGAAAGTGAGGTCTGCAGATGCTGGAGATCAAAGTTGAAACTATTGCTGGAACAGCACAGCAGGTCAGGCAGCATCCAGGGAACAGGAGATTCGACGTTTCGGGCACAGGCCCTTCTTCAGGAATCTGAAGAAGGGCCTGTGCCCGAAACGTCGAATCTCCTGTTCCCTGGATGCTGCCTGACCTGCTGTGCTGTTCCAGCAATAAAGTTTCTACCATGTTAAATTGCCAATAGTGTCCAGGGATGTACAGGTTATGTGGATTAGCCATGCTAAGTTGTCCACAGTGTCCAGGGATGTGCAGGCTTGGTGGATTAGCCTTGCTACAGTGCCCAAGGATGTGTAAATTATTTGGATTTGCCATGGTTAATGCGGGATTACAGGAATAAGGTGGGGGAAGGGGTTGGGTCTCGTTGGGATTTGTGTAGATTTGATGGGCTCAATGGCCTACTTCCTCACTGTAGGAATTCTATGAGCCTAAGCCTCCATTCCTACATGCAAAATGCCTCATGCCTGTGTAGATATGGATCCTTTTTTATGTTTTGTCATATGGCTGAGGGACATTTTGCACAGGTAATTGCGAGATAATGGAATGGACTAGGTAAACTGAGTAAGGTTAGTTAATTTCTGGTTTCTTAAAGTTTAGAAATTGATTTGAAAAACATAAGGCAGACTGAGTATTCTTTGGCTAATATTGTTCCTAGTACAGCACCAATTTATACTCACGTGATGCCTTTAATGTAGAAAATGACCTAATGTATTTCCATTAGATAATGCAGTGATAGGGCAATTGTTTGGTGAAGAGATCAAATACTGGCCATGAAAATTTAGGAAAGGAGTAACAAAGCTACTGAATTGTAGGAGTACATTTAAGAACAAAATGGTTAAAGTCTCTGTCACTGAAGGTGGAGTAGAGAATGTGAGAAATGTAAAAGGATGTCAGAGTTAGAAGAGTGGAGACATTGGACAAGATAGTATAAACATAAAGGAGCACAATGGTAAAATCATGGGCAATTAGAATGAAGATTTTTTAATGCAATGTAGTGTGAAGAAGGAACCATCACAAACTTGGAAAGGCAAGAGTTTTCACCCTTCCTTCATTTTTGCTGGGCCAAAATCCTGGAACTCTCTCCTGAAAGATATTGTAGGTCTATTACAGCAAATGGATTGGAATGATTCAACAAGTCAACCACCACTCCTTTCTTAAAAACAACTAGAGGTTGGCAATAAATGTTGGCCCCAGCCAACATGTAAAAATGAACAAAAGGATAGCAAGATGTGACATGAAATAGCTCAAAGCTATTTCATGTCACATGAAAGCGTTTTGGATGAATTGTCATTTAATTAAGGCAGAGATCAATGGATAGATGAGGATACTGTTGATGAAGTTGAGTCTGACAGTGATAAAGTCATGAATGAAGGTTTCATTAGTAGTGGGCTGAGATGAGACAAGTGAACAAAGCTAAACAACCTTGATGATCAATAAGACATGTGGTTTGAACCTCAACACAGGATCAAATGAAAATATGCTAAAAGATATTTGCTAACAAGGATTTTACTCTGACTGTACATTTTGCTCGGTTTGAACCAGTTCCAGATTACATTGTATGTGCTGTCCAGACAATGATTTTGTATCATCTAGAAGAACATCAATGTTCATTTCTGTGAGCTAAATCGGTGCCATTCATTCATTAGTGCATATTGGTTCAGGAGAACAGTAACCCTATCGTTTGACATGAAAGACATTGAAGTCTGTGAAACCTGTATTATATTCTCTGATCTGCATAAATCACATTTATTGCTGGCATCTTATTGGTCTGTTTTTATTTAACCTTTTAATTGCTGGCAGATGAAGTGAAATGACAATGTTCCTGGTAGAATGTATTAACAGAGTTTCAGATCTGCATTAAAAACATCCCTGAAATGCCGGGTGTAAATTTATCATGATCATTCCATTTCTTAACTTGGAGTGAGACCCATTCCCTACCACTCCTGTGCTCATTGATCTATATTGATTCCTGATCATACGATGTTTTGATTTTAAAATTCCCATCCTAATTTTCAAATTCCCCATGCCTTGCCCCTCCTTACCTAAATAATCTCTTCCAACCCATAGTCCTCTGAAACATCTGCACTTTTAAAATTGTGGCCTCTTTTGCATTTGCAAAAGTTGGCGGCCATACCTTCAGGTCTCAAGCTCTAGAATTCCTCCCTGCTCTGTCTCTGTATCTCACTTGTCTCTTTTAAGACACATCTTAAAGTCTATTTGTTTGAACAAGCTTCTGGTCATCTGACCTAATATCTCCTCATGTGGCTTGCGATTACACTCTGTTTTATAATGCTTCTTTCAGTACCTTGGGAGGGTTTCATTATGTCAGATTTGCCATATAAATATAAGTTGTATTTTTGTTGCCTACTCCCTGCTTGATCTGGCTCATTACTTTTGGGAATACTGAAGAACAGTCACTAGACTTGAAACATTAACTATGTTTCTCTCTCCACAGATGCTGCCACACCTGCTGAGTTTCTCCAGCAATTTCTGTTTTTGTTTTTGTCAGACCTTCAGCATCTGCATTTCTTTGTTTATTTCATTATGTTTGGGATTTTCCAATCAATGTAACATGTGCAAACATCCAATTTACATAAACATGACTAAGAAGGATCTGTCGAGAGTGATGTTGAAAATCAGCTGAAGGCCATAATAAAGAATGGTTAGTTTATATTGTGGAGCACAATATAGAAGAATGGACAGAATTGAATTGTTGTAGTAAAAATAAACAGCTGATAGTACTGGCTTGAGTGTGCGCTGCTGGGGCATTATATTTACCTCCATTCAAATGAATAAATCTCTTGAGATAAATTCTGGTTAGTGAGTTTGCATTATTTACTGGCATTCCAAAAGCATCTCGCTCTACAAAAGAGCCAGTACAGACTTGCTGGGCAAATGGCCTCCTTCTATGTGATTCCATTCTACACATTTTCTTATCACGAGCAATAAAGCTGCATGCTAGGTATCAGCAGGCAGGAAAGTGTTGTGTAATATATGCGATGTAAAATCATAAGGGGCATGGATAGGGTAAATAGACAAAGTCTTTTCCTTGGGCTGGAGGAGTCCAGAACGAGAGGGCATAGGTTTAGGGTGAGAGGGGAAAGATATAAAAGGAACCTAAGGGGCAACTTTTCACGCAAAGGGTAGTGCGTGTATGGAAATGAGCTGTCAGAGGAAGTGGTAGAGGCTGTTACAATTACAACATTTAAAAGGCATCTGGATAGGTATATGATCAGGAAGGGTTTAGAGGGATATAGGCCAAGTGCTGGCAAATGAGTCTAGATTAATTTAGGATATCTGATTGGCATGGACGAGTTGGACCAAAGGGTCTGTTTCCATGCTGTACATCTCTAAGACTCTATAAATCTACTAGGTACTATCATGGGAACCTGGTCAGGTGGGCAAGGGTATAGCAGGCATGGAGATCAGAAGGCAAAGTGCTTGTGTTTCTTTTAACATCCTTTATTGCAGCTTCCACTTCAATATTGATTTGAAACATTCACAATGCAGACAGCCACTTTATTTAAATGCAACTCAGGGTCTTAAGACGCATAGTGTACAACTTTCAGCCCTTGCATTCATTACTGAGCTTGAGGCTGCTGAGTACCTGAGGCACATTGTATGCCTAAAGATCCAAATGGCTGCTGAAGACATGAACACAGGAACATAAGAATACGAATAAGCCATTCAGCTTGTAAAGCCTATCTCAGCACTGAACAACTCAATGTCTTTTACCCACCCTATCCCCATAACATTTAAGGAACCTGGCTGGCACCCATGTTGTTATTAAACCACCCATAAACTATTCATGATCAGAAATGTTGTTGGTTTTTGCAGTCAATACTTCAAAGGTGTTGTTGCTGATTAAAGATTATTTGTATTGAGTGAAATTACAGCAGCATACAGCCATTCAGTAGCTTTCTTGAAACTGCTGAACAAAATTATTCTAGCTCTAACTTGCAATGTTCTCCCAGTGACCATCCACCCCAGTCCAACACTGGCACCTCCACATCATGACACGTTAAGGAGTAAGAGCATGACAGACTGATCCATCTCAGCAACTCTGATGTTAGACTTCAGCTGACACACTTCATGCCATAGGACATCAAGAAACAGTTGAGTGCACTAGATACTGTAAAAGCTATGAGCCTCAGTAGCATACCACTGTGAGTACTGAAAGTTTGTACTTCATCTTACCAAGTTCTCTCAGTACAACAATCACACTGGCATGTACTTGCAAAATGGAAAATTGCCCGAAGTAGGTCCAGTTCATAAGAAACAAGACAAATCATTTTAGCAAATTACCAGTCAATTGGTTGACTTTCAATCGTCAGCAAAATGATGGATGGACTTTATCCTAGATTCTTAAAAAATGTGGATAATGAGGTAGTTGATGCATTGATTTAAATTTTCCAAAATTCCCATTATTCAAAAAATATTCCATTAGATTGGAAATTAGCAGCTGTAATTTTTATTCAAAAAGGGAGGGACAGAAAGCAGGAAACTACAGACCAGTTAGTTTAACATCTATCAAAGAGATGTTAGAGACTATTATTAAAGATGTTAAAGCAGGGCACTTAGAAGAGTTCAAGGTATTCAGGCATGAATCTGCTGTTCATGGTTTTGTGAAAGTAAAAACATGTTTAACCAACTTTTTGGAGCTATTGGAAGCAGTAGCATGTGCTGTGGAGAAAGAGGAACCAGTGGATGTACTGTACTTAGATTTCCAGGAGGATTTAGTAACGTACCACATCAAAGGTTATGGCAGAAAATAAGATCATATGGTGTAAGAGGTAACATATTGGCATGAATAAAAGATTGCTGGATAATAGGAAACAGAGTTGGCATAAATGGGTTATTTTGAGGTTGGCCATATATAATGAGTGGTACACCACAGGGATTGGTGTTTGGTCCTCAACCTTTTACAATTTATATCAATGACTTGGATGAAAGGGCTGAAAGGTTACTGAATTTGCTGATGACACAAACATAGGTAGGAATGTTAGTTGTGAAAATGACTTAAAGCAGAGGTGAAGGAATATAGCTATATCCACTATCATGCAGAATTACAGTGAAGATGTGAAATTATTCATTTTGGAAAGGAAAATAAAACATATTATCTAAATAGCAAGAGATTGCAGAGTTCTGATTTATTGAGAGATCTGACTGTTCTAGTACGTGAGTTGTAAAACGGGTACAGCAAGTAATTAGAAAAGCCAGTAGAATGATAGCTTTCATTCTGAGAGGAATTGAATACAAACGTAGGGAGGCTATATGCGTCAGTTATTCAGGACATGATTTACATCTCATCTGACATACTAAATATTATATTGGTCATCCTATTTAAAGAAAAATGTCAATACATTTGAAGCAGTTCAGAAAAGGTTTATTACCCTGAAATGCGTGAGTTGGCGAATCAGGAAAGGTTGGACTGCCTGAGTTTGGATCTGCTAGAGTTTAGAACTGTAACAGAAGAGTTGATTGAAATGTGCAAGATTCTGAGGAATCTTGACAGGATGCATTTGAAAAGGGTCATCTCTCTTCTTTCCTCTTATGACATATTCTAGAACTGGATAAAATTAAAGATTGAGCCATCTCAGTCAAAAATTAGGAGAAATCTTTTCTCATAGTGAATCATAAGTCTTAGAACTCTTCCTTGAAGGTGGTGAAAGCAGAGTCTTTGAATCTCTTAAAGGCTGACACAGATAGATTCTTGACCAACAAGAGGGTGAAGGGTTATTGTGATTGGAGGGAATGTGGAACAAACAGATCAGTCGAAATCTTATTGAATGGAGTAGCAAGTTTGAGAGGCTGAATCCACTCCTGTTCCAAATTGGTATGTTTCTATATTTGTAGATATTTGCCAATAACCAGCCTGCTGATGCTATCCTGTCACAACCACCCATCTCCAGATCTTGATACAGTTTTGGTCCAAATAAGGGAAAATGGGATTCCTGAGGTGAGATTAAAGGGACTGCCCTTAAAGCAATACCTGACTGAGTATTACATCAAGGAGCCCTAGAAACATTGAAGTCAGTCGAGTCTTATCTAGGACAAATGAAGACAGTTGTAGTTGTAGGAGGTCAATCATCTCAGCCCCAGCACATCCCTATAGGAGTTCCTCTGGGTGGTGTCCTAAGCTCAAACATCTTGAACTGCTTCAGCAAAAACTCACCTTTGATCATAACATCAGAAGACTGACTGTTCACCAATATCTGCAGTGTTCAGGTTCAGAAACAAGTACAAATTGACATGACTTAAAGTGATAAACTTAGAGCAGAAAAGAAACTATGCAAACATTGAAAATGATACCTATGTCTACTGATCTGTCCTTCATGGAATTCATTGGTGCATGTATGATGCAACCAATTCAATCCTAAAAAGACAATTAGTGCAATTAAAAGGAGCTCAAACAAAACAAGCAGGCTTGTTGTAATATAGCTGAAGCTACCTGCATGGGTCAGTTGTTCACTAGATGATAAGGCTTTTTGTTCTCATTATTGGCCACTTAATTTTTCCATTACCACAGGTTTTTCCAAAGGAAAATTCATCTAAAGTGCATTGCATTTTCAGGAAACAACTGAGGACAAAAGTCAGAAGTGTATTTTCAAGATATAGGCTGGAATCTTCTAGGGCCTGAATGACATGGCCTGTGATGGGAAATCTGGAAGAAACACTTAAGAAATCCAGTAAAACCTTTCTCAACCTCAGCAACAACAACTCATATCTTCCAATGGAGTTCTTGGCATCGAGACAAGCCTCTCACCAGAGTATGATGAGTTGTCTGTTAATGGGGATTATTGCTCATTCCCACCCTCATTATAACTGAACCTTTCCTCATTAATCTGCAGGTTCCTATTCTTCCATCCACTGCACAGTATTCAGATGCCAAGAAATCCTGACAAGAAAGTCAGAGTGCATACCAGGCCACTCCAGCCCAGCAGCTGCTCCTCCGAACCTCCATCTTGGATACTGCACTGCTTCATTATGCCATGGCAGTGATATTCCTTCAGCATGTCCCAGCAAACTGACTACATGTGCTTCAAGTAAAAGGCCTCATTTCAAAGTTGGAGGTGAGTCGTGTTCAGTCACATGCAGGGAGACACCCTTCTGTCAGACAGCCCTGTCAGAGTAAGTCAGAGGCCGTCTCCAATACCTTTCTGAAGGCTTCGACACAGTCCTTGCTCCTACTGTCCTTGCTCCTACTGTCCTATTGTGGCCTGTTCCCCTGCAATGAAAGAAAGTGAGGGTTTGAATACAATCCAAGTGTGTGACACAGATGTTTGTGCTGATGCAAGTGGGAGAAAGGGGCAGAGGTGTCTCAAGTGAGAGAGCAGTCAGCACACAGGCCCCGCATACTGTGGAGGAACAGGATTTTTTGAAAGTCAGTGAAGGAAGGTGACAACAGTAGAGCATGAGCCTTGCTGGAAGGTGGACAGAGATAGCAGAGAGAAGATGGCGGCACTCACCCTGGCAGAGCAGCAGAGATCACTGACATTCTTCTCACAGTCGTAGGCTGAGACGGCAGTGACCTGGTGGAAATCTCAGACCAGGCTGGCAGAATCTGGGGTTGTAACTTCCTGGGAAAGGTGGATAGCAACTATCTACACCTCCTCATCCAGCAGGTCATCCGGGTCTTTGTTCACAAAATGGTGCATCAATTTCCTCATTTTTGCCCTGTCACAAGTCATGTGGGGTGGGCTTGTCCAGGTTTTGTAATGACCTTTTAAATTTGGTGCCAGCACCAAAGGATGATGGGTCTATTCTGGGTGAGCTTTCAAGGTATGATGATGGTTGGAATCAGGTGAGAATCAAATCAGAGCGTTGTTGTATGGGTGAAATAGGTAGTTCTTAAACTGTGTTTGATACGACAGTACAAACAAGCTTACTCTGCCTTGTGGAAAAACACCCTCCATGAAACTTGACAAACTGAAACTTTGCCAAAATATTGCTAAGATTCAACCATAGTTTTTCAAGTAACTCAAAGGAATCTAGAGACTTGAATCATATGGAAACATTTGTGATTGATGGCTCTGAGCTAGTTAAGTTATACAATGTCCGACCCAAAATCACATTGTTATTTAAATGCCATGTATCATGCTTCAAATTGACAGAACGTTTGAACAAAAAGGGATAGAGAACTGTGTTAATAACATTTTTCTAATTCAAATACCCAATTCAGATAACAAAGACAACTCAGATAAACTCAAACGGGAGCCCATAGAATTCTCTAAGTGTCTGTTGTTGCTTGAACATATGGATTCAATCAAAATACAACCAGGGACCTAAAAATAGAGCCTGCAAACTGCTGAATAGTTAGCAAAGCTTTAAGAGATGCATTCAGGATTCATCTGCTGTCAAATATACAACTTGCAAGTAATACATATGCCCCTCACTCTCTCTCCTCCCCATGATACGTATAACAAAGTGGTATATCAACATACGAAGAATAAATTTATAACTTAAAAATAAATGTGTGTTTGCGCAGAGTGATGGGTCTGACTCTTGGGGATTTCCTCCTCCACCACATCGTGGTGTCATTGTCAAGACGACTGTCTTCATAACGTAACATGAGACACTTCCTTGGAGTCTGTACCATTCTTACCACTTCAGGGCTGCTGCGCACTGAGACCTGTTTCTTCCGGCTGGACTTGGTAGGGTCAGCCGTGGTTCAGTACACAAGGCTGCTCCAGGATCCTGACCTTGATTGGTATGGGGAATTGTGGATGGAACTGGATCAATGACTGTTCCAGGGTGTGGATCAGGACTCAGGTTAAGTTCCACTTCCCCCAGATTCCCTAGAAGCATGTGGTGTTGGTGCCATTGCTTTAGGCTCCATAGGCCTTTAACTGATTAATGTAGTACCACCCAGTTTTTCCTGTATCTAGCAAAATTCTGTTTACAGAATAGGACAAAATAGTAATTTATTGCCACTTGTATTTTTATAAATTAAAATTACCGATTTAAAGTATTTAGGTCACCATACTCTGGTGACATTTTATTAACAGAAATTATGTACATAAAAATAAAGAAAAAAATTAAGACAAAGTCCATTTTAGTTCAACTCAGTGCTCCAGGGCTCCTGAGGTCAAGGAAGCCCGGATCTATACTCTGGGTAAGGCCCCATTTAGTGAAAATGTGCTGAATTAACATGTCTGCTGCAATTTTAGTGTTCGTTCAAGTGGGAAACTCCTTTACCCATTTGCTAAAAATGTCCATGATGATCAGTATGTATTTATTTTCCCCTTTACAGTGTGGTAAGGAGAGAGGAAATCCATTTGGAGGTCAGTCTATGATCCTGCTATTGGTGTGGTTTTGCCTTAACTCTCCTTTATTGTCATACATGTTTGGATTATTCCAGGCGCATATGATTTGATTCTTGACATGGTGTTTTATGCTTTTTTTCCACTTCTGTCACTAACACTGTCCCTTAATGACCCTGAATGTAGTGGCTTCAATAAATCACTTGATTCCAGTCCTGGACCGGTGCTATGTACCTTTCATCCTTCATAATTAACTTGTCCTTTCAATTGCTTTACATGGCAAGGGTCATTCTCTCCTATACTTGCTCTAACTCAGCGTTGCTGCTCTGAGCCTAAACCAGACCTTTGACTTTGGTTTGGTTTACAACAATGTGTCTATTTGTTCTGGAATAATGGGCTGCCATATTTCTCCTTCATGAGCATCCTGCTTAGCAAATTCATCTGGCCTTATGTTCCCAGTCAGGGACGTTTGGTGATGGGCTCTAACTTTTCTGATGATGTATTCGCGGCCTTTGTCAGTTTCGAGAATGGATTTGAGCAGGGGTGCAGACAGTGATGTTCTTCCATCTGCTGAGATAAATCCTCTAGCTTCCCACAGTGGCAGGAAGTCAGTGAAACTGTTGCAGCCATACACTCTGTCTGAGTGTGTGTCTGCCGCTGGGGGACATGTTAGGGATGGCTGACCACATAGGCTACAGCTGTTCACTCGGTAGCCTGAACAGGCATTATGTTGGGGAGCTTCAGCACTAACACTATTAGGGGTTCTCCTCTGTGGTTCCCCAAATGCACACACCACATTCTGCCTTTCAGTGTCCTTCCTCCACAGTAAAGGATCCGTCGACAAATATTCTTCTGGGAAGGGTCTCTCTTCTGTTCCCCAGGTTCGCCTGGGTCTTGCCCTGTTTTATTTTGGCACAAATGGTCCCTTGGGGTTCTCCTCTGTAGCTCAAATTGCCAGCTGGGAAGGTGGGCCCTTTAGTATTTTTGACCACAATATTGTAGCTCTATAACTTTAGGTTCCTATACACTATGTAGTTTCAGCTGACGACCTTTAATCCTGCTGTCCAGCAAAGGTTGAATAGCTGGTGTATTCTATCAGAATGGTGAGGGGCTTCAGGCCAATGACCAAGGCAAAACGTTGCACCACCCAGAACATGGCTAGCGAGTGCTTTACACGTGTACAGAAACCCTGCTGTATGGGTAAAGAGTCCAGGACGCACAGGCTTCTGTTCCAAGTTTATTGTGCAGCACCCGTGGCTACAACCTCTAAGGTGAAGGGGATTCTGGGTCAGGTACCTGCAGTGTGGGGCCTGAGCTGGGGTCTGAATTAATTGAGCAACAACATCTGTGTGCTCTTCAGACCATTCCCTTTGGGACATTATTTTTAAGGAGGTCATAGAGTGAGGAAGCGTTAGTGGTGAAATTATTGATGTAATTCTGATCGTATCCCACTGAGCCCAAAGAAGAGGGGCAAATGGGTGATGCACTTCCCTTCTATTCCCTTGCCTTCCCATGTTCTGATGAAGAGTCACTGGACCTGAAACATTAACTCTGCTTTCTCTCCATAGATGCTGCTGGATCTGCTGAGTTTTTCCAGCAATTTCTGAATTTGTCCCTTCTATTTTGTGGTTCCCCTGAGTCATCACAGTTCCAAAGTATGAGACCTGGGATCAACCTGTGCAACCTTGGGGGAAATGTTTAGTCCTGGAGTGGTGAGGAAGGTCAACAGTTCTCTTAACAGTGTCAAAGGTTCGGTCCTTGTCTCTGTCTGCAGGAGGGGATTATCAACGTTACTGTACCGAGCAGTCCAGTCAGGAAAACCTCTCCAGACTTTCAGCCAGCCACTGGTGAAATATTGAGAGAGAATTGCAAACACCCTGAAGAAAGCAGGACCATGTGTGTTACTTGCTCTGAAATGTGAAGGTGAATTTATATTGTCAGTGTCAGTGAAGGAGGATGGACCGAAATCCATTACTAGTGTCCAATACAGTGAATAATTTTGCTTGTGATGCAAAATCATCTTGACTTTGAGTGGTTGGTGCCATGTTTGGAGTGGTTTTATTTAGTTCCTTATAATTGATGGTGAATTGCTAAGAGCCATCTGGTTTCTTCACCAACAATATTGGTGAGTTATTGGAAGATGCTACAGGTGTAGGACTCCTTATTTTAACAAGTTGCTAATGATCTTGGCCACCTTCCTCTCAGCCTTCTTAGGGAAGTGAATTCTCTTTCTGGCTTTGTGAATGGTCAGTCTAGTATTTTATCACTTTCTGTATGACCTTATCCAACCAGGTGGTACAAAGAGTTGGATGGTAGGGTTTCCCACATTACATCTGGCTGCATGATCTCCCCCACCAAATTAACTGCTGCTTGACTCTCTGTCCTTCCAACGAAGCATTGAATGGGGCTTCTCTGTTGCCATACCAGGGAGGTGTAAAGTGCATGTTCTCAGGCAATGTCTGGAAGTCAAGGTATCAGAAAGTCTGATTGAATCTTTTCCAACACACAGCCCTTGGGCTGGTGTAACTGGTTGTCTGAATGTTTGTGACCTCTTTGACTTTGGTTTTCACTGTTCTCTGTAGCCAGTAGCTGCTGTTTAATTTAGTTTGGCCAATTTTCCGTCAGGCCTGATTTCCCTAGCTGTGGGTCAATTTAGAATGTCCAGTTTTGGGCCCATGGTTGCTTGACCACATGTGTCCAGTTTTGGCCTGGACCTAATATTGGTCATTGTCTCTAACCTCAACGACTCAGGGCTTATAACTACATGGCCTCAAGATGTCCAGATCCTTGGTTGATTTGGGGGCTTTGCCAGTCTCACGAACAACTGGCTCAAGGACATCAACAATCTTAAGGGAAACTGCAGCCTTACTCTATATATACTCTATTTGGCTTTACATCAGGTATAGGAGAGGAGAGGGTTAACTGTAGAACACAATACACGGTGTCCAGTATATAAAGGCCCAGAATAACTTGTCTGGACTTGACTGAGGAGCAATGCTACATGAATCTTTGTTTCATCAATCAGACATCTGCAAGTTTTTTCAATCGAACTATATTCTGTCTATGAGGCCAGGAGCCACACAGGGCTGAAGCAGAATTCTCCGTACTGAGAGTCATAGTGGTAACATGCCTTGACTTGTGTTTCGATTATTCATCTAGCTGGTTGTGTGATTCCAGCAGTTTCATGGCAGGGTTATCAACTCAGTGAGAGCCTCACCCTCTGGTGAATTGTCTCCTTTGTTATCCCTGACAATAATTATGCTATTGCTTATTCTGCAACTCATCATACCCAGATCACCGAAGAGTGCCAATATTTGAGGAGCTGTGTTGGAGGGATAGAGTACTTAAGATGCATCCTCTTTTCCAAGGTGTCAATTTGTGATTGAGGCTCTTGCTACTAAAGCACTTCAAACAAAAGAAAGGAACGCCAGTTATGGTGGAAGATAGAGCTGCACATTTCCAAATGATAATCGTTAAAAATATAGCTTGAGGTTATAGAATTGCCAAAGTGAGGAAAGATTATAAATAAGCTACAGTTATCCATTCTTGTCTACTTCTGTATTACTGATTCTGTCTTGGTCGCTGGCCAGATAATCAAGGAATCCTGCATTGCTTGAATGAGTCAAAAATGTTTGATAGCTTTCCCTGAATGTTGATTCTTTTCGTTTTATTCTGCACCAACATTTTTTTTATTAACTGAAGTATTTTGAAGGGAAAAATGTACATCAATATGACTATATTTTTGGACTATTATGCTCTTGTTTAAGAGTTGGGAAATTGAAATGGTTCAGTAAATATTGTCGAAATGTATTTGAGTAATACTAAAGGAATCCATTGACACTCCAATCACAAACAGAGAAGACCAAACAAATTGAAGATTCTGCTTGAAGTTTCAATGATTAAATTGATCTGCTTACCCACTGTCCCTTACCGCAAAGCACTTGGCTGTAAATTATTAGCTAAAGTTGCTGCTTTACCAGGAAAGGTAGTATCTCTCCATAGCTGTCTTTTTGATAAACTACAAATTGATTACAAACAAACTTATTCAAATTACTTTTAAAATGTACTGGTGTTATAATTGGAACATTCCAAGGTCTTCAATCTAATATTATAAATATTTCTATTCACACCAAATTACCATAAACTATTCATGACCTCTTTATTCTGGTTATCCAAACTGCTTTATTTAGCAAATATCTATGACACTTTTGAACTATGGTCTCAGGAAGAATGAATTACAGTATTTGTATAGTGCCGTACCGGATCCTCAGCATGACCGTAGTGTTTCATAGCGATGACTTCATTTTGAAGTGCAGTTGATTTAATGCTGGCAGTCTCAAGGTTGCAATGATATCAAATAATCTGAATTTGTATAAAAGCTGATTATGAATTCTGTGTCGAAAGTGTGTTAATTACAATATTTCTTCCTCAGAAATGACCAATATAGCTGTCTCTGATGAAGAAAGCACTACCTCTTTGTTAAATTCAAAAGATTTTATCTGAGAATATTTTCCAAATCCTTTGAATAATGATGTGGGGGTGGACAAAGTCAAAAATCACACGACACAGGGTTATAGTCCAACAGGTTTATTTGAAACCACAAGCTTTCAAAGCCCCCCTCCTTCTTCAGGTAGCTAGTGAGAGAGAATACATTGGACACAGAATTTATACATGAAAGATCACAGGGTCATATAACTGATATGGATGTATTGAACAAATTTAGATTGCTGTTAAGTCTTTAATCAGCTACAATGGAGATGCAGGTTTGAATTGATTAATATGTAAATCCCAGAATTTCTTTTAAGTCACTTGTTATGGACCAGGCCAGACCCTTCAAAACATTTCAAAAAGGTAGCCCAGATGTTAACTTTGTTACTTGATTTAGAGTAATAGAGCCAGAAAGGTGTACAGCACGGAAACAAGCCCTTTAGTCCAACTGTACAGGATCCTGGTGAGATCATACCTGGAATATTGTGTGTAGTTATTATCTCCTTAACTGGGGAAGGATATTCTGTTTATGGAGGAACTGCAATGAAGTTTTAACAGACAGATCCCTGGGATAGCAGGATTGACAGACAGAGTCATAGAGATGTACAGCATGGAAACATCGGTCCAATCCATCCATGCCAACCAGATATCCAAACCCAATCTAGTCCCACCTGCCAGCACTCTGTCCATATCCCTCTAAACCTATTCTATTCATATATCCACCCAGATGCCTTTTAAATGTTGCAATTGTATTAGCCTCCACCACTTCCTCTGGCAGCTTATTCCACACACACACACCTGCCTCTGCGTGAAAAAGTTGTTCCTTAGGTCTCTTTTATATCTTTCCCCTCTCACCCTAAACCACGCAGACAATCAGTCTATGTGGCATTTTATAAATTCTTACTTTGGAAATAAAACCAGTCAGACTTCAAATTAAGACACCGACTCCTCCATCCCAGGGAAAAGACCTTGTCTATTTATCCTATCCACACCCTCATGATTTTATAAACCTCTATATAGTCATCCCTCCAGCCTCCAATGCTCCAGTGAAAACAGCCCTAGCTTATTCAACCTCTCCCTATAACTCAAATCTTCCAACCCTGGCAACATCCTTGTAAATCTTTTTGAACCCTTTCAAGTTTCACAACATCTTTCCGACTGGAAGGAGACCAGAATTGCACGCAATTTTCTAAAAGTGGCCTAAACAAGGTCTTGTGCAGGTAAAAACAATGACTGCAGACGCTGGAGACCAGATTCTGGATTAGAGGTGCTGGAAGAGCACAGCAGTTCAGGCAGCATCCGAGGAGTCTTGTGCAGCCATAACATTACCTCCCAACTCCTGTACTCAATACTCTGACCAATAAAAAAAAGCATACCAAACACCTTCTTCACTATCCTATCTAACTTTGATTCTACTTTCAAGGAGCTATGAACCTGCACTCCAAGGTCTCTTTGTTCAGTAAAACTCCCTATAACCTTACCATTAAGTGTCTAAGTCCTGCTAAGATTTGCTTTTCCAAAATGCAGCACCTCACATTTATTTAAATTAAACTCCATCTGCCACTCCTCAGCCCATTAGTTTATCTGATCAAGATCCCATTGTAATCCGGGTAACCTTCTTCGCTGTCCACTACATCTCCAATTTTGGTGTCATCTGCAAACTTACTAACTATACCTCTTAAGCTCACATCCAAATCATTTATATAAATGATGAAAAGTAGTGGACCCAGCACCAATCCTTGTGGCACTCCACTGGTCACAGGCCTGCAATCTGAAAAGCAACCCTCCACAACCACCCTCTGTCTTCTACTTTTGAGCTAGTTCTGTATCAAAGCGGCTAGTTCTCCCTGTATTCCATGAGACCTAACCTTTCTAACCAGTCTCCCATGGGGAACCTTGTCAAACGCCTTACTGAAGTCCATATAGATCACATCTACCACTCTGCCATCATCAATCCTCTTTGTTACCTCTTCAAAAAATTCAATCAAGTTTGTGGGACATGGTTTCCCATGCAGAAAGCCATGTTGACTATTCCTAATCAATCCTTGCCTTTCCAAATACATGTACGTCCTGTCCATCAGGATTCTCTCCAATAATTTGCCCATCACCGACGTCAAGCTCACTGGTCTATAGTTCCCTGGCTTGTCCTTACTACCTTTCTTAAACAGTGGCACAACGTTAGCCAACCTCCAATCTTCCGCTACCTGTGACTATCAATGATACAAATATCTTAGCAAGGGGCCCAACAATCACTTCCCTAGCTTCCTAGAGAGTTTGAGGGTACACCTGATCAGGTCATGGGGAATTTATCCACTTTCATGTGTTACAAGACATCCAGCACTTCCACCTCTGTAATATGGACATTTTTCAAGATGTCACTATCTATTTCCCTACATTCTATATCTTCCATGTCCTTTTCTACAGTAAACACTGATGCAAAATATTCGTTTAGTATCTCGCCCATCTCCTGTGACTTCACACAAAGGCCACCTTACTGATCTTTGAGGGAATCTATTATCTCCCTAGTTACCTTTTTGTTCTTAAGTAAGTATACAGTGGGTCTTCCAGGAGAGGATCAGTTGGTCAAACCACTTTGTTTTAAACAAAACAGAAGTTATTTACAAGATTACTGAATGAAATACAAAGAACAAACAACAGAATACCGAATAATGTATTCTATCCAAAAGCCCAATAGACTACCCGAACTTAATGAAGCTGTTCCAAAATACTTGCAACAGTCTCCATAAACACTCCTTGGCACAAAAGGAAAAATCAAACAAGTTCCTACAGAGAGAGAGAGGGTCTACCAGCCTTTCTTCACACACATTCAGTTGCATTCAATCCAGACCAGAGAATAGCTGAGCTGGGAGAACTGGCAACTACACTTTCATTATGCAAGGTTTTTTTTAAAACTTGAAAGCCCTCTGCCTGAGGCAGTATTTGTTAATTATTAACAAATTGGCCCTAAAATCCATCCAAACTCTCACTTTTCAGAACCAATTTTGTTTGCAACCTCTCTGAAAAAAAAGGACAACATTACCTTATGTAAGGAGCAGTTTCATCACACACTGCCCCGCAAAAACATACAGTTTTATCAGTATAAAAGAAGTGACAGCTTGAGTCAGACAATGCATTTCAGGTACATGGCCTTGTTTAGAGTCGGTATCTTAAGTTGAAGTCTGACTGGTTTTATTTCCAAAGTAAGATTGCCTACAGATTGTGTGCTTTGGGAGCAAAATAGTATGGATCTGCAAATAAAAATCTACAAATGCAAATTCACCCCACAGATTTATATGTGTGTATGTGAGTGAGAGTGTGTGTGAGTGTGAGGGAGTATAAGAGTATGAGACAGTTTGCTTGTAAGTGTCTGTGTGTGTGAGAATGTATGTCTTCATGTGTGTGCTTGAGAGATTGTGCGCAAGTGACAGGGAGTATATGCCTGTGAAAGAGTGTGCATGTAAGTGTGTGCATTAGTGTGAGTGTGTGTGTGTGTGTGAGTGAGTCTGTGTGTGTTTGTGAGAGAGAGTGTGTGCATGAAACAGGGTCTGTGCAAGTGTGTGAATTGTTTGTGTGTGAGAGTATGTGTATATGTGTGCGTGTGTGTGTGTATGGTGTGGTGGGGTCACCTGTAATGTGACACAAACTCAAGATCCAGGTTGAGGCCGTCCTCATAGATACTGAACTTGGCTATCAATGTCTGCCTGGCGACTATGCATTGTTGTGTATCCTGAAATCCGCCTTGGAGGATGGCCACCTGAAGATCTGAGGCTGAATGTCCTTGATTGCTGAAGTGTTCCCCCAATGGGAGGGAACATCCCTGTCTGGCGATTGTTGTGCGGTGTCCATTCATCCATTCTCATAACATCTGTATAGTTTTGCCAATATACCATGCCTCGGGGTATCGTTGCCTGCAGTGTATGAGAGAGACAACATTGGCTGAATCACATGAGAATCTGCTGTGCATGTGGTAGGTGGTGTCCCCACATGCAATAGTAGTATCATGTCAATGCTCTGACATGTCTTGCAGTGGTTGCCATGACGGGGTTGTACGGTGTTGTGGTTAGTGTTATCCTGAAGGCTAGGTAGTTTCCTGTGAACAATGGTCTGTTTAATGTTTGGTGATTGTTTGAATGCAAGAAGTGGAGGCCAAGGCAACGTCTTGGCGAGGTGCTCGTCATCATTGATGATGTGTTGCAGACTGCGAAGAACATGGCGTAGTTTCTCCGCTCCCAATGTATTCTCTCCCAGTAGCTAGCTGAAGAAGGGGCAGGGCTCCAAAGGCTTGTGGTTTCAAATGAACCTGTTGGCCTAGAACTTGGTGTCATGTGATTGTTTGACTTTTAATAATGAGTATAAACTTTCTTAATGCATGACTTGCACACATATCCCATTATAAAAGATGGAGATTTTCATTTAGATTCCCTACAGTGCGAGAAACAGGCCCTTCGGCCCAACCAGTCCACACCAACCCTCTGAAGAGTAACCCACCCAGACCCATTTCCGTCTGACTAAAGCACCTAATATGAGCAATTTAGCATGGCCAAATTATCTAACCTGCACATCTTTGGACTGTGGGTGGAATCCGGAACACCTGGAGAAAACCCATGCAGAAACGGGTAGAATCTGCAAACCTGAGGCTGGAATCGAACCTGGGACCCCAGTGCTGTGAGGCAGCAGTGCTAACCACTGAGCCACCGTGCCACCCCAATCTAAGATTATTTACTGTATGACATTTCCATGACACTGGACTCCTTTGGCTATAAATTCTGTGAGGCAAAAGTGAGGATTGCAGATGCTGGAAATCAGAGTCTTGATTAGAGTGGTGCTGGAAAAGCACAGCCAGTCAGGCAGCATCCGAGGAGCAGGACCCAGATGCTGCCTGACCGGCTGTGCTTTTCCAGCACCACTCTAATCTAGACTCTAATCTATAAATTCTGTGAGCATGATCTTAATCTCTACAACCACCTGATGAAGGAGCAGCACTCCAAAAGCTAGTGCTTCCAAATAAACCTGTTGGACTATAGTCTGGTGTTGTATGATTTTTAACTTTCATCATGCAGCATAACTTCATTCCCTTATCTTGCAGGAACCTTCTCTAACCTTTGCAGCCATTAGGTCTTTTCGGTACATTGGGAATCTTAAAGAAGTATAAAGTTAACAATACTGACTGAATTGTACTTGAGATGTAACAAACCTGTGTAATTGAAGTAGATATAATACAAACTTTGTGACAAACCTGTTAATTAGAGTCATAGAGTCACAGAGATGTACAGCATGGAAACAGACCCTTCGGTCCAACCTGTCCATGCCGACAAGATATCCCAACCTAATCTAGTCCCACCTACCAGCACCCTGCCCATATCCCTCCAAATCCTTCCTATTCATATACCCATCCAAATGCCTCTTAAATGTTGCAATTGTACCAGCCTCCACCACTTCCTCTGGCAGCTCATTGCATACACATACTCTGTGTGTAAAAGTTGCCCCTTAGGTCTGTTTTATATCTTTCCCCTCTCACCCTAAACCTATGCCCTCTAGTTCTGGACTTCTCCACCCCAGGGAAGAGACTTTGCTTATTTATCATATCCATGTCCCTCATAATTTTTTAAACCTCTACAAGGTCACCCCTCAGCCTCCTACCCTCCAGGGAAAACAGCCCCAGCCTGTTCAGCCTCTTGAAGTAGATAAAATACAAACTCTATTTCCAATTTTGTGAGAAGATTGGATAAGACATCTCAGAGATGACAACCAGACTATTCCAGCCCCTAGGCATCATGATAGCCCACAACCCTACCACTACACTGAAACAGCTCCTGATTATTTTAAAGGACCCCGTACCAACAACCAGCACACCGAACGTCACATACAAAATACCCTGCAAAGACTGCAGCAAACATTACATTGGACAGACGGGTAGGAAACTAGCCACCAGGAAACATGAGCACCAACTAGCCCCCAAAAGACATGACCAACTATCACTTGTATGCATACACAAAGACGAAGAGGAGGAACACCAGTTTGACTGGGACAATGCATCCATCCTGGGACAGGCTAAACAAAGACACCCATGGGAATTCCTAGAGGCCTGGCCTTCAAACAGGGACTCCATTAACAAACATATCGATTTAGACCCCATTTACCAACCTCTCAGAAAAAGGACTGGAAGTGGTATCACCCACCACAACAGACCAAGACACATAAATAGCAAGTGGGAAAGAACACCAGGGCTTCAACAGAGGCTCACTGATGATGTTACCTTTCATGGTGATCAAATGTCTGAGAACAAATCTAACAGCTCATCCAGCAATTTTACAACCTGACCATCTCTGATCCACTAGGAGAAAGTGAGGACTGCAGATGCTGGAAATCAGAGTTGAGAGTGTGGTGCTGGAAAAGCACAGCAGGTCAGGCACATCTGATGAGCAGGAGAGTCAACATTTCAGGTAACCCATGCCCGAAATGTCGATTCTCCTGCTCCTCGGATGCTGCCTGATCTGCTGTGCTTTTCCAGCACCACACTCTCAACTCTGTTCCACCTCAATTCTTGTTTTGTATTACTACTGCACAGCATATGGGCCTAAACCTCATGATATACATGGTCTTTACTGTTTATGAATACAGCAAATATCAATTATGTGGACCTGGATTTTTTTTTAGATTAGATTACTTACAGTGTCGAAACAGGCCCTTTGGCCCAACAAGTCCACACCGACCCTCCGAAGAGCAACCCACCCCCCTATATTTACCCCTTCGCCTAACACTACAGGCAATTTAGCATGGCTAAATCTGCACAGTTTTGGACTGTGGGAGGAAACCGGAGCAAACCCATGCAGACACAGGGAGAATGTGCAAACTCCACACAGCCAGTTGCCCGAGGCGGGAATTGAACCCGGGTCTCTGGCGCTGTGAGGCAGCAGTGCTAACCGCTGTGCCACCATGCCGCCCAGTGTTGGCAGACAAGTATTTTTGAATGCATTGTTTATGAGGGAAGGTATATAATCCCGCACTGTTCACTGTCCTTAGCTTACTACTGCTGTAGATTAGCTATTTCCTCATCACAAATTCTAAATATCCTGCTTCAGGTAGAGCATGACATTCAGGTTTCTTCACAAAATGATACAAAAATAATATTCAGTTCTAATATTGAACATAGTGAGAATCATACTGCATTGCCAGGTGGCGATAGTGCTAAAAAACATCAAACATTAGCAATTAACCTTGCTGGGCACTGAGATCTGCAATTTTGTTATGGTTATGGTTAGGGTTATTGTGCATTCAATGTGTAAATGTGCATGAATGTGTATGTGCAACACTTGTGGTATTGTAGACCAGCACAATAGTTATCATTAAGACATCAAAAAACATGCCCTTAAAACCTAAGAGAAGGCACTGCTTGAGGCCAACATCAAAGTGCAATGGGCACCGAATGGTTAGTATGTTTGCATATATATTTATATATATGAATATTATACACACACACATATATATATATATATATATACCTTGTATACATATGCGTTTTCCTGTTGAAGAAGAGGTTACTTTATCATTCACAACCATCCAATTATTTCACAGGGTGTAACAAATTCTATTATTCACACCAAGTTGAAGGTATATGATCTCTGTGCTCAGTAGGTACAAGGTCAATTATTTTGTGCATTCATGTTGGCATCACTGATAAGGCATCTTACGTTGCCCTTGAGAAGGTGGTGGTGAGCTGCCTTCTTGAACTGCTGCAGTTATTTGGTGTTCATATATATAAATAAATATTAACCATTCGGTGCCCATTGCACCTTGATGTTGGCCTGAAGCAATGTCTTCTCTTAGGTTTTAAGGAATATTTTTGATGTCTTATTTGGTGTAGATGCAGACATAATGCATTTAGCCAGGAAGTTCCAGGTTTTTGACACAGTGATATTTTTCCAAGTCAGGATGGTGAGTGGATTGAAGGGGAACTTGCAGTGATTGTGTTTCCATATTTGTTGCCCTTGTCCTTCTAGATGGCAGTGGTTGTGGGTTTGGAAGGTGCAGTCTAAGGAGCCTTGGTAATTACTTTCAATGCACATTGCAGATGCACACACTGCTAATACTGAGCATGGGTGGCGGAGGGATTGAATGTAGGTGGATGGGACGCCAATCGATCTTTGTCCGAGATGGTGTTAAGCTTTTTGAGAATGGTTTGTGCTGCACCCATCGAGACAAGTGGGGAGTCTTCCATCACACTCCAGACTTGTGCCTTGTGGATGAGCAGTCATGAAATAAGGTTCTTAACTTCTGATCTGCTCTTATAGCCACAGTATAGGAAGATAAGAATATAGAAATTAAGAGCTGGAGTAGGCAATTCACCCCTGTGGGCCTACTCCACCATTTAACGTGTTCATGGCTGATCTTATCCTGGTCTCAACTCCAGACTCCTGCCTGCTCCCCTGTTTTTCATTAGAAATATAGCTATTTCTTTCTTAATCTGTTGATTGATTTTGCCTCTGCTGCATTCTGGGGCATGAGTTCCATAGATTCACAACCCAGTGAGAGAAATAGTTTCTCCTCATCTCAGTTTTGAACCTACCTCTTCTCACTCTATATCTATGATCTCTTGTTTGAAATTTGCCCCTTAGGCCCCTTTTAAATCTTTAACCTCTCACCTTAAACCTATGCGCTGGGAGATAGATCTTGGCTACTCATCAGATTCAATTCCCTAATGTTTCTATAAACTTCTATATGGTCACTCCTCAACTTCCATCATTCCAGGGAAAATAGCCCCAGCCTCTTCAGCCTTTCCCTGTAGCTCAAAAGTTCCAACCCCAGCAACACCCTTATAAATCATTTCCAAACCCTTTCAAATTTAACAACATCCTTGCTATAGCAGGGAGACCAGAACTGATCACTGTATTCCAAAAGTAACCTACTCAAAGACCTGTACAGCTGCAACATGACATCTCAAGTCCAATACTCAAAGCACTGACCAATAAAGGCAAGCGTAACAAACGCCTTCTTTACTACGCATGACCCCACCTTCAAGAAGCTATGAACTATTACACCAAGGTCTCTTTTTACAGCAACACTCCCACCATTTAGTCCTGCTTTACCAAAATGAAGTAACCTCACATTTATCTAAATTAAACTCCATCTGCAAGTCCTTGGCTCATCGGCCCATCTCATCAAGGTCCCATTGTACTCTAAGATAACCTTCTTCATTGTCCACTACACCATCAATTTTGGTGTCATCTTTGCAAACTTACTAACCATTCCTCCTACGTTTGAATCCAAATCATTTATATAAATGACAAAAAGCAGTGGAACCAGCACCAATCTTTGTGGCATTCCGCAGGTCACAGACCTCTAGTCCGAAAAACAACCATCCACCATCACTCTGTGTCTACTACCTTCAAGCCAATTTTGTATCCAAATGGCTAGCTCACCCTGTGTACCATATGATCTAATCTTGCTAACCAGTCTACAATGAGGAGCCTTGTCAAACTCTTGCTGAAGTCCATGTAGACAACATCCATTGCTCTGCCTTCATCAACCTTCTTTGTCAACTCTTCAAAAAAACCCAATCAAGTTAGTAAGGCACGGTTTCCCAGACACAAAGCCATGTCGACTATCCCTAATCAGTTCTACCTTTCCAAAAACATATAAATCCAGTCCCTCAGAATCCCCTTCAACAACTTACCCACCACTGACTCCCAGTCAGGCTCACCAGTCTATAGTCCCATGCTTTTTCTTGCTACCTTTCTTAAATAAGGGTATCACATTATCCACTCTCCAGTCTTCTGGCACCTCACCTGTGGCTACTGATGATACAAATACCTCAGCAAAGGACCCAGCAATCACTTCCCTAACTACCCTCTGAATTCTAGGATATACTTGATCAGACCTTGAGGTTTTAGCCATTTTTACATATTTTAAGACATCCAGTATCTCCTCTTCTATAGTATAGATACATTTCAAGATATCACAATTTATTTCTCCAAGTTTTCTACCTTCCATATTCTTCTCCACAGTAATACTCATGCAAAATACTCATTTAATGTCTTACCCGTCTCCTACGGTTACACACATAGGTGGGCGTGTTGAATTTTGAAGGGCACTATTGTCTCCCTAGTTACTCTTTCATCCTGAATGTATTAGTATTTTTCTTTGGATTCCGCTTAACCTTATTTGCCAAAGCTATCTCATGTCCCCTTTTTGCTCTCCTGATTTCCCTCTTAAGTATACTCCTACTGCCCTTAAATTTGAGGGATTCACTTGATCCCAACTATATATACTTACTCATACGCCTCCTTCTAGTTGATGACAGGTAGTCTGTCCAGTTTTATTCTCTTTTTTCTTTATAGAAAAAATACAACTCAGTGGCTTGTTTACCCATTTCAGAAGGCAGTTAAGAGTCAACCACACAGCTGTGGGTCTGCAGTTAAATGTAGATCAGACCAGGCAGAGATGGCAGTTTCGTTCTCAGTTATGAATCTTAGGGAATTTTGAATTCCTAATTGGATGTTTTGGCGACTCTTCTGTATTGATGACCATTAGTAATGATTTTTTTCACAGGAGAAAATTTCTGTACATGTACTCATCAAAAACCTTTCTAAATTTAACAATGTCTATCAAGTCATCCCATAACCTTATTTCTTCAAATGAGGTCCAGCCTGTTAACCCTTTCTTGATATATTTACTTTAACATTTCTGACATCATTTTTGTCAACTTTCTCTGCACTATTTCCAGTGATTCCAGATTTTCATTATTATGTGATGGCTGGATATGTACACAGTCATCCACTCAAGATTCAATGAAAATTTTGATTAACTTGACTACTTCCCAATTCTCTAACTTGATTTTATATTATAAATTATAAATTCTATTTTGGATCTGAAGTCCAAATTGTCATTATAAATTGGGAACAGCATTGATCCCAGCACAGATCCTTGAGGAACAAAATGATCCACGTTCTGATTACTAACTACCTTTTATTCCCACTTTCTGCCTTGAGGTTAGGCAGAAAACCATTCTGTCAGTGTCCACCAACACTCCATTCTCTGACCTTGTTCATTAGTCTATTACATGGCATCGCATAAAAGGTCTTTTGAAAATACAAATAAATTATATCTATTGCATCACCATTGACTACTCTCTTTTCCATCTCTTGATAACATTCAATAACGTTGGTCAAGCCTTAATTATTTGACACTTTTAAAATTATATTTTTAATATGCTGCACTCAGTTCACATCATTCTATATCACATCCACCTTATTTAATTGTATGCAAATGATAGACATTAATGTGTTCTCCTATAAGAGATTGAACTTGAAGTTGGTGGGTCAACAGATGACTTTCCCTACTATGTGCTTCGAAATACTTATAAAAGTGTGTAAAGATTAGCTTGAGTTGTATGATTCATCACTTGTCTTTCTGGAATATAACAAGCAGGACTTTCCAATATGCTAATGAGGTACTTTTGAAATGTAGTCACTAAAGTAGCAAAAATGGCAGAGATTTTTCAAACTTCCCCATCAGCTTGTGAGAATATGTTTTGGTGATGATGGTTGAGGAATTTTTTTGCATTTTAAAATGGGCATGATCCTGCATAGGCCAGGCATACAAGAGTCAGCAGTGGCCCAGTTATCATTATATATGCAGTAGACATGGCACTTCTATGTCCCCCATTCCTCACCCTACAGTCTGCCAACTCAAAGCCTTCATGTGTTCCACGTAACTCTGGGATGCCCACTTTGTCAGCTAGAAATTCCAGTTGGGACAGAGACAGGGCATTGATTCGTAATACATCAATACATTGACCTTAATTAACTTGATTCATAGACATTTGATGACTGACCACTTGCCATCAGGTAGCTGATTTGACCCTGAATAACTTAGAGTCAGGACTGCTATGGGGAGCTGTTATGATGACCAGTGATACCACATTGAGAGCCCATCCCGTTTTTGATCTAGACTCTGATCTTGATTGAAAATACAGCCCTGTTTAAAGTGATAACAGTGAAATGGTTGTTGAAGTTGTTTTTTAGAATATTCCAAATTTCATATAGTCTTAAGTATCAAACCACAAGGGGAGGTGAGGGAGGTCATTTTTAACCTTGGTGAGCAATTGAAGCAGTCAGCTTGACCACCTGGTATATACACTGCCCAATCTTATTTTACAGCTTCCCAGTCAGAGAAGGATGTAATCAACCCCAAGGGCTTTGACTTTCCATCTATCACATTGGGAGCAAAAGCTATCTTTCAGGAATGCACCCTCCCCACTATTAGCTGAGCTCAAAAACAAGTTTCAAAGTCACACTTGAAAGAAAAAGCTTTTGTTTAATTATATGTCTTGCAGGATGTCTGTTATCCCAGTACAGAGAGAAATTAAGCATTCCGAAAACAGTTCATTAAATAAAGTTGGAGATTTTGGGAGTGATTTTTGTTTTCTACTGTGTGTAAAGATGAGCAATGCATTTTCCCAACCAGGGATCCTAATCACCAGCATGGTCAGGTCCTATTGAAATTGAATTGGCTTGCTGCCTCTTCTAACCACATCACTTTAAGGGTTTTTAACCAATTGGTTAAGTGAAACAATGTGGGACAGCACTACATAAAGGTACAAGCAGACATTGGTGCAGAAACTCAACAGTCTAACAGTCGTCTGTCTGCAAAGATGCTGCCAGACCTATTGAGTTTCTTGAGCACTTTTGTTTTGTTTGGATCAGTTCTCCAATATCCTGCAGTTCTTTGTTTGATTTACAGCATAAATTCAGCGTGCCGGTGTACTTTTCAATGACAGTTAATTTAGAGCCAGTTATGCAAACTGCAGATGGTGTGATCTCATCAGTTTCTGCTTATTCTCCAATCTATCTGTGGAGATGCAGACAAAGTGGCATAAGAAAGCTTGAATGGGAGCAAAATACTGTAGGTGCTGGAAATCTGAAACAAATAATGCTACTTACAGTATATTTCCTTTACACTGCTGAGATCAAATGCAGACTGGGTGACCACTTTGCGGAGCACCTCCACTCTGTCTATAGGAATGACCCTGATCTCCCAGTCATTTGCTAATTCAAAAAGCTCCCTAGCCCTTATGCAAACATTTCTGTCCTGGGCTTGCTGAAATGTTCCAACAAAACACAAGTCCAAAAAATGTCTTATTTTCTGCTGAGGCACTTTACAGTTTCAAATTTTCAATATTGAATTTCATAACTTCAGAAACTGCTCATCTGAACTGAAAATAGTTTCCATTTTTCTCACAATATCTCCCCCTCCCTGAACATACACCCCACCAACTCCCGCAACCCTGCGGAGCCTTATCGTGTCTGTGTCTTGTTTAATTTTTTTTTAGTGAACAGGAGCCATTCCATCCCTTTCACAACCTTAAATTACACCCATTTTACATCACTTTTTCTTTTTCCCTACCTTATCGACACTTTTGTCTTATGCACTGAGCTCCTGCCACTACCTGCTCCCTTGCTCCTCATCGACCTCTGTCAAAAGTATACTAACCAAAGTTTCAACACTTTTCAATACTGAAGAAGAGACATAGCAATTCAAAATGTGAACTTTGTCTCTTTCTCCACAGCTGGAGCTGATGAGTTTCTCAAACATTCTCTGCTTTTGTAGCAGGAGGAAGCTCTTTTCCTTTGAAGACGCTAGATGCTGAGACAAGTGAGCTAGTAACAATGAATACAGTTGGCTGAACAAGCCAATGTCATTAGCATTGTTTGCAGAATCTCTTAGACTAATGTCTTACCTTTAAGGCCCGGAACCACTGGAGATGCATACTTCCGGAGTCCTACATTTTTAACATTAATGCTTTTTGTCACTACCAATTGGGCTGCCTGCTATTGTCTTACATTAATGGAGAAGCCACTTGCAGTATACTTTCATAAAGCATTGACAGATCAGCTAAATGGAAAGGACAGTTAGTCCTGTCCTTCAGAAGTCTCTGGCACTGGTGATGGTCTCTCTCAAGAATGCTTGTGCTCGGGCTAGTAAGGACGGCACTAAGGTTCACCATCTCTACCTTGGATACATTGCAAGACGAATTGGTGAAAGCTTCAATAAAATTGGCCAACAGAATACAATATATTAACACTACCCAGCTTACCAGCTTGACTGAATTCTAGCTAATAACTCCCTCAATCCTTGCACAACTGGCACGAGGAAATTATTTGGGTTGGACTATTCCTGCAACCATTGAGTTATTGCAGATTGCAGGTCCTTTTATAGCCAAGTTTCTCAAATGTTACCAACCATCAGCTTCTCAAAGCTCTTGACTTGGTCTTAGCACATTTCCATCTCCCATGGAGTAGCCCTTTAAAAACTATTATTTCAGCTGAAGAAAGCTTGGAACTAATATCAGGTTTGTTGACATGAGTGTAAGTTGGAAAAATAATACATGTTTTAGCTCTATTACTGGAACAGAGAATGCTCCTGTTGGTGTATGTGATTCTGCAATGTAAGTCGACAAAACTATCATATTGGACACATACGGTTTATTCAAGTGGGAAGGACTAGGTCAGATGCCAAACATGATTGTTCATGCAAAAGAGCCAAGAATAATCAGATCTTCAGCCAGTTGAAGATCTCTGTCTACAACAATGTGTTGAGACCCTCTCACCACCTCACCATTCCTAATGTCATTAACTACATCTCTCATCCAGTGGAAGCTCCATGTGTTGTCGAACAAGCTTATGCAACATCAGTCAACCATTAAAGCACTCAGAATGCTTGGCAGGTTATATTGCAAATAACCTGAGACCTATCCAGGCAATAAAATTATTGCTTGAGGACAGACTAGTCTGCTAGATGAGATTTGGAGATGCCGGTGTTGAACTGGGGTGTACAAAATTAAAAATCACACAACACCAGGTTATAATCCAAAAGGTTTAATTGGAAGCACACTAGCTTTCGGAGCGTCGCTCCTTCATCAGGTCACTACCACCTGATGAAGGAGCGTTGCTCTGAAAGCTAGTGTGCTTCCAATTAAACTTATTGGACTATAAATTGGTGTTGTGTGATTTTTAACTCTGCTAGATGAGAGCATCATTTGTTTCAGCTAGTAGCATGCTCATATCTGACTTAGAAGTTGTAGGTATGCATCCCACTTTAGAGAGTTGAACACAAATTCTCTGGAGACACTCACGCACTAGGGACTATATTTTAATTAAGGCATTAAACTGAGACCCCATCCTTTCTCTCAAATGATATAATATGATCGTGTGGCAGTATTTTCAAGAAGAGCAGGAAAGTTCTTTCTCAGTATCCAAACCAAGATTTATCATTCATGCAGCCTCACTAAACAAACAGATTATCCGGTTATTGTCATATTGCTGTTTGTGAGATCTAGCTGTGTGCAAATTGAGTGTTATATTTCCTACAGTGACAATATCACAAAAGGATTAAGGGATTGGGGCCATGCTGAGGTTGTGAGAAAGACTCCATAAGTGAAGGTTTTCTTTTTCTAGTTGAAACATGGACCTTATGAGTACAGTTTAGTCAGGTGTTTGGTTTTGAAAGGAAACTATGAACCAGTGAGCAGGGAATAGCTTGGCTACCACAATCCAGAACTCACTTTCTATTGTAATGAATTCTGAACTTTGCAAGAAGGTTATGTTTTAAAATGACCCTTTAACATAAAGTAAAATATATTGCTCTGAAATGAGGGATGGTGAATTCCTAGTAAACTTTTCAGTTTGGAGAAACACCCATTTGTTGTCAAATGGAACACTTTAGAATATGGGAGGATATAGATGGGCTCATGAATGGCAAATGGAATTCATTCTGGATAATTGTAACTTAATGCACTTGGGCAGGACAAACAAGGCATGGGAATACATGAATGGTAGGACTGACGGAATCACTGAGGTTCAGAGGGAATTTGGAATCCTTCACTCAGAGGGTGGTAGGAATCTGGAACTCACTACCTGTTAGAGTGGTACAGGCCAAACCCGTCATAACATTTAACAAATATTTAGATGTGCACTTGTAATACCAAGGCATATAAGGCTGTGGGCCAAGTGCTGCCAAATGAGATTAGAATAGTTCTTGTTTTGGCTAGCGCAGACATCATGTGCTGAAGGTCTTTTTTATACATTACATTTCTATGACTTTGAGTATCGAGTGGCAGTTTTAGCACCTTTCACTATCTCAGAAAGAAGAAGAAAATCTACTGCTGAGCGGCAAGCAGCAAAGAAAGAACACAAGTTGTCATGGCGACTTGGAGAACAGCCTGTGTTAAAAACCAAGTAGAAAGTTTCCGACAGTCCAGGTTCTCTTAAACAGGAAAGGCTATAGAATTAGTGAATGGGAATTGTCAAGGTGTAACTTGTTGGTGAAAATTGGATATGGAAACAATTACTGAAAGACACTAGAAGTTTTGACCTGGTAGGCGGGGAATGAAGAGTCTGTGCTGGGTGGCCGAGAATGACCTTCAGATTGTTCATGCTGTCTCTTAATGCTGTATATATCTGTAAATAACATTGTGTAGAGAAAAAGAATTTTGCAAGATTTGCTTTTGGTTGGGTTAGTTCATTCCCCTGAGACTTATCTTTTTCTTTAGTTACTTATTAATGGATGTTTGATATATGTTGGTTATAATTTGCTGGCTATAGTAAAAGCCTTAAAAAGTGAGATCTTGTCTGTTATTTTCTTTCTGTTAGTTATTTTGGAAATTCATCTCTTTTTACTGAATGTAAGAGTGTGCAGCAAGAAAACAGCGAGGAGTGGAGTATCAATGCAATATAAAAGTATAAATGCAGCTGAAAAGAGTGTAGCATAGATCTGCACAATGCACAATGTGCTCCTGTTTGGACATAAGTCCAAATACATAAGTCCATGTATGAGGGATGGAGAAATATTACACTGGCTAATCATTCCAAGAAACTGCAGGAATCAATTTGGCAAAAGAATATATCGGGATAAAGATTAGTTGTAGACCCACCTTGCAGAAGTGAAACCTTTATTGAAGTGAAGAACATAGCTTTGCTGATTTACAGCCTAGGTCCTGAACAGCCAAGTAATGTGTCAACAAAATTTGGGTAAATTTAAGCAAAAAAAAAGAACTATCGACAACACTAGCACTCAGGCCCATCATCTTCAAAGTTGTTGCTTTGAATTCACTGATAGGGAACTACACACTGACAGGAAAATAAACAAATGGTCCAATGTACAGAGCATGACTGTGAGTTGTCTCTCTGCCTGTGCTTGATGATCTTCTGCAGTTATCAGCCATTTCCGAGTTTGATGCAGACCTCTCATTACTGGTGCATGAAAAAGCCATGAACCACTTGGCTGAAAGGATAGCATGTCAAGGAATGGAATATAGCTGAGCTACTCAAATATGAACAGGGTTACCTGCTATCATATTGCCAAGACCTACTCCTCCTCTGCTGGAGAGAAGACACTAACATACAAATTTTGGGGGTGGCACAGTGGCTCAGTGGTTAGCACTGCTGCCACACAGTGCCAGGGACCCAGGTTCGATTCCATCCTCAGGCGACTGTCTGTGTGAAGTTTGCACATTCTCCCCATGTCTGCATGGGTTTCTTCCCCTTGTCCAAAGATGTGCAGATCAGATGAATTGGCCATGCTAAATTGCCCATCGTGTTCAGGGATGTGTAGGTGAGGTGCATTAGTTAGAGTAAATGTAGAGTGATAGGGTAGGGGAATGGGTCTGGGTGGGATACTCTTCAGAGGGTTGGTGTGGACTTGTTGGGCCGAATGGTCTGTTCCTGCACTGTAGGGATTCTATGATACAGGAAATACATGTTTAAATGTCATCACATCACATCACACCTTAATTGTGGGGATTGCAACAATTACTGCAGCATCTTTCACCTCAGCCTCACTGGGAAGGCTTTTGCCAGAGTCAACAGAGTATTCCTGGAGGCACAATGTGGCTTCAGACCACAATCTTCTCCTTATATCAGATGAGTGCAGAAAGTAGCAACATCATTTTTTTTCAAACTATTTTGAAACCATTGGTAAGGCTTCTATTAGGTTCAAGAAAAATGTCAACCTTACTCCCATGCTTCACAGACTCATGTGATCCTTCCATGACAATGTTTAATAGCTCTGCTCAGTAGTTGCATCATACCTCATCAAAGTAGTGAGACTCAAGGAAGTCACAAAGATGAGGATCCATGTTGCCAGAGGAGAGTTTGTGGAGGTCACACCTACAAGCTGCTCTGCAGAAAATCATTAAGTCTCCATAGCCAGCACCTTCCAATCCATGACCACTATCAGCTAGAAGGATAAGTGCAACTGATACATGGGAGCACCACAACCTGCAACTTCCCAAGTCACACACCATCCTGACTTGGAAACATTTCATCATTCCTTCTGTCTCATTGGGTCAAAATGCTGGAACTTTCTCCTGAATGGCATCATTGACGCACCAACACCAAATGGATTGGAGCAGTTCAAGATGGCAGCTCATTACCATCTTCTCAAGGGCAATTAAGGATGGAGAATAAATGCCAGGCTAGCTAGTGATGCCCACATGCCATGTGTGAATAAAAAAAGGAAGTTTGGTCCAAATAAAATCAGCATTGAGAAGCAATTCAGTTAAAGGCAATTCAGGAGTGGCAACAAATGCAGGCCTTGCCAATTGTTTCCATATTTCCCAAAATAATCAAGAAAATGAAACAAAAAGCATGTTCTCACGACTAAGGTGCGAGAAGACTTGCAATCTTAACACATTGATGCAGAAACCCTGGGCAATTTACACCAACAAAAAACAAAAACACAATCACTTCCATCTACACAGTGCATGATACATTAATGGTATCAAATGGCAAAACAAAATCTCCAATAGTGCAGTCCTGTTTGAGGTCAAATATGCTGAGACTCCTAATACAAATCAGATTTTAAAAAACACTTTGCTGACTTAGATATGTGCACAGAAAGGAACATGGCTGAATTCCCAAGGATATGTTATACAAGGTGGTAACTCATGCCTAGAAACCAGGAGGGGATTCAAAGCTCCAATTTAACGATGCTGTCAAAAATGTCATGAAATCTTCAACATCAATCGCGAGAAGTGGGAATCACTCCAAGTTAAATGATGCAAATTATGACATCAGCCATGGGCAGGAATAGATTATCATAGCAGCATCTGGCTTCATAAACCAAGCCTGCAAATAAGATATCAGCAGAGATCACGCCCACACACCACCAGCAAGCAATAACAACACCCTCTTGACTTGGGTCTTGTTGATAGTAGACAGGCTCTGGGCATCAGGAGGTGAGTTACTTGCTGCAAGATTCCTAGCCTCTGACCTGTTCTTATAACAACAGTGATTATATGGCTTATCCAGTTCAGTTCCTGGTCAACAGTAAACTCAATATGTTAATAGTAGGGAATTAGTGATAGTAATGCCATTGGGTTCCAAAGGATGATGGATAGGCCCTCATGTTGGAGGTGGCCATTATCTGGAACTTGTATGGCATGAATGTGATTTGCTATTTGTCACCCTGAACCTGGATAACATCCAGCTCATGCTGCATTTGGTCAATGACTGCTTTAGAATCTGAGGAGTCATGAACGGCCCTGAACGCTGTGCAGTTATTGAAAACCCTCATTTCTGTCTTTAGGAGAGACGGAATGTTATTGATAAAGTGGCTGAAGATGGTTGGACTTATCTCCAAAATGCCATTATGAAGCCAGAATGGTTAGGACTGTTTTTCTTGGAGAAGGGAAGGCCTGAGAGGAGATTGTTAAAGGCATTCAAAATTGAAACTGAATAGGAGACCTGTCTCCAATCATGAATTTATCGAGATTGACAGAGCAAAGATTTAACGTAATAGTAAAGTGAACAAAAGTGACCTGCAGCAAATGGTTCGGATCTGGAATGCACTGATTGTATGATGGTCGCAGGTTCAGTTCAAGCGTTCCAAAGGAAATTGGACTCCTACTGGAAAAGGAAGAATGTGCAGAGTTACTGTGATGAGGTAAGAGAATGACAGTAAGCGAATTGCTCACTTGGAGAGCCCGTTAAGACATGGTAGGCCACATGATTTCCTTCTGCTTTGGATAAATGCTGTGATTTTGTGAGGAAGGATTTATATCCGGTTATCATTTTAACAAATCCCTGCTACATTGTGTGTGAAGGAATAAAAATTGAATATTTGGACAAATCAACAATTATCTCTCAATATTCCGATCTCTTATCTGCTGCAAGAACCCACAAGGGCAATTGGATGAAATAGTAAAGATAACAGATTGCACCATCTGTTCCTGATGTATTTCTTGTGATTATGGCCTGTTATCTTTTTTTAAAAGAATATTTCAAGTTTACATGCCTCATGGTTACCATGAGATTGGAACACAGTGAAAGGATGACATTTAGAAACTGATACTGTGAGGTACCTCTGAAAGATAAGGTTTATTTCTTTTTCTTGAAATTGATAGTCATCTGATAATGACTTTGATTGTTGGTTTTGTGGCACTAAACACTCATTTAAATAACTGAACATGCCAGAACCAATGTCGTTCATTGTGTCAACATTTAACCCTTTGATGGTCTCTTTGTGTGCAAAGCTAGCAGGGGAAAATCTCTGGGGGGGTGGGGGGGTGGGGATGGGGTGAAAATTTTGATACTCTCATTTGTGCCACATAATAGATGCTGCACTGGTTATTGTTTTCAGCCTTTGGACAGCACCTACCTATTCTCATCCTGCCTTGCTGTTGTCCCTTAAATCCCACAGCAGCTTCTATTCACCATCTCTCTTTCCACTACTGAGTGGTCCAATAATAGGCAGATATACTATTAGAAACCTACCCTCAATGTGCAAAGTGTGTTGTTACTGGAAAGTAAAGCAGATCTTCTGTGAGAAATTTGTCATTGTAGAGTACTCTGCCCTTCTTGGTCTAATTTACAATTGCTTCTATGTCCTCACTTTCCTTTTGCAAAGCATTCATAACCTTTCTGCAATTGACTTGTGCACTTTATCGATACCTGCTTCTCCTGCCCAACTATGGCCTTTGACAATTTCTCCCCTCCACACATAGTCTCATTTGTCAACGTCCTATATTCTGAAATACTTTTCTGTACCCTTTGCAATGCTACAGCTCTCAGTCCTTCTTCAGAATTCTCCACATTAAACAGCAATGTTAGCCTTGCCTTTTTTATCCTACTCAGCCTTGGTTCAATGTTAGAATCCAAGTCTTTAAGTCAAGAACATCATAGGTTCAAAGTCCAAGGGTTTAGGCGCAAAACTGCAAATTGCTTTCCAGTACAGCTGGAGGGAATCTAGTACCAGAGGGAAAATTGCGGTTTGATGAGGTGTTAACTTAAAGCCCAATTTTCTCTTTCAGGTCAATTATATAAAGAAAATATACGCTATTCAAGGGGAATTCCTCTGGAATCCTGGCCAAAGTTTATCTCTCAAGAAATACCACTAATTTAGTTTACAGGGGTCCCTGATTCGCAAACATATAATTTACAAATGCTCATACATACAAAAGCGATCCCATAAAGGTTTGTAATTATAAAGACCTGAGCATTTCCTGTACTTACGAATGATTTGCTTTATGTTGTTTCATATTGTTTTCCAACTTCTGTACTGTTTGCAGCCCACATCTGCTGATTATTAGTGATGTACCTTGTTTCAAGCTTGTGGATCTTTGCTGCTTGCAAATTCTCTGTCAACATTCCCTACAACAGTGGTCTTATCTCAAAATGAGAATGAAACAAATCCAGCAAGTAAAATAGAACTTTAGAAATCATGAGGAATGGAAATGAAAGTCACATTAGGAAGACACACAACAAATGCACACCAGAATTTTCTATCACTTCTTCACCTTGCTATTAAGGCACAAGAAAAAATTAGGAAACTGATGGAACTGAACATAACCATAAGGACAATAGAGATTAGGAGAAAGAGCCAGTAAAAGAATTGGGCATGAGGATTCTTCTCTTGAAAATGTTGTGTTTTCCAAAACTCTGCTGCCTGTAGATTTTTTCTAATCAACCTGTTCAGAGATGTTATGGAGCATATGGGAATCGAAATCAGGCCTCCCAGCCCAGAGGTGGGGATATACCATCTCTGTTCTTCCTCATTAAGTCCCATTCATTTGTATTTCCTGGTCAATGGACAGTCCTAGTCAATTGCTTCAGTTTAAAATTCTCCTCCTTGTTTTCAAGTCTCTGCTTGGCCTTTCCCCCACTCTGTGATCTCCATCACCTGGCAACCCTCTACAATGTCTGCACTCATCTCATTCAGCCTCTTGTATGCCTCCAATTTGAATTATTCTGCCATTGACAGCAATGCCTTACAGCTATTTAAGCCCTAAAATTCTTACTTAAACCTCTTTGCCTCTCTATTATCTCTTTTCTCGTTCCTCCTTAAAATCCACTTCTCTGGCTAAGCTTTTGGCCATCTGCCCTATTATCACCCTATGTGATATGAATGTTGCTGCATCAATGCACTTATGAGTTACCTTGTGACATTTGACTATGCCGAGGTGCTATGTGAATAGGAATTCTTGTAGGGAGAAATGATGAAAAGGAAAGGAACAGAAAGTGATCGAGATACTAGCATCCTCCTTTCATCATTTATGCCAAGGATTGAAAAATGCAGTTTTCACAAATGTGTAAAAGCTGCAATTGCTGGGCAGTTGTAGGAAAGCTAAACCGATATTCTGAGAGCTTCATGAGTTCTTTTCCTGAAGACCAACCTACACCATCATCTCCACTGTAGGCAGGTCCTGAATCTACACCAATTGGGGCGGCCTGTCTGAATGGGACACCCACAAATAGTTTTGAGAAGAGATGGACTGCCTCCCTTTCTTAATTCGAGAAAGTGAGGTCTGCAGAGGCTGGAGATCAAAGCTGAAACTTTATTGCTGGAACACCACAGCAGGTCAGGCAGCATCTAGGGAACAGAAGATTCGACGTTTCAGGCATAAGCCCTTCTTCAGGAATGAGGAAAGTTTGTCCAGCAGGCTAAGATAAAAGGTAGGGAGGAGGGACTTGGGGGAGGGGCGTCGGCCCTGGGGGGTGCAGTGAGAGAGGGACTCACTGAAATCTTTGTAGAGGGAGGAAGAGAGCTTCTTCAAGGAAGGCATCCTTGTAAGAGGATTCGCAGTAGGTTGAAATCTTTGAGGAGAAAGTGAGGTCTGCAGACGCTGGAGATCAAAGCTGAAACTTTATCCTCATTCCTGAAGAAGGGCTTATGCCTGAAACGTCGAATCTTCTGTTCCCTAGATGCTGCCTGACCTGCTGTGCTGTTCCAGCAATAAAGTTTCAGCTTTGATCTCCAGCGTCTGCAGACCTCACTTTCTCCTCAAAGATTTCAACCTACTGCGAATCCTCTTACAAGGATGCCTTCCTTGAAGAAGCTCTCTTCCTCCCTCTACAAAGATTTCAGTGAGTCCCTCTCTCACTGCACCCCCCAGGGCCGACGCCCCTCCCCCAAGTCCCTCCTCCCTACCTTTTATCTTAGCCTGCTGGACAAACTTTCCTCATTCCTGAAGAAGGGCTTATGCCTGAAACATCGAATCTTCTGTTCCCTAGATGCTGCCTGACCTGCTGTGCTGTTCCAGCAATAAAGTTTCAGCTCCCTTTCTTAATTCAACAACTTTCTTGATTGGCCACGTTAACCTTAATTTAAAGTTGATCCCTTTGCTCTGTTACTTTTTCCCAATCCAAATGACTTTACATTTCCAAAGTAAACTATTTTACTAAGCTTTCTAAAGTTAAAGAAAATATGAATTTATTAATTACTGAATGCAAGTAAGCATAATAAAATGTGACGCATACATACAAAAGAAATTTGGATTTAATTTTAAAAACGCAGTTGCTGGGTTACATAAAGTATTGTGACTGGTTAAGTTGGATGAATCCAATAACACTGACATTGGTAGTGAAGCAAAAATAGAACTTGCTGGAAAAGCTCAGCAGGTCTGGCAGCATCTGTGGAGAGGAATCAGATTTAAAGTTTTGGGTCGAGTGAGCCTTCCTTAGAACTGAACCCAAAATATTAATTCTGATTTCTCTCCACAGATGCTGCCAGGCCTGCTGAGCTCTTCGGGCAATTTCTATTTTTGTTCCTGATTTACAGCATCCGCAGTTCTTTCAGTTATTTTTAGTAGTGAAGCAGTTGATTTTAACATTCTTGAATATGCAAATTTGCTGACTGGGTTTTGACCTAATCTTTTTTGACAATGACTTCACTGGCTTATCTGAATTCCAGCACTCAGAGCAAAGATGAGTCTTTCTTTACCTGCAGTAGAGGAGTGTCTAATGACTGTCCTCCAGCTGTGACTTTTACACCATAGTAGGAGAAAGTGAGTACTGCAGATGCTGGAGACAGAGTTGAGAGTGTAGTGCTGGAAAAGCACAGCAGGTCAGGCAGCATCCGAGATGCAGGAGAATCGAGGTTTTGACGTTTATTCCTGATGAAAGGCTTCTGCCCGAAACCTCGATTCTCCTGCTCATCAGATGCTGCCTGACCTGAAGTACTTTTCCAGCACCACACTCTCGACTTTACACCTTACTCGTCCATATTAGCACATGCACCTACACAGACCAGTGGGTGTATTTGTTTTCTAAAGTTATTTTTTTATATATTCCTTTGTGTAAAAGTAAAGGCCAAATATGCCTGTAATTTAAGACATAATGTACAGGAGATGGTTTTCTGATAATTGCAGTGGTCAGCACTTCATTATCTCTGCAGATACAGGAGATCAAATTCCAGTTTGTTTTGAATTGTATCCCTTAAAATTGCTGTTCAAAGTTCCCTTGGCAACTTTTCAATTCTGACAATCCATGGTTTCTGCCAGGGATTTGCCAGACAACCACTGAATATACAGCTAAAATGTGGATTCATGTCCTGTTTTTTAAACAAAATGGAAATTAATAGATCAACATGTCTGGAAATAATCTGGGTTATAACCTATTGTTATGACAGCACCAAAAGCCACAAGACTTTCATATTTTGACTACAGCCACATTTAGTTTCTTAACATTGCTGTGCAAGTGAAGATTAACATGAAAGGACCAAAAATGAGCCCAGTGTTCCATGATGGGCATTGAGCTTTCCAATTGGTCCATTGGCCTCTTTCTAAAGATATAATTTAATTGTCCAACACAAAATCAATTAATATGAATACAATTATTCCACCATCCAATGCAATAACGAGTCGTGCAAGCATGCAATGATGACGCACTAATCAGACCACCTCTTTGAAAAAGCTCTGCAATTTATACCATTTCACCAGTCTGCCAGACTTCCTTTTATCTGAAGCCCTTACTGAAAGTTATTGGATTTGATTTGGCTCTATGTTCCAGATAGTACATTACATTCATGACAGTGACCACTTAAAAGAAATTCCCTCATCACCCCACCCACCTCCCAAACCCAACCACCCTCAGTTTCTTTTGCGAATTATGTTAAGTTTGTTCCCTTGGTTACTGACTGCCCTGTTACTGGAACAACTTCACCCTAAATATTTTATTATTGCACCATATTTGAATACCATTATCATCACCCCTTAATCTTTTTGAACAATACCTGTTTCTGTAATCTCTCCACATGCAAGAAGTTTCGAATTCTTGGTACCATCATTTTAAATCTCCTCTGTATCCTTTCTAAGACCTCAATGTCCAGAAATACCACCAATGTGCCCTGAAATTAAATGTGATCAGCGTTATCAAATGACACTTGCCAACAAGTAATTTAAGAAAATATTAGGCCAGATGACTAAAGACAAAGCAGCTTAAAAGGGGGAACAAAAAGGAGACAGGCAGAGAGATTTAAGGAGCAAATTCCAGAGCTGAGTGTGTGGTCTCTGAACAAGTAGTGACGAATTGTTTGAGCAATTAAAATTGGGAATGTTCAACGAACCAGAAATTGTGGAGCACAGCAAGCTGGGTAAAGGGAAAGATGTGATAAAACTACAAACTATCACAGAATAAATGAACAGTATATCCCAACAGAGGCCACTCAGCATTTTATTAAAGTACCATCTAAATTCTGTGCGTATCACTATTTATAATGTGAAGGGTTCTATATTTGTTAACAGCCTTTCAATTGCCTGGCTCATAAACTCATAGATATTTCCAGCCCAGAAGGAGGACATTTGGCCCATCACGTCCATGCTGGTTAATAAAGACCTGACCACATTATTCCTATTTTTCAGCTGTAGTCTTGTTTTCCTGGAGCCAGTGGAAGTACGTGAGTATCTAAAAACTGCTTAAATATTCTAAGAGTTTCTGACTCAACCACTCTTTCAGGTGGTGAATTCCCAACACCCACTGGGCCAAAAAGTTCTCACTTCTCCTCATAGACTGTTACTTTAAATCTATGTCCCTATGCAGATCCTATAAAAGGCCCCTCTCATCCTTTGTGACTCTAACGAAAACAATGCCAGCCTATCCAATCTTTGCTCATAGGTAAGTCAATGTCTTGGTAAATCGCTTCTGCATCCTCCAGTACAATCACATCCATCCTATAATGTGCTGGGCAGAACTATGCGCAGTACTCCAGTTATGGCTGAACCAGCAGTTTTACAGTTTTACTATAATCTCCCTGCTGTCATAATCTGTGCCTTAACTAATAAAGGCAAATATCTCATATATCTCCTTAATCAAATTATCTACCTAACCTGTACCTTCAGGATATATACATGAAGATCCTCTGATTATAGTACTTTTCAAGATCCTACCACCCCCAGCATAAAGACCTGCAAAGTCAGTGAGGATTTGAAAATTACTGCCAGGGTCCATGATATCTCTCTCTTGCCTCCCTGAACAGCCTATGATACATATTATTTGGGCCTGCAAATTTATCCACACATAAGATCTGCTAAACCTGCTAGTACCTCCTCTCTCTATGTTCTTATTCTACCCACCAGTGCTTTCTCAGGCAATCTCTTAACTTTCCGAATTTCCTTTTCGAGTTTCTCCCTTACTTTTTATACTTCTCGAGGAACTCTGCCAAATATAGCCCTCGGTATCTGCAATAGACTTTGTTGGTTTCCTGTCCTAACATTTATGTCACTTGACATTCTGGGTTCTCTGGTGGTGGTCCCACCCTTTGTCTTTACAGGAACATATTTGCACTGTACTCCTGCTAATTCCTCCGGCAATGCCTTCCATTGCTCTGACATAGTTTTATCTGCAACTAAATGTTTCAAGTCCACTCAGGCAAAATTGTATGTTAGCTTAGTAAAATTTGTCTTTTCGGCTGCTTGACTTCTATTCCTGCCCTAGTCTTATCCTTTTCTGTAACTCTCCTTAAGATGAGTAGTAGTCACTATTACCAAAATGCTTCCCTATTGATGTCCCTTTCACCTTCCCAGGCTCACATCTGACGATTAGTTCCCGAACTGTGCTCTCTCTTGTTCATCTTTTATGTACTGGCCAAAAGAGTTCTCCTGGATTTTTTTGAAGAATTTTGCTCCATCTTTACCTTGCAGATTAAAATGATCCTAGTTAGTAGCTGGGTAGTTAAAAACCCCTACTATTGCTGCCTTATTATTCTTACACTTACATATTTGATTCTCTATCTCTCTCTGACTGTTTCAGGGCCGATAGTATACACTCAACAGTATTTTTGCCTCTTTTGTGTTTTATTGTTTCTCTCCCCTGGTCTCAATTGATAATTTTTGCAATATATTAGTCCTCCTCATTTCATCCTTGATCAATGTTGCGAATCCCCTCCTCCACCACAATCCAGCTCCTATCCTCCTAACTATTTCATTTGAATACATTACAACCAGTAATGTTGGGCTGCTATTCCTACCCATCTTTCATCCAACTCTTAGTCATTGTTATGGTATTACCCATGTGCCTATCTCCGCCCTCAGCTCATCTGTCTTGTTCTTCATTTCCAATCTAGCTATGTTTCAGCTGCCTTTCAGACTCTATTACTTGAGATTTAACACTTGATCCACCACAGTTTCTCCTCCTTCTGAACAGCTTGTCAGGATGCCAACCCTCTGCCAATCCAGTTTCAATCTGCCCCAACAGCATTAGCAGACCTCCCCATGAGGATGTTGGTCCCATTCCTGTTCTGATGTAATGCATACCATTTGTACAGCTCCTACCACCCACTGAATAGTCCCAATGAATCTAAAGCTTTTTTCCCATCATTTCTCCAGCCACATATTCATTCACTCCATCCTTCTATATCTGTACTCACCACTGCATGGCGCCAAGAGTAATATGGAGATGACCACCTTGAACAATACCTGTTTCTGTAATCTCTCCACATGCAAGAAGTTTTGCATTTCAATAGAGTCAGCTTGTGGAACCTCATTTCTCTTTCTTCCTAGGTCATTGTTCCCAAGATGGACCACAAACTCTGCTGCTCACCCATCCCTCCTGACTTCCCTGCAGCTGTTTCACGATATTCTTGACTCTGACAACCAGGAAACAACATACAATTCTGGAGTCACATTGACAGCTGCAGAAGCGCCTGGTAGTCCTCTCATTAATCAATCCTCTATGACTGTTGCCCATCCATAATTCTTCCTTCATTCCCCCCCACCACCCACCATGCAGCTGGACCACTCACAATGCCCTAGCCTTGGCTCTGGCTAGGCCCCACAGAAGGACTAGAATGAATTACAAAAAGCTAGCAGCCAAGTTCAGCAGGTAAAAGGGAAGACAAATGGAATTTATTTCAAAGAGAATAGAGTACACAAATAGAGAGGTCATGCTAAAACCATATAAGACCCACATCTTTTGAACAGGTTTAGTCCTCTTCGCTAAGGTAAGATTAACTGACATTCGAAGTAGTCCAGTCAAGGCTCAGTAGCTTGATCTTGGATATGGAGTGATATTCTATGTGGAGACGTTGAATAGGTTGGGTTTGTACTCAGTGTTTAGTAGAAGGTGACATGATCTTGTTGAAACATATTAGATTCTTGTAGGGCTTGACAGATTAGATGCGAAGAGGTTATTTATCTTGTGGGGTAATCTAGGATCAGAGGGCATAATCTCAAAGTAAGGGGTCACTCATTGCACAGAGATGAAGAGGATTCTTTTTCTCTAAGAGTGGTGAATCTGTGTAATCCTTAACACAGCTCAATGTATTCCAATCTGAAATAGTTGGATTTATAATTATTAAAGGAATGAGTGGCTATGGGGATAAGGTGGGAAAGCGGAGTTGAGGATTAACAGATCTGCCATGATCTCATTGTATAACAGAGTGGACTCAACAGGCGGAATGTCCCACTTCTACTCCTATGTCACATGGTCTTATAATCATAAAAAAACTTTTGCTGTTTTCCAAGTCAAAGACAGTTTGGCAGTGAGGTACATTTGGATGTTTCCCTCATTATTTGCATGGTCCCCTTGTTCTATTTGGTGGTTATCCATTCTCTGTCTGCCTGCACTTCCTAAGATGGGGGTGACCACATCCTGAAACTATCCACTATCTGTGCTATCCACAAATCTCTCAGCCTTGTTTATGCCCTCACTGGCAGAAGCAGCTCAGATTGCCCACATTGTACAAGATGTACAAGTCATGAGCCTGAGCTTTCAAGATGTATCTTAACTAAACAGAATAGGTTATGTTCTCTTGAACTCTGCCACAATGTTCTTCACTGTTTCCTACAATTCAAAGTTTTGGATCGTATTTAAATTCTTGATTTATGTGCCAGTTCTACATGGATGAAATAATAGCTCTTTGTCTTCATGAATGATAGAATGTTCAATCAAAGGGCATGCATCGCTCATGAATGACATCTTTGATGGCCTACATTTAAGGGAATCTTGCCAAATCATAGGAGTGGGAGTTTAGCCCTTTCTTTGTTTCACAGGGAACAGCATCTAATCAATGGTCCTGTCAAGCAATCCATTAGATTGTAATTTGGGTGGATGTGATATGAGGTGGGTTGGGTGCTGGTGGGTCAATGTTGGTGCAAAGCAGATGGTAGATGCTAGGAAACATAACTAATTCACGTTATATTTCAATCTCTTTCTCCATTCAGTGTAAATTGCATTAAGAGAAGCAGAAGGATGGAAATTGTGTTTGGAGATGGAGGCTGAATCAACTTGTTCAGAGAAGTTATGACATAATTCTATAGTAGGTGGGACTAGAATCCAGGCCTCCTGGCTCAGAGGTAGGGGCAAAACCATTGCACCACAACAGCCCTTTGACACTTCCAGTGGAACCTGGGAATGAAGCTGTATTCAATTTTGTTAATTGGGCAGAGGGGATTGGTGATCAGGTGGGTTGGCATCAGGGAGATCCTGTTGCCTTCTGGGTGGGAAAGTCCAAGCACAAACAACTTGCCCGACTGCTAATTGATGCTTTGTAGTAGTCAATTAACAATCACTTAATGGTCTCATCCCAGCTAGGCTGCAATTATGTCAACTCCAGGTAGGAGGAAAGAGTTGATGTACCTGATTAGTAAACTGTGGACAGGATTAGATTAGATTAGATTACTTACAGTGTGGAAACAGGCCCTTCTGCCCAACAAGTCCACACCGACCCGCCAAAGCGCCACACCGACCCGCCATACCCCTACATTTACCCCTTTAACCTAACACTATGGGCAATTTAGCATGGCCAATTCACCTGACCTGCACATCTTTGGACTGTGGGAGGAAACCGGAGCACCCGGAGGAAACCCATGCAGACATGGGGAGAATGTGCAAACTCCACACAGTCAGTCGCCTGAGTCGGGAATTGAACCCGGGTCTCTGGCGCTGTGAGGCAGCAGTGCTAACCACTGTGCCACCGTGCCGCCCTATTCAGCATTAAACTCCATTTTCAGCATAGAGACTATAGGAAGGTGGAGGTGTGGTTCCCTGGATCTGCACTATGCAAGGCTGAGGGACTGAGGAACGGGGTTCTGGTCACCAAGAGACATCCCCATAAACTTGTCTCTGACTCACTATCCACAGTCTCCACTGTGATGCTGCCAAGCTGCCAACATCTGATTCTGTAGCACTTCCGGGTGATAGGAGCTCCTGTTGTGAGGCCCTAATTCTGATAGAAAGCCCATCCACCACCAATCAGCTGCCTGATTGCCTTCTCACCTTCATAGGCCATGGGGTTTTGCTCCTGGACATGCCCAATTTTGGACCATCTGAAAACAGGAAACCCTATGTCCTAATAATGGAAAGGAATGGTTATCACTGAAAATATTGTGTTGAAATTTTCACAGTGGCATACTTAAAACTGAAACTGGAGTCAAAAAAACTTAAATAGAGATGCCCTCAGATGTTTGCTATTGATCTCCAATTTCTTCTGCATCCAGGGCATTCCACATTGCCAGCCATGGTTGTGAAGGTCACAATATGTCAAAATTATTTGGCATAACCTTTTCTCTGGGTTGTACTGCAATGCTTCACTGGAGCACTAGATCCAGGGATCAAAAGCTCATTTTAAAGCTTGTTCCACTATGGCCCTGGTGGAAGTGTGAGCAGCATTATACCTTCACTCAACACCTGAGGCTTTTGTAAAGGTGTCATGAACCATCTTTTCAGGGTTTAACATTTGCCTCACAGTAGCCATCCCTGTATTGCCCAAGCACCTTGGAAGGATGCAGGAACCTACAAATTCTTTGGTATCTCAGAATCAGGATATCCAGCACACCCCTCCAAGACTCAGCACCAACAGTCACACTGAAGTGGAGTGAAGGCCATTTTCTGTTGACGACCACTGCGGGTTGGTGATAGGAAGTGGTCAAAGCAATATGGGTGCATTCTGTTATTGTACCTGGCATCTTGGGGAAGTCAGTGATGGTGGAGAATCCCACTGAGCTGTTTGATTCTCATTATCACGGAGGAAGGATATGAACAGCAGTGAGAAAATGGTCCAAAAAACAGTGACAAAGAACTGCAGATGCTGGAAATCAGAAATACAAACAGAAATTGGTGGAAAAACTCAGCACGCCTGGCAGCAACTGTGGAGAGAAATCAGAGTAAACATTTCAGTTCCTGTTCCGAAGAAGAGTGACTAGACCTAAAACATTAACTCTGCTTTCTCTCCATAGATGCTGCTGAAGTATTCCAGCAATTTCTGCTTGTGTTGGTGAGAAAATAGCATCAGTTACATCCTCAAAGCATTGATGGGTCAGATGGAGAGATACCACACAGGTTCCCGATTGCTGTTCAAAATGAGCTGTTGGCAAAAAAAACTCAAGGTAGCTGTGACCTTAACAGCCACTGGGATAGGATTACCATCCACTCCTGCTGAGTGTAAATCCTTCTTCAACAGAGGAAGAGGTTTGGTTATAATGGCACAGACCACCCTCAGCCTACACTGCTGTGTCTTTCTCTGGGGTGGTATAGTGTCTCAGTAGTTAGCACTGCTTCCTCACAGAGTCAGGGACCTGGGTTCAGTTCCAGGTTTGGACAGCCATCTATACGGAGTTTGCGCATTTTCCCTGTGTCTGTGTGGGTTTCCTCTGGGTGCTTTGGTTTCCTTCCAAAGATGTGAAGCTTAGGTGGATTGGCCATGCTAATTTGCCATCGTTCACAGGGATAAGCAGGCTAGCTGGATGAGCCATGGGAAATGCAGGGTCACAGGGATAAAATAGGGGGTGGGATACTTTTCAGAGGGTTGGTGTGGACTCAGTGGGTCAAATGGCATGCTTCCAACCTGTAGGGACTCTATGATTAAAGGAATTGGAGAAATTGACAGTGAAGCCTTTAGATCTGGCTGTCATTATTCTCCTTGACGGATTTAGCTGCTACCTCTCCCCTGGAGGCTGGGTTTGTAATTGTCGACTCCTTTGATTTCTGATTGGCAGCAAGGCCACAAGGACTACAGTTATAGTGATCTCCAGTTGAGAAGTATATGCAGATAATCTATGGAAAATGTCAGTGAGACAACATAACTTTATTGAATAAACTCCTGAACCCTTCAGTATGGCATACAACCTGCTCAAAGAGATTATTGTCATATATCTGTAAGATATCTGAGATCACAGAATAACTGAGATGTACAGCACGGAAACAGACCCTTCAGTCTGTGCCAACCAGATATCCCAAACCAATCTAGTCCCACCCGACATCCCGACAAACCCTTTCTATTCATATACCCATCTAGATGCCTTTTAAATGCTGCAACTGTACTAGTCTCCACCACTTCCTCTTGCAGCTCATTCCATACATGTACCACGCTCTGTGTAAAAATTTGCCCCTTAGGTCTCTTTTATATCTTTCCCCTCTCACACTAAACCAATGCCCTCTACTTTGGACTTCTCCACCTCATGGAAGAGACTTTGTCTATTTCTTGTATCCATGCCCCTCATGATTTTATAAACCTCTATTAGGTCGCCCCTCAGCTTCTGATGCTCCGGGGAAAACAGCCCCTGTCTATTCAACCTTTCCCTATATCTCAAATCCTCCAACTCTGGCAACATCCTTGTAAATCTTTTCTGAACCCTTTCAAGTTTCACAACATCCTTCTGATAGGAAGGAGACCAGGATTGCATGCAATATTCCAAAAGTGGCCTAACCAATGTCCTGTACAGCCGCGACATGACGTCCCAACTCCTGTACTCAATACTCTGACCAATAAAGGAAAGCATACCAAATGCCTTCTTCACTATCCTATCTACCTGTGACTCCACTTTTAAGGAGCTATGAACCTGCACGTCAAGGTCTCTTTGTTCAGCAACACTTCCTGGAACCTTACCATTAAGTGTATAAGTCCTGCTTTCTCAAAATGCAACACCTTGCATTTATCTAAATTAAACTCCATCCGCTACTTCTCAGCCCATTGGCCCCATCTGATCAAAATCCTGTTGTAATCTGAGGTAACCTTCTTCGTTGTCCACTACACCTCCAATTTTGCTGTCATCTGCAAAATTACTAACTGTACTTCTTATGCTCACATCCAAATCATTTACATAAATGACGAAAAGTAGTGGACCCAACACCGGTCATTGTGGCACTCCACTGGTCACAGGCCTCCAGTCTGAAAAACAACCCTCCACCACCACCCTCTGTCTTCTACCTTTGGGATAGTTCTATATTCAAATGGCTAGTTCTCCCTGTATTCCATGAGATCTAACCTTGCTAACCAGTCTCCCATGGGGAACCTTGTCAAATGCCTTACTGAAGTCCATATTGATCACATCTACTGCTCTGCCCTCATCAATCCTCTTTGTTGCTTCCTCAAAAAACTCAATTAATTTTGTGAGACATGATTTCCCATGCACAATGCCATGTTGACTATCCCTAATCAGTCCTTCATTTTCCAAATATGGTCCCTCAGTATTCCCTCCAACAACTTCTTCAACACCAGGGTCACTGGCCTATAGTTCCCTGGCTTGTCTTTACCACCTTTCTTAAACAGTGGCACCACGTTAACCAACCTCCAGTCTTCCGGCACCTCACCTGTGACTCTCAATTATACAAATATCTCAGCAAGGGGGGCCCAGCAATCACTTCTCTAGCTTCCCACAGAGTTCTAGGGTACACCTGATTAGATCCTGGGGATTTATCCACTTTTATGCATTTCAAGACATCCAGCACTTCCTCCTCTGTAATATGGACATTTTTCAAGATGTCACTATCTATTTCCCTACATTCCATGTTCTTTTTCACAGTAAACACTGATGCAAAATACTCATTTAGTATCTTCCCCATCTCCTGCGGCTCCACACAAAGGCCGCCTTGCTGATCTTTGAGGTACCCTATTCTCTCCTTTGTTCCCCTTTTCTCCTTAGTGTATTTGTAAAACCCCTTTGGATTCTCCTTAAATTTGCCAAAACTATCTCATGTCCCCTTTTTGCCCTCCTGATTTCCCTCTTAAGTATACTCCTACTGCCTTTATACTCTTCTATGGATTCATTTGATCTATCTTATCTATATCTGACATATGCTTTCTTCTTTTTCTTAACCAAACCCTCAATTCCTTTAGTCATCAGCATTGCCTATACCTACCAGCCTTCCCTTTCACCCTTACAGGAATACACTGTCTCTGGATTATTGTTATCTCATTTCTGAAGGCTTCCCAATTTCCAGCCATCTCTTTACCTGCAATCATCTGCCTCCAATCAGCTTTTGAAAGTTCTTGCCTAATACCGTCAAAATTAGCCTTCCTCCAATTTAGAACTTCAACTCTTCTGGTCTATCCTTTTCCATCACTATTTTAAAATTAATAGAATTATGGTCGCTGGCCCGAAAGTACTCCCCCACTGACATCTCAGTCACTTGCCCTGCCTTATGTCCCAAGTTTTGCACCTTCTCTAGTAGGAACATCCACATATTAAATCAGAAAATTTTCTTGTACACACTTAAGAAATTCCTCTCCATCTAAACCCTTAAGACTATGGAAGTCCCAGTCTATGTTTGGAAAGTCAAAATCGCCTACCATAACCACCTTATTATTGTTACAAATAACTGAGATTGCCTTACAAATTTGTTTCTCAATTTCCCTGTATAATACAATCCCAATAAGGTGATCATCCCTTTCTTATTTCTCATTTCAACCCAAATAACTTCCCTGGATATATTCCTGGGAATATCCTCCATCAGTGCAGCTATAATGCTATCCCTTACCAAAACACCACTCCCTCTCCTCTCTTGCCTCCCTTTCTATCCTTCCTGTAGCATTTGTATCCTAGAGCATTAAGCTGCCAGTCCTGTCCATCCCTGAGCCACGTTTCTGTAATTGCTATGATATCCCAGTCCCATTTTCCTAACCATGTCCTGAGTTCATCTGACTTCCCTGTTAGGCCTCTTGCATTGAAATAAATGCAGTTTAATTTATCAGCCCTACCTTGTTCTCTGCTTTGTCCCTGCCTGCCCTGACTGTTTGACTTGCTTCTTTTCTCAACTGTACCAGTCTCAGATTGATCTCTTCCCTCACTATCTCCGTGGGTCCCCCCACCACTGTGGAGTTTAAATCCTCCTGAGCAGCTCTAGCAAATGTCCCTGCCAGTATATTTGTCCCCTTCCAATTCTCCAAATGTCCTATGTACAACCAAAGATTTCATGCTTTGTTGAATGCTGCAAACATGATAGCAGCCCTCTCAAGACCATAAATTTTAATGTTCACTCTCATGAATGATCCACTGTGCAAATTGAATCAAGATGGCTGGCATTGCTGAATCAGTGGGAGATATTGTAACCATAATTACACCTAACAGCATATCCAATTCCTTTGCCCCCAAAGATTAAAAAAAACTAACTCCATTTTGCATGTCAGCTATCTTAGGCAGTTATTGGGTAGTTGATTCTCAATCCAATATGATGAGGTTCCAACTTTGTTCTTGAAAGAGTTGCAAGTTTCCCTGAAACATTTATCAATCTTTCATGTTCCCTTTATGTTCCTGTCCCTGTGGTCTCAATTGCTTTTTGGCCTCCTTCAGCCCCTTTTGTGTATCCTGACCAGTACTGAACAAACTCCTGGGCTGAAACTAGCCTTTCCCTGTACTGACTTCTCAGAACATAGTCTAACCTCTAGAGAGATGTCTCCACAGCATCCTGACTGGGGGATTCACCGTGGCACAGACTCCAGTCTGAAAATACACAGATCCCAATATTCCGCTCGGACCAATACTGTCAAAATTAGCCTTCCTCCAATTTAGAACTTCAACTCTGACCATGGCTAGCCTCCTGGAATTGCAACAGCCCATTGACTGACTGTGACAGTGTCCCCTGACTAACTGTAGTCCTCCTTGACTCACTAACCACTGCATCCCTTTGACTTTCGGACATGGATGTATGCTTGAAGCATATGCAATCTTCTGCATGAGCTGCTGTCACGTACTGCAGGTGCGATAGTCACGTAGCCCAGTACTGCACAGTGATGGGTTAATTGTTCAGTGTTCCCCACCCAGATGGGTTTTCTGCAGTAGGAAGCAAGGCAAACCACAGAAGCTAACATCCTGTCACTGAAAATTGATGTGGCAGTCAATGTCAATGCTGAAGTCAGTCAGGGTTTTCTAAGAAGTTGGTAAAGGATACTGAATCTGCTTCTAAGTGAGCACAAAATTGAGTGAATATTGAAAAAGAATTCTAAGAGCCATAAGATACAATCTGTGCATATACATGAGATACATTAACATTCCTGCATGCAAAGAGACCTGGCAGAAGCTTGCATATCATAGACGTCCCTGGGCCTGAAGTGTTGTGCTTGTTGGTCAAAACGTAGGCATGATGACGGAGTAAGGCTGGCTCTCACGTGAGGTGGTTTGCCAATGCTGACCTGTATAGATGAAGGGTTGAGGAGATAGTTGGTCATTGAGGATGTAGTGTGCTTATGCTGAAGATGCACTTGGATAATGGCTGAGACTTGTACTTGGTGAACTGTAGCTGACAGATTCCGACTCTGCCTTGCACATTGGGAATTTTCACTATTTAGTTTCTTGGGGAAGGAGAGGAGAATTGGAATTGGTACGTGGGTGAATTGGAATATTAATGAGATATGAGTTCATAGAAATAAGATAGTCACCACCCAATAGTGAAATTTAATCCTCAGGGGAAAATTGGAAAAGTTTTCTTTATATCAAGATTTCTCTTTCTCAACCCAATTTCCCCACATTATGCATGCCAGACCAGGAAACAGAAAATTCCACTGAAAAATTTGTATTTCATAGCTGAAACGGTTCAAATGCCCATCACTTTAGGACCTCTCAATGAATTTCAAATTCAGATGACACTGGATTGTTCCTTACTTGTTTCAGCAACAACTTCCTTGATTAGGATTCTTGAGTTAGAAATCATACTTTATGCACCTTGTTTCTGTTCATATGTTTGACACTTACAATGCCTTCCATCAATTCAACAGTGTTCAGTTCCCAATCTCTGTTTTTACTTCATCATAGTTGTGCAACTCCTCTACACCTTCATCCCCCACAAAACTATCAGATCCTTCAGATAAAAGCAAAATACTGCAGATGCTGTAAATGTGAAACAAACACAGAGAATACTGGAGAAACTCAGGTGGTCTGGCAGTATCTGTGGAGAGAGAAACAGAGTTAATGTTTCAAATCTCTTTGGATTTGGAAATCTTCCTTGGATTAAGGGCCTCATAAGTTCCTATTATACTTAATTTGGGGTGTTTGAAACTTATGTTGAAAGCAAATGAAAATTTCCATCCTCTGGACCAAATACTGTCTTCATTGCTAGTGACAAAATCACTTGAAGAATATGGAAATCAGGTTCCTCCCAGCAATTAAATTACATGAAATGAATGTTTCTTCTCCAGTTCCACTGCAACTCAGCTCCAGTTGTTGTAGACTTCAGAGTTAGGAAAGAGACAAAATCCTCTTTGCCATTTTCCATCAAATTACATTCACAGTGACTGAACAAATTGAACTCCCACCCCAATCCACTGCCTAAACTGGACAGCACATCACAATATCATTTATTTCTCTAAAAAAATGAAAATAAAGTAATTAATATTCTGTTTTGTACACAGCTTTTGAGACCAAAATGAGTATAACTTTACAAATTTAGACCCTTTGGCAAACCTGAATTAGAGGAGGTGCAGGCACATGTTCCATCACGTACCTGTCAGTATGACAAATGTAAAATTGCAGAACTAGTAACCTACTGCAATTCTAGAGATAATTAAAATTGATTAAAAATATGATGAATTTATAACAGTTTATCTTTAGAACAATTCAACACCATTTTTCATTAATCTCATTGACTGGACATATACATGTATCTTGAACTTTTTAAAAAGAGTATTTTCAAAGCCAAGGACACTGACTGCAACAGCTGAAATGTTGCATTTTCACGGAACACAACCTGCTGCTCAGAGACACTAAGTCTGCAACATGTTCAGAATGAGGTCACAGAGTCCAATTTTGAAGGTGGATAAATAATATATTTTATTTGGAACATTCACAGTTTGAGAGATAATCTGCAATCTCTATCTTTTCTCTTTCTCTGAAATTCCTGTCATCAAAATTTGAAAGTTATAAATCAACAAGAAGGCCTTGTCATTGGGTGGAAGATTTTTAAACACAGAACTCAAAATCTGTTCTGCTGTCTCCAAAAGAGTGAATTCAGCCAGATATACTATATCCAGGAAGGTCCATAGTGTTAAAAGATTGTATGTAAAATAAATTCAGCCACAGATCAACATTTATAAAAAAAATGGTGATTAATTATTTCTGTTTCCTGATTTTAACTCTTACTTGACTAACGTTTACTTTAGCTACACTATTCAAAGGTTTTATGTTTTCCCAGACAAGGCAACTTTTTTCAAGAAGGTTGGTTTCATGTATTTTTACAGTTTATACCTTCTTTTATAATCATTCTTTGACTGAATTTTGTTTGCAATAAACTAGTGTGTTGTTACTTACATTTTCTGGCTGTCTTATTTGAGATACTGCACTATATTCAGGCTAATGTATGTAACTGGCAATATCTCATTTCTAAAATTCAAATATTGAGATCAATTTGAGTGAAACAAGGAAAGGAATACTTTTATCCCTGCTAACAGGGTTGTAACATTGGGCATAAGAAAACCTCTAGAAATGCTGCTTAAAATAAAGAATGACTTATTTTGACTCTTGAGAAGAAGTCTTATGTATGTACCTTTATTAATTAGCAACTGCTTTATAATTTCATACATTTCTCTATTTGAACTACCAGATTTAGAAATACTCAACACTTACTATGTAAATGTTACTTAACAGCAAAAACATGCAACAGACTTTCTATCAAAGTGTTTTCACTGCATGGCTCATTAAGGATAACTGTTAACAAAGAGAATACAGCAGTTATATAATCCTTTATGAAATTGAGTCTAGTTTCAAGCAAAATAAATAACTAATGTTTGTTGCGGATACACCCATCATCTCAGTTTGTGTGCCTTCGTGTGCCAAGGAGCACCAATAACACTAGTGAGAATTTGCTAATCTTTCATTCCCTTACTTGCACTATACTTGACAACTTTTTCTAAACAAACACTCATATTCTGTGGAATCTAAATCTGTTTCACAGCAGTGGAACGGTTTTCTTTACATGATGCTCCAACACCAGCATTTATCATATTTATCCTTAAATTGTGTTACTGTATTGTGTAAATAAATCATTTTGAATGAAAGGAAAATAATTCTGCTGGTATATCGTATGTGAACCAATTCTAGCATTAATTGAGACTTTAAATCCATATTTTTTACTTCTGGAGAGAGGACCTCAGCAACCATGAAGTTGGGGCAGTTGTTGATGTCGTGACAATGTCATTGGACTCAGTCTGAAACCTTCGGCTCTAATGTTCAGGGGACATAAGTTCAATTCCCACCATGACAGATAGTGAAATTTGAAGTCAGTAAAAAATATGGAACTATAAAAAAGTTGGTGATTGTTGTGAAAACCCATCTGACTTGTCCTTATAGAAGGACATCTGCTATTCTTACCTGATTTAGTCTACATGTGACTCCAGATCCACAGAATGTAGTTAATTCTTAACTGCTCTCTGAAATGGCAATAAATGCTATCTGAGCCAATGACACACATGGAAAAACAAAATAATTTTCAGACAATGAATGAATGCATACATTTTTTTTCTCCCATTCACTTGTGGGGCATGGATACCATTGGCTGGCCAGCATTTATTGCCCATCCATAGTTGCCCTTGAGAAGGTGGTGGTGAGCTGCTTTCTAGCACCACTGTGGTCCACCTGCTGTAGGTTTACCCACAATGCCGTTCCAAAAGGAATTCAAAGATTTTTATCCAACAACAGTGAAGGAATGGTGATATATTTCCAAGCCAGGATGGTGAGTGGCTTGGAGTGGAACTTGCAGGTGGTGGTATTCCCATGTGTCTGTTGCCCTTGTCCTTCTAGATGAAAGTGGTCATGGGTTGAGAAAGTACTGTCTGATGATCTTTGGTGAATGTATGCCGTGTATCTTTTACATAATACACACTGCTATGACTGAGTATTGGTGGTGGAAGGAGTGGATACTTGTGAATGTGGTGCCAGTCAAGTAGGTTGCTTTATCCTGGATGGTGTCAAGTTTCTTTAATATTATTGTTGCCATCTAGGCAAATGGGGAGTGTTCCATCACACTCCTGACTTATGCTTTGTAGATGGTGAACTTGTAGATGGGGAGTCAGGAGATGAGTGACTCATCACAATATTCCTCACCTCTGACCTGCTGTTGTGGCCACTGAGTTTATGTGGCGAGTCCAGTTGAGTTTCTGGTCAATAGTAACCCCCAGGATGTTGATAATGGGAGATTCAGTGATGGTAACATCGTTGATTGTCAAGGGCTGGTGGACATAAAGTCATAGCATAATACAATCATACAGAATGGAAACAGACCCTTCAGTCCAACTTGGAGAAAGTAAGGACTGCAGATGCTGGAGATCAGAGCTTAAAGATGTGTTGCTGGAAAAGCGCAGGTCAGGCAGCATCAAAGAAGCAGGAGAATCAACGTTTCGGGCATAAGCCCTTCTTCAGGAATGAGGAGGGTGTGCCAAGCAGGCTAAGATAAAAGGTAGGGAGGAGGGACTTGCAGGTGATGATATTCCCATGTGTCTGCTGCCCTTGTCCTTCTAGATGAAAGTGGTCATAGGTTGAGAAAGTTCTATGTAGCCAACAAAGAGACAGGCATAGCTGGGGCCCATATGTGTGCCCATGGCTACCCCTTTGGTCTGGAGAAAGTAGGAGGATTCGAAGGAGAAATTGTTAAGGGTGAGGACCAGTTCGGCCAAACGAATGAGAGTGTCGGTGGAAGGGTACTATTGGGGACGTCTGGAGAGGAAAAAACGGAGGGCTTGGAGGCCCTGGTCATGGCGGATGGAGGTGTAGAGGGATTGGATATCCGTGGTGAAGATGAGGCATTGGGGTCCAGGGAAATGGAAGTCTTGGAGGAGGTGGAGGGCGTGGGTGGTGTCTCGAACGTACATGGGGGGGTTCCTGGACTAGGGGGGATAGGACAGTGTAGAAATGAGTTCAGCGGGGCAGGAGCATGCTGAGACAATGGGTCGGCCAGGGTGGTCAGGCTTGTGGATCTTGGGAAGGAGGTAGAACTGGGCTGTGCAGGGTTCCCGGACTATGAGGTTTGAAGCTGTGGGTGGGAGATCTCCTGAGGTGGTGAGGTTCTGTATGGTCTGGGAGATGATGGTTTGGTGATGGGGGGTGGGGTCATAGTCGAGGGGGCAGTAGGAGGAGGTGTCCTCGAGTTGGCGTTTGGCTTCAGCGGTGTAGAGGTCAGTGCGCCAGACTACCACTGCGCCCCATTTATCTGCTGGCTTGATGGTGAGGTTGGGATTGGAGCAGAGGGATTGGAGGGCTGCATGTTGTGAGGGTGAGAGGTTGGAGTGGGGGAGGGGGGTAGACAGGTTGAGGCGGTTAATGTCCCGGCGGCAGTTGGAAATGAAGAGGTCGAGGGCAGGTAATAGGCCAGCGCGGGGTGTCCAGGTGGATGCAGTGTGTTGGAGGTGGGCGAAGGGGTCCTTGGAAGGTGGGCAGGAATCCTGATTGTGAAAGTAAGCTCGGAGGCGGAGGCAACGGAAGAATTGTTCGACGGTTGGAGGGGTGGAGTCTGAGGGCGTAGGTGCGGGATGTGGACAAGATGCATCGGAGGGCATCTTTAACCACGTGGGAAGGGAAATTGCGGTCTCTAAAGAAGGAGGCCATCTGGTGTGTTCTGTGGTGGAACTGGTCCTCCTGGGAGTAGATATGGCGGAGGCGGAGGAATTTGATGAAGCAGCTGAAGATGGCTTGACCTAGGACATTCCCCTGAGGAACTCCTGCCGAGATGTCCTGGAGCTGAGATGATTTACCTCCAAGAACAAAACCATTTAGCTACATACCAGATATCACTACAACCAGTGGAGAGTTTTGCTCCGATACCCATTGATAGGGCACCTTGACGCTCCACTTCTTGTCAAAGCTGTCACTTTCACCTCAACTCTGCAATTCAACTCTTTTGGAAGTTGGAACGTAGCAATTGTAGGGGACAGTACCTTTAAAAGTATATTTGTTGTTCTCTGCAGTCATGAGCATGAGTTCTGAAGCTTGTATCGCCTGCTTGGTGCCAGGGACAGGGACACCTCCTCAAAGGGGTAGAGGTACTTGGAGAGGGAGCAAAGGCATTCAGTTGTCAATGTCCAGACTGGTACCAATGTCATTGATAGGACTGTGAGGACCTGCTGAAAGTATTTGAACAGCCTGATGCTAAATTGAAAAGCCAAATCTCCAGCTGGATCACAACCTAGGCTAAGGGCAAACTCGCTCATCTGTTAATCAAAGTCAAGGAGTTAAATTGGTGTCTCACAGTTTGATGAGGGAGGATTGGGTTTCAGTTCATGGCTACCCGGTTTCTCTTGATCTGTTCTGAGATCAGTGTCCTGGGAAAATTGAATAACTAGATTTGTAGAGATGGCTTCAGAGGGAAAACTTAGGCTTCCAAAGCAAAGGATATGTCTCTATTACAGAGTAATTATATAGGTAATGACATCAGAATTGGACAGGAAGGGACAGAGTGTACAAGCATAGTAAAAAGGCAGCAAACAGGATCAAAGAGGGAATCATTGCAAAAAGGCAAATTTAATGGCTCTTTATTGATATGTGTGCAGCATTCAGAACAAAATAAATTAAGTAATATAACAAATAAAGTTTAATAGCAAAGAAGGCTACCTCAGAATACAACAGGATCTTGGTCAGATGGGATGAGGAGTGGCAGATGAAGTTAATTTAGATAAATGTGAGATGCTGCATTTTGGAAAAGTAAATCAGAGCACTCAACAGTAAGGTCCTGGGGAGTGTTGCTGAACAAAAAGACCTTGGAGTGCAAGTTCATATTTCTTGAAAGTGGAGTCACAGGTAGATAGGATAGAGAAGAAAGTGTTTGGTATGTTTTCCTTTATTGGTCAGAGCATTCAGTACAGGAGTTGGGAGGTCATGTTGCAGCTAAACAGGACATTGGCTAGGCCACTTTTGGAATACTGCATGCATTTCTGGTCTCCTTCCTATTGCAAGGATTTTGTGAAACTTGAAAGGGTTCAGAAAAGACTTACAAGGATGTTGCCGGGCTTGGAGGTATTGAGCTACAGGGGGAAGCTGAATAGGCTGGAGCTGTTTTCCCTGGAGTGTTGAAGGCTGAGGAGTGACTTTATAGAGGTTTATAAAATCATAAGGGGTATAGATAGGGTAAATAGACAAGGTATTTTCCCACAGTGAACTAGTCGTAGGTTTAGGGTGAAAGGGGAAAACTTTAAAAGGAACTTAAGGGGTAACATTTTCATGCAGAGGGTGGTGCGTGAATGAAATGAGCTGCCAGAGGAAGTGGTTGAGGCTGGTACAATTACAATATTTAAAAGGCATCTGGATGTGGATATGAATAGAAGGATTTAGAGGGATATATGCTAAGTGCTGGCAAATCGGACTAGATTAGGTTAGGATATCTGGTTGTCATGGACGAGTTGGACTGAAGGGTCTGTTTCCATGCTGTACTCTATGACTCTAATAGGTATCATTCTAATGGAGTCATGGTTGCAAGGAGATCAAATTTATGAACTAAATATTCAGACGAGCACATTTGTAAAGGACAGGTAGGTAAGACAGGGTGGTGGAGTAACTGTCTTAATACGAGTTAGAATAAGCACGATATCAAGAAATGATCTGAGATTGGTTGATGTAAGCTCCATATAGGTGAAGGTAAAAAATAACAAGGAGAAGAAGACAATGGTAGGAATAGTCTATAAGCCCTCTAACTTACTGTAAGATAGATTATTTTACAACCAAGGTTTGGGCTATGTGACCTGGTATTGGGTAATGAGGCAATAAAATGATCTCAGAATAAAATATCCTGAAGGAAACACAGTAGAATTTAACATTCAGTTTCAGGGAAAAACTTGGGTCAAAACCAACTATATTAAATGTAAATAAGGCTAATTATAAATGAGAGCAGAGTTGGCTTGAATAGACGAGGAAAGGAGTTTAGTGTCAAAGATGGATGTGAAGCAATGGCAAACATTTCAGAAAATACTTAATGACTCACATGAAAGATATATTACAGTGAGGAAGAACGATGCTATGAAGTGGATAAACCAATTATAATTAACCTAGGAAGTTAAGGTTAACATTAAATTGAAAGATATAGCATGCAATGTAGAGAAAAAAATAAGCCAGAGAATTGGGAAAGTGTTAAAACTCAACACAAGATAACTAAAAAGGGAGAAAATTAATTTCGAGGGTAAACAAGCAAACATGTAAAGACAGAGAGAAAAAATTCTTTGAATATATAAAAATGAACCGAGATGCCAATGTGAACATATCCCCTTGAGAAAATGTGTCAGGGGAAATAATAATGTGGAACCAGGAAATGGCAGAGGAATTGAATAAATACTTTTCATTAGTCTTTACAGAAGGAGCCACCAAACTGCATCCCAAAATACGCAGCACGGTGGCTCAGTGGTTAGCACTGCTGCCTCACAGCACCTGGGTCCAGGTTCGATTCTAGCCTCAAGCGACTGTCTGTGTGGAGTTTGCACATTCTCCCCGCGTCTGTGTGGGTTTCCTCTGGGTGTTCCGGTTTCCTCCCAAAGTCCAAAGATGTGCAGGTCAGGTGAATTGGCCATGCTAAAGTGCCCATAGCATTAGGTGCATCAGTCAGAGGGAAATGGGTGTGGGTGGGTTATTGTTCGGAGGGTCGGTGTGGACATGTTGGGCTGAAGGACCTGTTTCCACACTGTAGGGAATCTAATCTTAAAATCAAAAGGCAAAAGGTTGGGAGGAAATATGAGCAAGAACTATTACTAGAGAACAACCACCAGGGAAAATAATGGGGCTACAGGACAATAATTCCCCTGAATCTGATGGATTGCATCCTAGGATATGAAAGGAAGTAGCTACAGAGATAGTGGATGCACTACAGTATAGTGATCTTCTAAAAATCCGTAGATTCTGGAGAAATTCCAGAGGTTGGAAAAGTGCCATTCTAATACCCTTATCCTTTGCAAAGGGAGTGTGCTGAAGTTGTTGGATGTGGGATCAGTCAAAGAAATTGTCGTCTGATGCGAATGCCACCTTGATCTACTGAAGCTCATTTGTACAGAGTGATCACCTAGAGCAGATACTGGTAGTCCAAAGGTCCCATCACTGGGAGATAGTGATGTGGTGGTAATGTTTTCAAACCAGTTATCCAAAAATCAAAGCTAATGCACATGCACTCTAATAAGTATATATCTCACGATAATAACTATTTGAATTATGTTAGTAAATCTGGAATATAATACTAACTTCAGAAATGGTGACCATGAAATGATCAACAATTGTTGTTAAAAAAGCCCTTCACTAAGGTCCGTTGGGGAACAGAATTCTGCCATCCTTTTCTGCTCTGGCCTACAGTTACCTCCTGATCCATGGCAATGTGGTTTACTTTTAAATGTCTTCACAAGCCACTCAGGGTAATTAGAAATGGACAACAAATGCTGGCAATTTCCAGCAGCCCATATCTCCCATGAAAGTGTAAGAATGAAAAAATATATAACTAAGTTCTAGAGGTACAGAAGGGCATTTCATATTGATCCTTCTGCAGTTGCTCTTCAAAACCATTTTCTTCTCCTCTGGGTATCTGCTATTCTTCCGTTCCTGATAAGATGCTGTCAGCAAACCATACAGATGATCATATTTGACTGCCCTGTGTCATTCACATCAGTGTTCCAGGATCTGCAAATTCCAAGTTAATGCAAATTGAAACAAGTTGCAATGACATACTCCTCGAGTGTGGCATCAAATAGCCCTAGCAAAACTGAAATCAATGGGTATTGGGGCCAAACTCTCCAGTGGTTGGAACTAAAGCTGACACATAGGAAGATGGTCATGATTGCTGGAGGTCAGGCATCTTAACACCAGGACAGCTCTGCAGGAGTTCCGCAGTGTAGTGTCCTAGGCTCAACTATCTTCAGCTGCTTCATCATTAAAGATCTGGTCAATATCCAGGCTCAGGCTGACAAGTGGCAAGTAACATGTACACCACACAAATGCCAGACTGTGATTATCACAGATAAAAAAAACCCACAATTGCCTGTTGACATTCATTGGGGTTACCATCACTGAATACCCCACGATCACATCCTTAAGGTTACTATCGACCAGAAATTCAAAAGGACCCACCACATAAACACAATGGTCATAAGAGCAGGTCAGAGGCTAGGAATATTGCAGGGAGTAACTTATCTACTGATCCAGCAAAGCCTCTCTACCTGCATCTACCTATTGCCTTCCCAGCTACCTCACCGCTACCCCCAGTCTCCTATGTATCTCTCAGCCCCCTTCTTGTCCCGACATTCCTGATGAAGGGCTTATGCTTGAAACGTCGATTCTCTTGCTCCTTGGATGCTGGCTGACCCACTGTGCTTTTCCAGTACCACACCTTTTGACCCTCTCCACCATCTACAAGGCACAAGTCAGGCATGTGATGGAATACTCCCCACTTGCCTGGATGGATGCAACTGCAACAACAGTCAAGAAACTTGACACCACCCAGGACAAAGCAGTCCGCTTGAATGGCACCACATCCACAAACATCCACTTCCTCCACCACCAAACGCTCAGTATCAGCAGACTGTACTATCTACAAATTGAACTGCAGAAATTCACCAAAGATCCTCAGACAGCACCTTCAAAACCCATGACCACTTCCATCTGGAAGGACAAGAGCAGCAGATACATGGGAACATCGCCACCTCCAAGTTGCCCTCCGTGCCACTCACCATCGTGACTTGGAAATACACTGCCATTCCTTCACTGTCGCTGGGTCAAAATCCTGAAATTTCCTCTCGAGCAACATTTTGGGTCAACCCACAACAGGTGGATTGCAGAAGGTTTAAGAAGGCAGCTCACCATCTGTTTCTCAAGGGCAACTAGGGATGGACAATAAATGCTGGCCAGCCAATGACCACAGCATCATACAAATGAACAAAAAGAAAATGAGAACAGAAGAAGAATAGACAATTAAAAGGATTCTCCAACAATTTCCAATGCAAAGTGGCTCAAGGGCAGCACAGTGGCTCAGTGGTTAGCACTGCTGCATCACAGCACCAGGATCCCAGATTCGATTCCAGCCTCGGGCGACTGTCTGTGTGGAGTTTGTACATTCTCCCTGTGTCTGTGTGGGTTTCCTCCCACAGTCCAAAGATGTGTAGGGCAGGTGAATTAGCCATGCTAAATTGCCCATAGCTATAGGTGCAATAGTCAGAGGATAGCGGGTCTGGGTGGGTTACTCTTCGGAGGGTCAGTGTGGACTGGTTGAGCTGAAGGGCCTGTTTCCACACTGTAGGGAATCTAATCTAATCAAAAGTATAGTAAATCAGTGAACCCACTTTTCGAGAGCATGGGAAAGCAAGAGGTTATATCGCAAGAGAGCAAAGATAGTTTATTTCATTGAAACTTGTCTACATTTGAATAAATTTTCATCTGGAAGATAATTTAATAGGATTTTGCTTTAGCTGGAAATGTTACGAATGTTACATCATATCTCTACAATCTGTTGCATTCAATTCCAAATACAATAAAATGAAGCATTACTTTGTGGTGAATGTTCAAAGCTGAGGCAGTGGGAGTGTTCTTAACTCTATGTTGAAGTGCAAGTGTGCAGTCCTAAGTTTATACACGGTTATTATTCCACACCAACCAGACTCAGTGAGTCAGATTCTGTGAATGCCTATCAGAAAGCGTTCACATACTGATTAAATAAAAGCATTGTGAATGCTAGAAATCATACATTAAAATAAAAACTGTTAGAGACGTTCTGCCGGTCTAGCAGCCTCTGGGGAGAAATAGATAAAGTTAACATTTTGAATCCGATATGACTTTTTCTCAGGGCAGACAATTAACAGCAGAAACAAACTCAGAGAGTGGTGGAGAGACTCAACATTTCTGGCAGCAACTATGGAGTTAGAAACAGAGTTAATGTATGGAATCTGGTATATACTCTTTTTCAGAACTGAAAAGTGTTGGAAAACAAACAAAAAATTGGATGCTGGAAATCAGAAATAAAATCAGAAATTGCTGGAAAAATCTAGCAGAACTGTTTTGAAGAAGCATCACTGGACCCAAAACTTTAATTCTGCTTTCTCTCCACAAATACTGCCAGACCTGCTGAGATTTTCCAGCAATTTCTGATTTTGTTTTTTTTAATATGGTTTAGACAAGAGTGATGTGGAGATGCTGGTGTTGGACTGGGGTGGACAAAGTCAAACATCACATGATACCAGACACCTGACAAAGGAGCAGTGCTTTGAAAGGTTGCAATTTCACATAAACCTGTTGGACAATAATTTGGGACTTTGTTATGAAGTTGAAGGTGTGTACTGTACCTTTAAGACGGAGTTAAAAATGTTTTGCACTGAGAGTTCACGGGCACCTGTAATGTGACTGACCAGCAGTCTCAGAGTGTACTGGAAAATTGGAAAAATATAACATTTAGCTGTGAAACAAATATCTGAGTTTTAGTTGCTATGTTGACAACCATTTGAATTTAACTCATCAGTTTAAATTAAGCCAGGATACTAAAACCCAATCAAATTTGAACTGTTTTGACAACATCGAACCAATGAGATGATCTGATGTTTAGGGTATAAAGAAGCTGGCGTTTTGAGAGTTAGCCAGAGAGCGACCAAACTCGCTCACGGTTGTTCTTGCCATGGCCAGAACAACCGTGAGCAAAACACTCTCTATCAAAGGTACCCTTTTCATATGAAACATCTTTGCAGCAAAAGACTGAAGATGACCCTGGGAGATCTAAAGCCAGAGGCAACAGGACACCAGAGACGACCACCACTGTCTGGTTTTGTAAATTAAGTTGATGTAATTTTACTAGGGGTGGTTATTGGAACAGTATATTGTGCTAGAATTGCAGATAGATATCAAACCTTCAAGAGAAAGGAGGCTTAGAGTTGTAAATAGTTGTTGTTTAATGTTCACTTTTAGAGTTAAAGAATACATTGATATTTTTTCTTTAAATAGTGGAATTTGGGAATCTTCTGTCACTCATACTTTAGCAGATTATGAGGTGAGGTGAGCCTTTCTGGGTGTTTGGTTTAATTAGCAGAGGGGTTCACCTCCGTGTCATAACAACTTCTAACTTTAGACAGAGGTGGAGGATGAGTGAGAAGGTAGATGGTGTATGGGTGTAAAACTCAAAGGGGTTGGACATGGCAGGTGAGGTGTAACATAACTAACTTTCAAAGAAGTGGTTACAGACCACAAACAACAGAGGAAGAGGGAACGCAAGAAAGCTGTTTGCAGACTGCATCCACTCCTTTGAAAGTTAGTTATATTACACCTCACCTGGTGTGTACAACAGCGCAAATCTGTACCTCCTGAATGCCTTACACGTCTACTAAAGACATGCTACAATGGTCGTGAAGAGTTGGAAAATGTCAATTTCTATCGTCCGTAGTTAAGGGGCGCTTATGATTGCAGCCCTTGGGTGTTATTTGGTCCAAAGCAACATGGAGGCTCTTCACAACTAGTAACAAGTTATAGTCATCAAGTACCCACTCCCATTACACTGTCTGTGTTTGTCATTCAGCTGGTGGAGCTCCATCACCAACTGAGTACCTATCTTTTGAAGCTGTCATACAGGGTCCTCACTGTGGAACTGACACGGCTAGAAACAGGTAAGGTTCAACCTAAAATGTCTTTCATTTGCTCCTTTTGTTAGCTTAGTCTCTCTGCAGACCCGCTGTGATTTCCAGCATTTTTTTTAGTCATTCATCCACTCAAGCCTGCTCCATAAAATAACCTGATTGTGACTTCAAATCTGCACTCTCATCTACTCCTGACAACAGAATCACAGAATTGTTACAGCACTGAACCTTTCTCATCCCTTCCTAACAAGAATCTATCTATCCCTGCCTTAAAAAGACTCAGACACTGCTTGCACTGCCTTTAGAGGAAGAGAGTTCCAAACCTCATGACCTTCTGAGACAAAAACATTCATCTCATGTCTGCTTTAAATGGACGACCCCTGATTTTTAAACAGTGTCCCTTAGTTCTAGATCCTCCCATTTAAGGAAACATTGTCACCATATCCATCCTAAGAAAACCTCTGAAGATCAATCAAGTCACCTTACTCCTTTGAATTCAAGTGGATACCAACCTAACCTGTCCAACCTTTCTCATAAAGCAACCCTCTCATTAGCCTAGGAAACCTTTTCTGAACAACACATCTACAATCTTCCCGAAATAAAGTGATCAAGATTGTATACAGCACTCCAGATGTGATCCCACCAGTGTCCTATAAAGCCATTTGATAAGCAATATCATTTTATTATACTTCGAACTAACCTTGTAGGATTCCTGCAGAAGGACACCTTATTCCTCTATATGTCAGAGCTTTACACTCTCTCATCATTCATATAAAATGCTTTTATTTTTCCTGCTGAAATGGCTAATTTCACATTTTTTATATTATATGCTACCTTTGCTCACTCACTTCACCTTTCTATATCTCCCTGCACTATCCTTATTTACACTTCACACGTATCTTTGTCATCAGCAAATTTGGCAACATTCCATCCCTTCATCCACATCATTTATGTAAACTCTAAACATCTGAGATCTCAGCACTAATCCCTGCAGCACTCCAAATGTTGCATCTTACCAAACTGAATGAGACTCATTTATGCCGACTCTGTTTCGTGTCAGTCAATTTTCTATCCATATCTAGAATGTTCTACTAATATTATGAGCTTTTACTTTTGACATAGTCTTTGAATGTGGCACTTTAGAGTCACAGAGTTGTACAGTATGGAAACAGAACCTTTGGTCCAACTCATCCATGCTGATCAGATATCCTAACCTAATCTACTCCTATTGCAAGAATTTGGCCCATGTCCCTCTAAACCCATTAACTGACTTAGGAAGTGTTTGGACGGATATGTGCCAGGTGCTGGCAGGTGGGACTAGATTGGTTGGGATATCTGGTTGGCATGGACGGGTTGGAACGAAGTGTCTGTTTCGTTGCTGTACATCTCTATGACTTCTGAAAATCTAAGTATGGTACACCGGTTCCCCTAAATCCACAGCATGTTAGATCCTGCAATCATGATTTCCCTTTCACAAACCATGTTTATTCTATTTGATTACCTTGAAATTATCTAGGTACCTACTGTAACTTCTTTAATAATTGCTTGCAATATTTTCCCTATACTAGTCGCAAAGGTAAATGGCCAGTAGTTTGCTGCTTTATAATCTCTCTCCTTTTTTGAACAAAGGAGTTAAATTTACTATCTTCCAATCTAATGTAACCTTCCCTAAATCAAAGGAATCTTGGAAAATTAAAACCAACGCAGCCACCCAGTCAGGTATGAAGAAAACCTTATCTCCTATTTAAATTTGTATCTGAACAATATGTTTCACATATTAGGTATGATCCCAGCTGATATTATTATTACTGGACAGGTCAGATCTCAAAACGGATTCTAGCTTGATTTGTTTTATTTATTTAAGAAGGTGGTCTTTCACTGAAACTCAAACACACAATGCTACACATTTGGTTCCAACAATAATACAGAAGTTTATTATGCAAAGCAAATGAAGATAAAGTAGAATAAATCAAATTGTTTAAATATTTATCACACTAGAGAGAAATACCTTCTCTTCCACATTTTCTAGAGTGACACTTCTCGGCTGGAAGCTTAAAAGGAAACTGCCTACACTGAGGTGACCCATGCCTTAACAGTACTGAATCATCTGCTTTCTTCAGAAATAATTGTTTTACACATTCCACTGCAGCCATGACTTCTGCAAACCTGCCAAACTGAAAACCAACAGTTTCCCTGAGCTTAAAAGGCATTTCCAGAATCTTCAATAAGATTACCTAATTCCCTAGACTGTTTGCCTTGCTCATTTTTAAACTCTTTCACTATAAACACATTTCCATTGACCTCCCAAACTATCTCTTACAGACTGTTTTCTAAAATAAATCACCATGGCTACAGAAGTGCTTACAAGTTAACAATTAAAACCTTTCAAATGTACAGATCAAATCCACATGCCCATAAGCTAAAATCAAAACTCTTAACAAATGATATTAAAATGTAGCAAATTGTACACCTTATATCACAAAAAAATTACCTGCAATTATCAAGCTTAGAAACAAGGCATGCAGAATTGAAATATATAAAACAGTGATACCTTTTCTGCATTTATGCTGTCTAGTGCTGTCAGAATTCCATAGCTTTCCATGTGAACTTTCTTCATCCAGTCAATATAATCCTAACGGATCCAGTTTCTCTTCATATGGCAATCCTGCCATCCCAGGAATCTGTCTGGTAAAACTTCATTGCACATCCTCCACAAACAGAACATCCTTCCTCAGTTAAGGAGATAATAACTACACACAATATTTCAGGTATGATCTCATCAGGATCCTGTACAACTGCAGCAAATATCGCTGCTTCTCTACTTGAAATTTCTCACTATGAAGGCCAACTTGTAATCTGTATGCATGGCTGCACAGACACCCAGGTCTCATCACACCTCCCTCTTCCCCAATCTATACCCATTCATATAATAATCTGCTTTCTTGTTTTTGCTACAAAGTGGTTAACCTCACATTATCCACACTATACTTGATCTGTCTTGCATTTGCTAATTTACTTAGCTTCTACTATCACAATGAAGCAGGACAGTGAAGAAGGTTACCTCAGATTACAATTGGATCTTGATCAGATGGGCTAATGGGCTGAGGAGTGGCAGATGGAGTTTAATTTAGAAAAATGTACAGTGCTGCATTTTGGAAAGGCAAATCAGAGCAGGACGTATGCACTTAATGGTAAGGTACTGGGGAGAGTTGCTAAATAAAGAGATCTAGGAGTGTAGGTTCACAGCTCCTTGAAAGTTGAGTTTCAGGTAAATAGGATAGTGAAGGTGGTGTTGGGTATGCTTACTTTTCTTGGCCAGAGCATTGAGTATAGTAGTTAGGAGGTTATGTTGCAGCTTTACAGGACATCGGATAGAGCACTTTCACAATACTGTGATCTATTCTGGTCTCCTTGCGATAGGAAGTTATGTTATGAGACTTGAAATGGTTCAAAGAATATTTACAAGGATGTTGCCAGGGTTGGAGGGTTTAACAACAGGACGAAGCTGAATAGGCTGGGGATATTTTCTCTGGAGTGTCGGAGGTTGAAGGGTGACCTTATAGAGGTTTACAAAATCATGAGGGGCATGGATTGGGTAAATAGACAAGATATTTTCCCAGGGTTGGGTAGTTCAAAACAATAGGGCATAGGTCTAAGATGAGAGGGTAGCCTAGTGGTTAGCACTGCTACCTCACAGGGCTCAAGACCCAGGTTTGATTCCAGCCTCAGGTAACTGCCTTTGCAAAGATTGCACATTCTCCTCATGTCTGCATGGGTTTTCTCCAGGTGCTCTAGTTTCCTCCTACAATCCAAAAATGTGCAGGTTAGGTGAATTGGCTATGCTAAATTATCCATACTGTTCAGGGTGTTTTGTGCATTAGTGAGGGGAAATGTCAGGTAATAGGTCAGGGGAATGGGTTTGGGTATTATACTCTTCACTGGGTCAGTGTGAACTTGTCAGGACAAAGGGCCTATTTCCACACTGTAGGGATTCTGGTTTATGACTTTGTGTCAGTAGTGGAGGCAATGAATGGTATATGTGATGTAAATCAAATAGGTTTTGTCCAGGATGGTGTCAAACCTCTGAGTATTGTTGGAGTAGCATTCATTCAGGCAAGTGGAGAATATTCCACCACACTGCAAGCTTGTATCTTGTAAATAGTGGACAGGCTTTGAGGAATCAAGAATATTACTCACTTCAGAATTCCGAAGTTCTGACCTGCTTTTGCTGCCACAGTATTTATAATACAGGTCCAGTTCAATTTCTGATTAGTGATAACTTCAAGGATGTTGTTGATGGGCAATGTCATTAAACATCAAGGGTCTCTCTCTTCCTGGTCAGAGTCTCGGATTGAACATGACCATTGCCTGGTACATATCCGACATGAAATTCTTTGCTTAGTAATCTAAGTATTGTTGATGGCCAGTTGTACATCACCACAAGGTTATTTTGTTATCTGTTGAGGTGTAAATTATACTGCGAAATAAGACAGTTGTTTGACCTTATGATAAAGTAATTGATGATGGAGGTGAAGATGGTTGGACCCAGAACACAACTGTCAGAAACTTCTACAGTGACGTCCTTGGTAAAGTTTGATTGGCTGTTGTTGTCAAATATAAGTTTTTATATTGGCTATAATCTTGCTTAAAGTTCTCTTAATTTTCACAACCTACCACATTTGCTCGAAGTCCTTGATGTTCAGTCAAATACTGTCATAAAAGGGCAGTCACTCTTAGAACACTTTTGTAATTAATTTATTGTGCCAAAGGTTGGCCCAAGGATGCAATGAAATTTGGAGTCAAGTCCTGAGACAGCCCAAACTGAGAATTGGTGAGCAAATTATTGGTGTATGCTGGCACCTTCCAAAATTTTGCTGACAACTGAGGGAGTGGTAATTAGAAGCACAGAACAATTATAATACAAAAACAGACCATTCAATCCAACCAGAGTACTAAGCTTTGATACACTGGTCACCTATTCTAATCTTATTTACCAGAATCCACATCAGCTTCAAATACAGATCAGAGTTCTTTTCAAATGGGTCAAGGGTTTCTATCACAACTGCAAGACTGGGGGCAGCCAATTCCAGACACCCACCAACCTTGTGGAAAAAAAAACTTCCTTCTTTCCCCACTGATCCTGCTACCAATCACCTTAAATTTTGTGCCCTGTTAACTGACCTTTCCACTAGGGGAAACAGGTCTCCCTTTCTGCTTTATCCAAAGCCCACCACAATTGAATAAAATAATGGTTAAGTCAGCCAACCCCAGCCTATCCAATTGTTCTTCACCACTGCAACTGTCAAGCCATGGCAACATGTCTGGATTTGGCCTCTATACTCCCTCTAAAAACAATTATGTCCTTTTTGTGAAGTGTTCCAAGCAGGACTGTACACAAGACTCTAGTCGTAGGATAAGTAGTATGTTGTACACTGCCAGCAGTATATCTCTGCTCTTGTATTCAGCCCTTCACCAATAAAGCATTCCTTACACCTGATTTTTCTACCTATCTGGCCAAAAGGACTTGCAGATGGCACTCCAAGATCTCACTTCCTCAACAATACCCACCCAGTTATTTTGTAGCTTCTTGTTAGTTGCCAACCCCATATGCAAAATCTCATTCCCATTGAATTAACTCAAATTACATTTACACTTTGTTAACTGAGGGAAGGTATCAATGCTTTGAGTGGCTGACAATTACCTATTTTTGTTCTTAAAATGTCAGAAAAAAGTCATTTACTTGGTTCAGGTTGGATTTGACCTGATCTTTGCAGACAGACCAAAAAAAACCAAAACTTTTCCACATCACGAGCAACTTTAATTTAAAAACTAAGTGAATTCTGTTGGCAAAGCTAGTATTTATCACCCACCTCAAGTGTGCAGTGGGTCTGCATGGCTTGCTCAGTGGGCAGTTAAAAGTCAACTATTGCTCTGGCTTTGGAGTGAAGTGACAAGCAGGCCAGACTGGAAAACAATAGCCAATTTCCCTCAATCTTAAATTGGAGTGTGAGGATTGCCTGTTTACAAATCAAGAACTATATTAAATTGCAAAAGACATTAAAGGAAATATATTGGGTTTTCTCATGTAAAGTTAGCCCGACTTCAAGTGTACCTTTGTATTTTACAAAATTAATTGATGCTGGCAAAACCAAAACAAAAGGATTGCTTTCTTCTTTCACTCAAAATTACAGAAATTCTTGTGTAACAGTGAGGAGTTTACACATTCTCCCAGTGTCTACGTGGGTTTCCTCCTGGTGTTCTGGTTTCCTCCCACAGTCCAAACATGTGGAAGTTAGGTGAATTGGCAATGCTAAAGTACCCATAATGTTAGGTGCATTAGTCAGGGGAATGGATCTGGGTGGGTCACTCTTCGAAGGATCGGTGTGGACTTGTTTGGCTGAAGGGCCCGTTTCCACACTGTAGGGAATCTAGTCTAATCTAATCATCAGGTCAGGAATTGACATTAACTTTGCAGTTGTCCAACTAAAGTCAACAGATGTTGCAATCTTTTAGTCCAGCCATTTTCAAACTAACAAATCCAATTAATGTTGCTACTGGAAATCTAGGAGAGGCAATAAAGTTAAGTCAGGTCAAAAGGACAATGGACAAAAATTATTAAAAGTTCTCTATCCACAGACTATTGTAAGATGTCCCCCAGGTATGGTAAGTAAATTAAGCTCCCACTATGACAAATGCAAATTTGACTTAAAGCCCCATTTATTCACACAATTTGCAAAGATTCTCAAAAGGTGTAACAATTTTTCAAATTATACCACTTTTGATTAAAATCATAATCAGCAATACAAAGGACACAAGTTAAAACATTTTAGAAATTCTATAGGTACCTTCCTCAAACTAAAATTTATTCCCAAAACAGATTATTCCATTCTGTCCATTGACACCAAAGCCTGCAACACTGTTTAAATAAAAAAAAACAGACTGATATTGTGTAGTACATATTTTTTTTATTAAGAGTTGCCAAGGTTGGACAGTCTTTGCACTCTGGTTGTACACTGGGCTGTTCTATATCCAAACGCTGCACCATTTGAAAAAAGGTCTAATAATACTGGGGGGGGGGGGGAAAGAGGAGAAGAAATGTCAATATGTCAATGCCAGCAATTAAAAAAAACAGCAAAGGTTTCAGACAAGATAGCTGCACATTACCTTCAGTCTGTAAAGCAAGCAATCGTAATATGACAAACAATTAGCTGCCAAAAATATAGTACTCAAATGCTTATTTTGGTGCCAAGTCATTCTTTTCTTGAGCACAATTTTAGTCCAGCATATTCATATTGGAAAGTAATAAGGTTTTTAAAAATTTGTAATGTTTTGTCTGAAAAGAAAAATGCAAAGTCTGTCCATTTGTTATTTCAATAAACATAACTTTTACAAATAGCAGTAATGAGTTCAGTCACAAAATCAGTATGATGACAATCCAGCACCGTATCTGTTAAAGTGTATCTGTAACTTGCAAAATCTGACTTTACTCAGTAAATGCCATGAAAGAACAGTCCCAGTGATGCATAATACTTAGGGAAGGTCCAGTAGAAAAGCAGCAAAAACAAATGGATGTTGTTGAGTAGAATTCATCTTCCTTGTTAATCATCTTTGGTCCTCACGTACTCTCTGGTACACACCACATTGCCCATGGTGCAAATCTGATTTGCAAAAAGGGAAAGACTTCAGTAAGTTTGTTAAAATCCACTGTTCTAAATTTCTTGCATTAAATGTGCCCTTTAGTTCGACTATCCATAGCAATTCTATTACAAGCACTTCACAACTAGAAAATGTCACCCAATTAATATCCATTGTCACTTTTTTTTTGTTATCGGTAGTCACTGTTTGATTCTAGGGCAGTGAAGTTCTTACCAAGATCATTTTGCCATCCTTCAATTCTCTAACCAGGGTTGTCTCTTTTCCACTCCACTTCTGTGTTTGGACCAATCTGCCGTTTTCCAATACCACAGTAGTCTGTTGGGAATGTGAAATAAAAACACAGAGGTCACTTCACCGCTGACATCGTACACCCAACCATTCGAAAGAGATGCCGGGCTCGGTCAACAAACCTTAGTTAACCGATTGTCTGCGGTGGTTTCGTCAAATTCCTCTGCCAGCTTGAATTTGATCGTTGTCGTTTTAATTTTGCTCTTGGTTGTTATAGTGATTACATCGTTTTCGACAGAAATGACAGTCTGGGGATTCACAGAGCAAGCAAGTTTCCTCTGCACGAGATTCACGTCTGAAATACAGCGGGGGAAAATGAAAAATAAATGCAACATTTAGTAGTACTGTTGAATTTGTACGAAATGACCAGAGCACGTTCCCACCCGTCGTTCCAATGACCTGAACAGGATTCATGGCTGCTAAATCAGAGTCGATGCAAATGCCCTACTACGTTTTAAAAAAGACAGGGGGGGGGGGGGGGGGAAACAAGCCAGCTGCTACTTTCTAGCATGCTTTCTCCCGATTGAATCCTGCACAATGAGCTCGGAGTGAAGCCACACCGTTCAATTCGGTGGCACTGTGCCTGGAGGGGAGCTGCACGTACAGAATTTCGCTCGGTTGGACTCCGGGACTGGGGAAACACACAGTCAGCCAGAGCGGCGGAACTGATCCCTAACAAACAAAAAACTATACATCTTACATTTCCCCCCACCACCAGCAGCAAAGCACAAGATAAAATGCAGAAGCCTCACCCAGATTCTTCATGTAATCGTCGAAGTTTTCGCTTTTTTGCAAAGTCCAAGAGCCTACAAACGCCTCGACCATTTTTCTTGCTTATTATCAACTGAGCTACAGACACCAAGTACGCACTAAGCCCCGTACACTAGCCACGCTGCCCCAGCCCTCTGGCTCTTAAAGCTCCTGCAGCTCAGAACCACGTGTAAAAGACACAAACCAATCCCAGATCACAACGTCAGAGACTGGGTGGGAACTAGGTGTGTTCCCAACCCCACCCACACAAATTAATATTAATGACAAATGGTGTTTCAGAGAAGCAAGAAGCAAAGATAATACACTCACACACGAGATGTCATCGGAGGTATTGAACCTTGGACTCCAATCGTCATCTCTGTTTTTCTCTCTCCACAGATACTGCCATACCTACTGAGTTTCTCCAGCATTCGCTGTGGTCGTTTTAATGAATGTAAAGAGATTATGACTCACTTGTACTGGGACTTGGTAAATCCACCTCTCAAGTATCATGTACAACTTTGATGTGGAGATGCCGGTGTTGGACTGGGGTGAGCAAAGGTAAAAATCACACAACACTAGGTTATAGTCCAACAGATTTATTTGGAATCCAAATTGATTGAAATCCAAATAGGTTGATTCCAAATAAACCTGTTGGACTATAACCTGGTGTTGTGTAGCTTTGTGCACCTTACAAAAGAAAGGATATAAATGCATTACAGGTGGTTCCCAGCAGGTTTGCTGGAGTGATCAGGCATGATAAGGAATAATTGGACAGACGGGGCATGATTTCACTGGAATTTAGAAAAAAAGATTTGCAGAGTCATACAGCATAGAAACAGACCCTTCAGTCTATGCCAATCAGATATTGTAAACTGATCTAGTCCCATTTGCTAGCATTTGGTCCACGTCCCTTTAAATCCTTCTTATTCATGTACTCATCCAGATCCCTTTTAAATGTTGTAATTATACCAGCCTCTACCCCTCCTCTGGTAGCTCGTTTCATACACTCATCACCGACTGCACTAATGGGATACAATTTCCCACACACGAAGCCATGTTGACTATCCCTAATCAGTCCTTGCTTTTCCAAATGCACGTAAGCCCTGTACCTCAGAGTCCATTCCTCTTACGTACCCTCCATTGATGTTAGGCTCACACATCTATAGTTCCCTGGACTTTTCCTTACAGCCTTTCTTACATAATGGAACAACATTAGCCAACCTCCAGTCTTCTGGCACCTCACCTGTGGCTACGATGCTACAAACATTTCAATAAGGGGCCTAGCAATCTCTTCCCTAGCTTCACACAAAATTCTGGGATACACCTAATCCGGGCACGGGGATTTATCCATCTTTATACATTTAAAGGCCTCCAGCACATCATCTTTTGTAATATGTACTCCTTTCAACGCATCACTGTTAATTTCCCCATGTTCCATAACTTCCATATCCTTCTCCACAGTAGATAATGAAACAAAATATTCATTTACCATCTCACTCATCTCCTGTGGTTCCACACATAGGCAGCTTCATTCATCTTTAAGGGGCCCTGTTTTCTTTCTCGTTACTCTTTTGCCCTTAATGTCTTTGTAGAATCTCTTTGGATTCTCCTTAACCCTATTTACCAAAGCTGTCTCATGTCCCCTTTTTGCCCTCCTGATTTCACTTGTAAATGTGCTCCTACATCCCTTGTACTCCTGTAAAGATTCACTTGATCCCAGCTATCTATACCTGACAAATACCTCCCTCTTTTTCTTGATCAGAGCCTCAATTTTAATGTAATCCTCTTACATATACTAGCCCTGCCCTTTGTACTAATAGAAACATACTGTTTCGGACTCTCATTATCTCATTTTTGAAGGCCTCCCACTTTCCAACCATCCCTTTATCTGCGGACAGCCTCTCCCAGTCAATTTTTGGAAGTTCCTGACTAATACCATTAAAGTTTACCTTACTCCAATGTAGAATTTTGAGTGAAGTTTGTATGATCCAGAATCGTGTTGACAAGGTGGATGTGGGAGTAACATTTACATATAAGACCTTAAGGTATGGAAGCAGAGGTAGCCCAATCAGCCTACTGAAGTCTGCTCCACCATTCAACGAGGTCATGGTCGATTTGATAACCGTCAGTTCCATTTCCTGCCTTTTCCCCATAACCTTTGACCCACTTACTGATTAAAAACCTTAGCCTTGAATACAGTTAATGTCCCAGCCTCAACAGACCTCTGCAATAAAGAATCCCACAGACTCCCTGACCTCAGAGAAGAAATCCCTTCTCATCTCTGTTTTAAAAATATGACCCCTTATTTTGGCAGTATGTCCTCTGGTCCTTGATTCTCCTACAAAGGGAAACAATCTTTCCATATTTACATTGCCAAGTCCCCTAACAATCTTGTATGTTTCAGTAAGACCACCTCTCATTCTTCTGAGTGAGCACAGGCCCAACCTACTCAACGTCTCCTCATAAGACAGTATCTCCATACTTGATATCAACAGAATGAAACTTCACTGAACTGTCAATGCAAATATATCTTTCCTTAGAAAAATACTTGTATTCTTTGAAACAAAGGCCAGCATTCCGTTTTCCTTTCTGTGGAAAAAGAATATGCATGTGGAATGTAAACTGAAACTGCTGAAGAAATGCAACAGGGTTTGGGTGGCACAATGGCTCAGTGGTTAGCACTGCTGCCTCACAGCGCCAGGGACCCAGGTTGATTCCCACCTTAGGCGACTGTGTGGAGTTTACACATTCTCCCTGTGTCTGCATGGGTTTCCTCTGGGTGCTCCAATTTCCTCCCACAATCCAAAGATATGCAGGTCAAGTGAATTGGCCTTGCTAAATTGTCCCATGGTGTTAGGTGCATTAGTCAGGGGTAAGTGTAGAGTGGGGGAATGTGTCTGGGTGGGTTACTTTTCGGAGGTTTGGTGTAGACCTGTTGGGCCGAAGGGTCTGTTTCCACACTGTAGGTAATCTAAATCAGGTCTGGCAAAATCTGTGCAGAGCAAAGCAGAGTCAACACTTCATAGCTGATTACTCTGCTTAAACTGAACCTGAGGAATTTCTCCGGCACTTTCTGTTTTGATTTCAGATTTCCAGCACCTGCAGTATTTTGCTTATTCTTTTTCATATAGATTAGTACAGAACATTGTTTTAAATTTGGGGTCCCCAGTTTAAGACAGAGATGACAGTAGTTTTGTTTTCTGAGGATAGTGCAACTTTGGAACTCTATGTTTCAAATGTTGGTGCTTGTAATATTGGAGGATTGGTTCTTGTTCGGAAAATGAATCAAAGATTGCTGGCAGGAGATGGGAATATGGAATTCGAAACACAAAGAGTTGCAAATATTAGCTTATTGAATGGTTTATATTTCCGTTCCAAATTCACACATACAGTAGAACCAGCTGCAGAGACACTGTACACAGATTGCTTAGTGATCTATACTTGACACTTAGAAATACCTTTTTACAGAATGTCTTTCCCAAAAGGAAATTAAGTGAACAGTTAGAGGTCATATTCTTGAAAGTGCCAAGTTTTTTTTGAAGGAGATTTAACAAGTGAACAAAGACAATCAAAATCAACTATCCCAAACTTTAAAGGGTTGATCCCTACTTTGACTGTTTTTTCCTGCCTTTTATATTCAGGTTAGGCTGTGAGGAATTGATCCACAGTGAGTCTGACTAATTTGAATGGGGCTGCAAGTGAGTGAATTGACAAAAACAAGATATGTTGTGAGTTTTTGTTGATTTTTACAGTGCTGAGGCAAGAAATAAGAAAATAAAATGCTTGCTTTATTGTAAAAGGAATGAAGTGTAAGAGAGTTGTGTTCTACTAGCAATTGTATGAGGTCTTGGTGAGTTCACACCTGGATACCTGTGCACAGTTCAAGTATAGGGACTTTAGATCATTCAGGACTGAGAAATTCATGAAATGTTGTGAGTCTTTGCAATTGTTTACCCTGGGATAGGCCAGTAGAGGTTGAGCGTATCATTGTTGAAGTTTGAGATAGACAGATCATTGGCTTCAGGAAATCGAAGGATTATGGAGAGGGGACCAGAAAGTGAAAGGTCAGCAGTAATTTTATTGAGTGGTGTAGCAGGTTCAAAGGACTGAATGGTACTGCTCCCATTTATTACATTCTCGTATATTTTGCTGATGTTTAGAAAAGTTCAATGCTGATAGAGTCATAGAGTCATAGAGATGTACAGCATGGAAACAGACCCTTCGGTCCAACCCGTCCATGCCGACCAGATATCCCAACCCAATCTAGTCCCACCTGCCAGCACCCGGCCTATATCCCTCCAAACCCTTCCTATTCATATATCCATCCAAATGCCTCTTAAATGTTGCAATTGTACCAGCCTCCACCACATCCTCTGGTGGCTCATTCCATACACATACCACCCTCTGCGTGAAAAATTTGCCCCTTATGTCTCTTTTAAATCTTTCCCCTCTCACCCTAAACCTATGCCCTCTAGTTCTGGACTCCCTGACCCCAGGGAAAATACTTTGTCTATTTATCCTATCAATGCCCCTCATAATTTTGTAAATCTCTATAAGGTCACCCCTCAGCCTCCGTCACTCCAGGGAAAACAGCCCCAGCCTGTTCAGCCTCTCCCTATAGCTCAAATCCTCCAACCCTGGCAACCTCCTTGTAAATCTTTTCTGAACCCTTTCAAGTTTCACAACATCTTTCCGAAAGGAAGGAGACCAGAATTGGACGCAATATTCCAACAGTGGCCTAACCAATGTCCTGTACAGCTGCACCATGACCTCCCAACTCCTGTACTCAATACTCTGACCAATAAAGGAAAGCATACCAAACCCCTTCTTCACTATCCTATCTACCTGCAACTCCGCTTTCAAGGAGCTATGAACCTGCACTCCAAGGTGTCTTTGTTCAGCAATACTCCCTAGGACCTTACCATTAAGTGTATAAGTCCTGCTAAGATTTGCTTTCCCAAAATGCAGCACCTCGCATTTATCTGAATTAAACTCCATCTGCCACTTCTCAGCCCATTGGCCCATCTGGTCCAGATCCTGTTGTAATCTGAGGTAATCCTCTTCGTTGTCCACGACACCTCCAATTTTGGTGTCATCTGCAAATTTACTAACTCTCCCTCTTATGCTCACATCCAAATCATTTATGTAAATGACAAAAAGTAGAGGACCCAGCACTGATCCTTGTAGCACTCCACTGGTCACAGGCCTCTAGTCTGAAAAACAACCCTCCACCACCATCCTCTGTCTTCTACCTTTGATGCTTTGCATTTATGAAACAAAGCATATAATTTCGAACATCTGTGAGACAGAGGGGAAGAATTTGCCTTCTCAATTATTTTCACAATCAAATAAGGCCTCAGTGCTTATCTCCATCTTCAATAATCATTGGTTTGAATCTTCCCAATGTCTGTTGGCTGGCAGTGCCACACAGTACTGTGAGCAGAGGCAAAGGGAGGGCCAATGGCCAAAAGTGTGATAGTGGGAACAAGAAGAGCACTTCCATTTTTATACATTTTATGAGTAAAGAATGAAAAGGTTACTAAATAAAATAAATAGGATATAAACAATGAGCAATTCATAATTAATATTCTTTGCAAAATTACCATATCAAGATGAACGTGTTGTATGGGACTAAGTAAATTGCTTTTGCAGATGCCAAAATGATGGGCTGAATGGACTTGTTCTATGTTGTAATCAATCTATGGTTCTGTTGCGTGAAATCCTATGTCAAATAAAGACAACGTTTTAGAAATATATACATTTTTTAAAAACATCTTAAAAACTCTAAGTCAATCTCTTTCCACATAAAAGATCACTCACCTACATCTATAAAAATAAGAGCTTTTAATAAGTCGGGACATTCTTTATGATGACTATAGAGCAATAATTTTGAATAAAATTTAATCTTTTTTCATATTACTGGCGAAACAGGCAATGGAAGCGAACAAGGTTTCTTTTTGCTACTGTACAAGTGCACCCCCTGGTGGACATGTTCAGTGTTACTCAAAGCCATTAGCAAAATAACAGACTACTATAGAAATGATATGTTGTTCTATTTTTTGTCATAGTAATTAATGCAACATTAAGACAAACACATAAAATTATCATCATGCAATATGCTGACAATCTTTCTTTCTGCTGACTACAAAAGATGCCAGTATACTGACAAGAGGTCAGTAATTTATGCTGTAATTATTAGTTTTGAATACCTCTAAAACCAGGATTTCTGATTATTATGGGTTGAATCTTACAATATTTTGGCGAAATGGCAATTTAGTTAGGTTTCTTTCCAGGAGGCTGGCAAGACTTTGAGCTGCACCATCCCAAACACACCTCAATAGCTAACTACCATGCCGCTATATCTCATCAGATACCTATCCAATACTATACTCACTGTAGCTTGAAGAACTCACCATTCACCAGAGATCATGGAATGGACTGGCATTCTTGGTGTATGTGCCATCTTAAAGTTGCCAATGGGCACTGGGATAAATGCTGGCAATCTGGAATTGCCTACATGATTCTTAACCTTTGCCATGGACATGGCAGATACAGGAAAATTGTTGCCGTACCTTTGCAGACAAGGACCTGAATGTCCTGCTCATCAGGGTGGTGTCGACAAAGGATATCTTGTTACCTCAGACTGGCTGAGGCTGCCATGCCATCAGACCCTGACAGGATCCATGTGATCTCCATAGTCTGGGGGAAAGCAAAAAACCATTGAAAGAAGGTCAGTGAATTTCTCCATTCCGCTAGGGTACATGCTGCCATCTTTTCTCTGCTACCTCACACTCTGTCTATCTCTGCTGCTTCACCCAAATTCCACCAAGGCTAATGCTTTACCACTGTCACTGTTGCATAAAACATCTTAACTCATTTGGCCCATCTCCCTCTAAACCCTTCCTATTCATATACCCATCAAGATGCCTTTTAAATATTATAATTGTACCAGCCACCACCACTTCCTCTGGCAACTTCCTCTTCCATACATGTACCATCCCCCATATGAAAAAGTTGCCCCTTAGGTTTCTTTTAAATCTTTCCCCTCTCAAATTAACCTCGAGATTAGGATTCACCTATCCTAGGGGAAAAACCTTGACTATTCACCCTATCCATGCCCCTCATCATTTTTTAAGATGATCTATAAGATCACCCCTCAACCTCTACTGCTTCAGGGAAAATAACCTCAGCCTATTCAGCCTCTCCTAAAGCTCAAACCCTCCAACCCTAGCAAAATCTTTGTGAATGTTTTCTGAACTCTTTCAGATTTCACCACATTTTTCCTATGGATCTCCAATGGAACTGTAGCTAGATTGGGTGGCAAGGTGGTGAGCAGATTATTACCACATCTCTGCAGCTGTCTGAGGGAACATTACCCTAGGTTACTGGCACTCGGAGGACTGCCAGTGACCAGGTAGTCACTCAATCCCATGCAGGAGAGGAGCCCTGGGGGCCAGCAATCAGGGACTATGTGCACATGCACAAGTAGGCACAGGAGTACTAGGCAGGTGTGGGGGAGAATGGCCTCATTGCCCAGAAGCTGCAGCTACATCATGGGAACCCAGCTACAAGCAGCACGTACTTGTTTGGTTATGTCCATAGACAGGTCAGTAGCTGCCCATGGAGAGCCATAGGGCTGCTCTCTCATTGGGAGAGAGGTGTGTTATTCCAGCCTCCTCCCTCTCCACTCTCATTGAAGAGAGCTGACTTGTGGTAAGTTTAATCTGGCGGTCACCATGCCTCAATGCCCTAGCCATTGATCCTCAGGAGCAGTGACAAGGATTTTAATGGCCACCCACCATGTGCCCCTTCCTCACACGGCAACAGGGTAATGTCAGTAGACATCCAGTAGGCAGAGGGTAACTACACAGAGGCCCCTGAGAAACCACTTAATACGAGATTCCAGCTCTGTCAAGCTCACTACATCAATTTCACAACTGCACCATGTGCCAGCTGTTAAACTGGCAAATACATTGCATCTGCTGAAGTGAATGGTCATGTTAGCAAACAGCAAGCCTGAATGTAAATGCACCTGGGGTCACCTGACTAAACCTCCAGAAGCAATGGGCTCCACTGCTGAGCTGGCCTCTCCCACCCCAGCTGCAGGCCCTGACCAATAGTGCCAGGAAAAAGAAATAGAAAACCTCTCGAGCATGCACTGATGACATGGGAGATATTTCACTGTAAATAAAGTTTGACGTCTGTTAAACGTACTCAGAACACAATTAAACCTGTTTGCTCATGTCTCTGCGTAGCTTGTACTGTATCACTTGTGCTGTTTAGATGGATATCAGTTCACGTACAAGATGTTCCACGGAGCAATCCCTGACCTGAAAAGCTGCCACACTATGTGTGGACATTTGAAGGGCTTCCTTTGCTCAGATGTACAATTGCTAATGTGGCATTGCTGCAAAGATATTGCTGTTGCATTGAATGGTCAGTAGTGTTTGGGCCTGTGAGGTGTATAGCAGACAGTGAGGGTTGCCAGGGTTTGGGAGGCCACGGGTGTGTGCCTGATGCAGTGAATGGGTCAATGTGTAATGTTGGTGCTCCTTGAGGGGCTTCACCTCGCTGAGATTTACAGACCCCTCCCTCCTCCACAGACCAAGGCACTTTGCTCACCCACTCTACCCTATGATTGTGGCCATTTTCTTTCCCATTGTACACTTGCAATTTCCAGGATGATGGAAGATTACAGCAAGTGCTCCTCGGACAGTAATTTCCTCTCTCCACTTTTACATGACAGAGACATCTTTTCCTGATAGCCCATCACCTGAGCACCATAGGCCTTCATACCTCCTCAAGTCCCAAGCCAACCCATCTATATAAGACTGCACTTTACCACATCCCCCCAGCTCCTGTATAATGTGACTCTGCCAGTTATGCCCAAACATTATCCCATCTGGAAACCATATTGATCTTACGGCCATTGGAATTCCCTCTGGGAAACATGTCTCTCTATTCCCGTTAATGCTTTACCGTATTTCCCACCCTTTTACATAAACAATTGCCCCACTTCACAATTGTCATTCCCACCTCCCAGTCTGCAATCCTCAAATGGGTTTCTCAGATTCCTTTGGCTATTTACTAATATGGCTATTCGCTTTAGCACATGCAGTGTGTTTGCAAATTAAACTGTTGGCACATGGTGCGGTGGTGAAATTGATGTAGTACAGTGTTGCATGGCATGATGCCTGTCCCATTGACTGAGGACTGCTACCCAACAAGAAAAGCTGCTTACTTCTGTCACTGCCCTAAGAGGTAAGGCGTGGATGCTGTCAGCATGAAGGTAGATGTAAAGTAAGTGAGAGCAAAGAGAGAGAGCAATAGAGTAGTTGTAATTCCTGGTCCAGTGTGTGAGTTGAATGCATGTCCTGTGCCCAAAGTGCCCTTTTTGCAGCATTTCAACAATAAGTGCCAGTGTACTTAGAAGGGAAGCTTTAAAGAGTAAGTGGATTAGAGAGATGCCAAGGGGATCTGAGAGGCTGGTTGTTGTCAGATGCCAAGGTGAGTGAACACAGGGTACATGTGACTGGTGCCCATGGAGTGTGCCCTGAGATGTTGTTTCTGGAAGTCCAAGATGGCAGTCTGTAGGAGCAAACAGTGAGCTGAGGGCTTTCCCAATGTTAGGAGCAATGAGTTGCATTTTCAAATGGAGATCCATGCAATGAGACAAGATTCTCACTCAGGTAATATGTTGAGGTTACAAGATACCCGCTCTGACTGTCATGTCGGGAATTGCTGATCTCTCATTGCTGGTGGTAGTATAAGCAGCTGCATGTTACCGAGACACGATTCAGTGTTTATGAAGCTGTTAACAAGCAATAATCCCCTTTAATGGCCATCTGACCGCTACCCAATCTTGACTCATTGCCTGAAACACCATTTGTAAATGTCACATGTTGCTCCTGACATTGAGAAAGGCTGTAGCCAACTTGTCCCAGATTTCTCACCATACCCACGTTCTTTTGGTACCTAACTCACTCGAGACCATAAGTATAATTTACAAAACTAAAATACAATGTGAATTCTAAAATTTATAATTCCAAGATGGCAGAGCAGTAGGGCTTTTAAGCCAGAGCTCATCAGCTCCAATTGCTTTTCTTTCTTTTTTTCTGGCTGTTGTTTTAACTTTTTAAAAATTTTGCTTTCTCTACTTACCCTCTGGAGGGAGCTGCATTGCAGAGGCAGTGATGGCAATGGCAGTGGCTGGAAGCCCAAATCAGGGACTTAGGTGGTTGGCCACAGGGTGGTAGGTGTGCCTGGGCAGAACTCTGGCAGTCAGCAGCATTGTGGAAGCGGCTGGGGGCCCCGAGTTGCCCCTGAGCAGGTCTCCTGTGGTCTGTAGTGAGGCAGCTGGTGAGCCCATCAGCAGTGAGATGGCAACATGGAGACATGGGGATTGGGAGATCGAGCCCAACACAAGAGAGAGATCGAGTCCTTGTGGGGAAAGCCAGTGTGGAGTGACTGCAGGCCATTGGCTAGGAAGGACTGTAAATTGGCACTTTTTATTTACTACGTTATACTGAGAAGAAATGTAACATTGAACTTGTAACTTATTTCTTTATTTTTCAACCTTTTAACCTTAGATTTTGTGTCTAGGTACCTTGTACCTAAGATAGCGCTGTAAATGGTGATTTTGTAAACTTTTTACTGTACTCGTGTATTCCTGTACTTGAGTACATGTGATAATAAAACCCAATTCTAATTTGTTTGAAATTGTGATGCTGAAGTCCATGGTTTCAGTACGCAACCCTGTTTTTTATAACTAAGGAATTCCTGCCACTCTATGAAATGACATGAGCCTGATAGGTGAAGCCTATATGCCAAGTTTTGCCATGACTGTGGTCTGCATAACAACTGCACTTTAATTCACCTTCCATGCTTATACCAAGTATGTATAAGACCATAAGACATGGGAGCAGAAATCAGACCATTTGGCCCATAAAGTCTGCCCTGCCATTCAATAATGGCTGATAAGATTTTTCTGACCCGATTCTCCCGCTCTCCCTGCAATCTTTGATTTCCTTGACAATCAAGAACCTATCAATCTCTGTTTTAAACATACTCAATGACCTGGCCTCCACAACCTCCTGTGGCAATGAATTCCACAGATTCACCACTCTCTGGCTGAAGAAGTTCCTCCTTCTCTCTGTTCTAAAGTGTCTTCCCTTTACTCTGGCTGTCCCCTTAGGTCCCAGCCTCTGTTACAAATGGAACCCTCTTCCCAATTTTCATTCTGTTTAGGCCATTCAATATTCTGCAAATTTCAATTAGATTCCCCCCTCATCCTTCTAAACTCCATTGAGTAGAGTCCCAGAGTCCTCAAATATTCCCCATATGTTAAGCTTTCCTGTCTTGAGATCATTCTCATACAAAGACAATGTTACATCAAATTTCACTGAACACATCATTGTGATTTTAAGATTAAAAACTACAATTGATAAGAAATCCTTGTTTACACTTTGCACTGTCATTTCCATCCCATTGAGAGAAGTCAATGAGTGAAGGCAACGTCATGGCAAAAGGACATTCAGACTGATCTTGGTTAATGCACAATTTCATTGAAGCTGAACAAGTTTGGTAATTGGTTGTGCGTAGCGCTGTCCTTTCTTCTGCAGATTGCATGAGTTCTGTGCAGCCTGTAAAGTTCTTCAACACTAAAAAGAAATAAGACTGTGCAAGCACTTTGCATTGGAGTAGGTCTTTCTGCAGGATCAGCAATAATTAAAGTGATTCATTTGCAAGCAATTACAAACACATAGGAACAGACCAGTCATCGTGACAGACCCAAATTGATGTTTATGTCCCAAACAATCCTCTTACCACCCTTTTTTTATAGAACTCCATCAACAGATCCTCCTACTCCTTTCTCTTATAAAGCTTCCCACTGAATGGGTTTACGTTATTTACCTCAGCTACTCAATGTGGGAATGCATTCCACGTTGTAACCCTTCTCTGGATAAACAGCAGAAACAACTTAGATTTCTAAAGGTCCTTTAAAGTATGTTGTAACCTCTCCAGTTTGGAATTCTTGTGTGCCAAGTCATTTCTGGATTTTGGAATTTTCTGGATTATATAATGATGTTAGAAGCCTAACCATAAGAATGTGAAACAGAAAATCCTCTTGATTTGCATGTTTGTCTAAAACAAAAAATACTGATAAAATATTACAAAGTAACAAAAATAAGTAATTAAAGTTAGACATGCTGAAGAAGTCCCATTTAGAAAAACATAGATATCTCAGAGAGTTAGGAGCAAATTACTGTACTAAAAACAAAAAATGCTGGAGATCACAATGGGTTAGGCAGCATTCTTGGGAAGAAAGAAAGCTCACATATTGAGTTCAAATGACTCTTCATCAGAGCTCAGAGAGTTGTTGGTCTCGAGGAGGTTACAGAGATAGGGAGACGGGTACTGGGATTTAAGACAATGAAAATGTAAAATTGCATAGCCAGAGGTCAATGCATGTCAATCAAAAATAAGGAACTCATATATCAGCCCAAATTAAACTGGCACTCATTCATCAGAAAAACAAACTGCTCAATTCTTGCATAGCAATTAACCAAGAAATAAATACAATGTTTTAAATTATTTTCTTTCAGTTGAACTTGTGAAATTTGCTATTTATGTAAATTGGGACTGCTTGCTTTATTAACAAAAATAATTATCAAAAATGAACACTGTCCTTATACAACTTCTTCATCCTGGAAATGAGTATTAACTAAGTTCTGTCTGGAGTAGTTTGCTCAATGATGCAATGTTCTATTATGGCCAATGTGATGCGCTTCCTGGTCAATATCCTCACCCTCATCCATGGAATAATGGTTCAAAGGGCTATGGCGAGCAGGCAGGGAAGTGGAGTTGAGGCTAAGATGACATCAGCCATGGTCGCGTTAAATGGAGGAGTTGGCTTGAGAGGTTGAATGTCATATTGCAGCTGTTCTCCCAGCCCCTCAGCACCTCAAACATTTCTTTGTTCCTTTTTCCATTTGCTCAAGGCACAGCATGCAAGCATTATGTGACACACTCTATCCAAAGTGATCCCAGTATGTGAACCTCACCTTGGAAGGAGGCAGAAATGTTTCAGCTATCAAGCATATAGGTAAGATGGCAGCTCCCAGGATATCTGGCGCAGACGTCCAAGATATGGCAGCGATGATTACTGATACATTTCACATTGATCACGTGGAACCTTTCTCTGTTAATAAATTCTGCAACATTTTAACATGGTGTTCTCCATATATTGTGATACATTCAGTGGTCCCTGTACCTCAAGGAAGCTGGTGAAGTTGGAAGATCCTACTTCCTGAGTACTGGCCTTGTCACAGGAAAAGAACTGAAAAGCTGTGATCTTAAACAAATTGCAGCTGTGTTACCTCTGATTTATTTGTGTGTTGATGATTGGAGAATCTATACAGTGCCAATAGCTCCTTGGAATGAGACTGGTGCAAGTGCTGTTTTTACCTTAGGTAAAAACAGAAAGAGACCGAGCAACTCAGCAGTTTTGGCAGCATCTGTGCAAAGAGAATCAGAGGGAAATAACATTTTGATTCTGAGATCAGAACATGCCATTGAAATCACAAGATGAAAATTAGAAATTTATTTTTAGATTAGATTAGATTACTTACAGTGTGGAAACAGGCCCTTCGGCCCAACAAGTCCACACCGACCCGCCGAAGCGCAACCCACCCATACCCCTACATTTACCCCTTTAACCTAACAATACAGGCAATTTAGCATGGCCAATTCACCTGACGCGCACATCTTTGTGACTGTGGGAGGAAACCGGAGCACCCGGAGGAAACCCACGCAGACACGGGGAGAATGTGCAAACTCCACACAGTCAGTCGCCTGAGTCGGGAATTGAACTCGGGTCTCTGGCGCTGTGAGGCAGCAGTGCTAACCACTGTGCCACCGTGCTGCCCACGCAGCAGTGAGTTCATGCAGTGAGTTCCAATTTTTTTCAGTCTCATGTGTTCCCATATTTCTCACCTTTGCCAAGCTCGAGCGTTGAGAAATTTCCATAGTTAGTTTAAAACCAAATAACTGGCTTGTCCCCGAACACCTTCCAAGTTAATTGTACAATTGTTCTGTTTGCTTAACTCTTTGTTGAAACCCTTTCAGTGTTTTCTTCAGTTTCTAGAGTGTAGAAATAAATGGATGCAGAACTTGAAAATAAAGCCATTTCTTATCATATGGTGCCATAGTGCCCTGGTACTATATACCTAAGTACCTGGTACATAATACCTATGAGCCACCCAATATAACTTCATTTTATATGTTCCATAAAATCCTGTAATTATTGGTCTCTTAAAAGCATAATAAATAGCACTGTTAATAACTGTCCAGGTATGATTCTTATGATGTTGCAATCATGGATTTACTGCATGATGTTGACATTTAGCTTTCTAGCCATATGTATGTTTTGTTTTAGTTTGACATGATTGAAAATGTACTGAACACCCTTTCTCTAGTGAAATGCTATCCAGTGGCAGCTGATTCATCAGTAAATACATGGTATAAATCAGACAGAGATAAAGATGTACTGTTTCGGAAGCAGAAAATTAGCATGGAGATGAACAGCTGCAAAAATTCCCAAACAAAAGCCAATATTGAAGAAAGATTTTAAAAACTATATATTTACTTATTTTTATGCAAAGTTGAATAAAGGTAGTGGAAAATGCATGAGTAAGAATTTATCAGAAGATCACCTGTTGTATTTATTTAATACCATGAATTCTTGAGCAACATGAACTGTCTACTGCTTATAATGAAATGCCAGTAAAATCAATGGGAAATAAATTGGATTGTGAACAAACTGGCTGCAGGCTGTAATCTTGGGAACAGAGATAGTAGCAGGTTATAGTCTTTACCAGAATTATTTTGATGTACAGTATTACCCAAAGGGCTGGATTCTTTTTCAGCAGCTCTTACGGCTACATCCAAACTGATGGATTTATAAAACTTCTTGCAGTTGTAGAAATATATTCTTATCCTTTTTCAAGATTGTCAACAAGACAGAAAGACCTTACCTGAATATTGAGCAATAGTTTTCAATAACACATACAAAGGCCACCTGTAGTATCTGACAAGATGCTGTTTGCACTCTGATGCTATCTGAACCATTTATGCAATTATTTAATAACCAGTGGTGCAAGTTAAGTTTTTCAAGCACTTGAGTGCTTTCACTGATTGCTTGCCTGATGCATGCACTCATGGATTGGATGACTTCTTCCTAACTTATATTTTCAAACATAGTGGAAATAAATCAGTTCATTAGATGGGAATTGCAGAAACCATTTGGGTGATAGCATCTTTTGCTTAAAATAATTGATTTTAATATTTTTAAAAAGGTACATGCTAGAATATGTAAGCTGCTGCAAATGACATAAAGTAGCTGCAAAAAAATCTAATAAACTTTTAGAAGAAAGTGTGGAAATGTGGAATTTGCTACCAAATGTGATATGTAAGGTAAATGCCAAAAACACACATTTCGATAAGTTCATAAAGGAGAATGAAACAGAAGTGTATGTTGATAGGGTGAGAAGCAATAAATAGAATAGGAGGAAATACATGTGGAGCAAAATATATGGGACAGACTAGTTGAACTGAATGGCTCATTTTGTAATCGTAAATACTGAACTTCAGTTTCCTTTGGTATTGTTAAGTTTTTGTGATGTGAATCCAAAGTCCTTGGAAAATGGGAACTGAAAGAAGGTACTTAACCAACCAAGTCTATTCCAATATTCAATGAGATCATGCCTGATCGACACTGTATTTGCATATGTGCTCCTTTCCTTTCATATCCCTTAATACCTTTGGTTAAGCAAAATCTGTAAGTCTTGATTTTACAATTAACAGTTGAACTAGAGTTATGTAATCATTTGATCGTTTTTGAGAAACAGCGACATCGTGGTAATGTCACTGGATTCATAATCTGGAACTTTAGGCTAGTAATCTGAGGACAAAAATTCCAATCCTGCCATTGCAATTAGTGGAATTCTAAACTCAATTAATTGATAGTTCTGGAATTCAAAGCTAGTAACAGTAACCATGAAGCTATTGTTCAGTGGGTTGGCCTTGTACCCATTGGAGCTTAGAAGAAGGAGGTGATTTTATTGAAACACACAAGATTCTAGGTGGATTCGACAGAGTTGATGCAGAGAGGTTGTTTCCCAATCACCAAGAGTCTAGGACTAGTAGGGATAATCTCAAAGTAAAGTGTATCCCATTTAAGACGCAGATAAGGATTTGTTTTTATTTCTCAGAACCTAATGAATCTGTGGAATAGTTTATCAGAGAGGACTGTTAAGGCTGGTCATGAAATATTTCAAGATTGATGGATTTGCTTAATTAGTAAAAATCCAGGGTTATGGGGGAAAGGCAGGAAAGTGGAATTGAGAATTATGAGTTGAGCAATGATTTCATTGAATGGCAGAGCAGACACCATGTTGCAAATGGCCTATTTCTCCTCTGATGCCTTATGGTTCAGTGCATTCTGCTCGTGGATGGTTAAAATGGCCTCAATGATTCTTATGCTCCTCAGAATGTTGATTTTCAGTTGTCTTTGTTTGGATGCTTCTACTGGTTTGCAAGCAACACAGACAAGCTGATTAGCTTAAAATATCCCTGACATATCAATTAAAAGTCTTTGATTTCTTTACTGATTAAAACATCTGTGTATTTCATGGCTGTGTATTTCAACCATGAATATACTTACTGACCCAATATCGACAGTACTCTGCAGTAAACAATTCACAGATTTCTCTCTGAGAGAGAGAAATTCCTCCTCATCTCTTTCTTAAATGTATCACCCTTTATTCTTTGATTATGCTGTCCAGCTCTAGACTCTCCAATAAGGAGAAACAACCTCTCTGCATCTACCCTATCAAGACCCCCAAGAATCTTATGTGTTTCAATAAGATTGCCTCTTGTTCTTCTAAATGTGGGCGGCACGGTGGTTAGCACTGCTGCCTCACAGCGCCAGAGACCCGGGTTCAATTCCCGCCTCAGGCGACTGACTGTGTGGAGTTTGCACATTCTCCCCGTGTCTGCGTGGGTTTCCTCCGGGTGCTCCGGTTTCCTCCCACAATCCAAAAAAGATGTGCAGGTCAGGTGAATTGGCCATGCTAAATTGCCCGTAGTGTTAGGTAAGGGGTAAATGTAGGGGTATGGGTGGGTTGCGCTTTGGCGGGGCGGTGTGGACTTGTTGGGCCTTGTTGGGACTTGTTGGGACTTGTTACAGTTGTTTCCACACTGTAAGTAATCTAATCTAATGTAAGTAATCTAATCTAATCTAAATTTCAATGAGTACAAGGCCATTCTTCTCTCCCCATAAGACAGTGGGTATTTCTGGTATCAGCCTAATGGACCATCTCTGGATTGCCTCCATTGCTAGTATATTTATTCCTTAAATAAGGAGCCCAAAGCTGTTCAGTATTTCAGCTGTGGTAGGATTAGTGCCTTCTATGGTTTTAGGAATACCTCCTTAAACTTATACTCCATTTCCTTCAAAATAAAGACTAACGTTCCATTTACCTTTCCTATTGCCCACAGAACTTGCTTGCTAACTTTCTATGATTCATGCACAAGGATTTTCAAGTGCCTCTGTGCTATAGCTTTCTGCAGTATTTCAGCTTGTCTCTACTTCCTGATCAAGTGCATAATGACCTCATATTTCCTGCTAAACTCCTTTTACAGTCCATTCCAGCCAATTCTGCCTTCAGTCATTTATAATTTTCCTAATTTAAGCCCAGCACAGTTGTTTCTGACCCAAGTTCCTCCTTCTCATGGTGAATGCTAAATTCTACTATGTTATGGTCACTGTTTCCTAGAGATTTTTTTAACTTTCTTATCATGTATTAAACCTACATAATTATAATCAATATTAAGCCAAATGGCCTGTAGTTTTCTATTTCCTGTCTCCCTTGCTTCTTGAAGAGATGACTTACTTTTGCAGTTTTAAAATCTGATGGGTCTTTTCCCGAATCTAAAGAATTTTTGAAACAGAAACAATCATTACTCCTATATCAGAAACCCTTTCCTTTAAGACTCTAGGATGAAGTCCATCAGGTCCTGATGAATGAACAGACTTTAAATCTATTAATTTTCTCACTACACTTTCCTTCTGAATGTTATTCTTTTTAGTTCCTCCCACCCTTTTAGCTCTTGAATTACAATGAGTTCTTTGATGTTGTTGTACTTTCTGTGGTGAAGGCAGACTGTTTAATTCATCCACTGTTACCTTATTTTCTACTATTCAGTCCCAGACTTTAATTCAGTTTGGTTACTCATTTTGTTTTTTTTCTCCATTTTTATACTCAAAAGGACTATCACACACACCTGAGCAACTTTCCCACTCTTTTCACTTTTCAATATCAGTAGGAATTCTTACTATCTGTTTCTTTATTTCTGATTATCTTTCCCTCACAGACCAAATTCTTCCATTTTTAACTTCTTTTGTATTCATATTCTGACCTATCCCCTGACACATCATCCATCTTCCTGGACTTGTATGCATTTCCTTTTAATTTGATACAATAACTTTCTCACTGGAATGTATCTTTGCTAATATCATGAAATACATCCTAAACGTCTGCTATTGTGTCTCCACGACTTATTCCTTCATCAAATTTCCTAGTTCATTTTAGCCAACTCTTGTTTTTCATGTCCTCATAATTGTCCTCATTTAAGTTGAAACTAATAGTTTTAGACCCACTCTTCTTCTTGAGACGAACACAAAATACCACCATGTTAATGTAATTGTGTCTAATGAGTGCCTTGATTATGAGGACTTTGATTAACCCTCTCCTTAGCACATGACTAGATCGAGAATATCCTGCTTTCTAGTTGACTCTGGAACTTGCTGCTCTACGAAATTATCCTAAAAATCATTCTATTAACATATTTTCCAGGTTACCTTCATGAATCTGATTTTAACGTAGATTAAAATAACCCATGATATCATCATCAATTTCTCAAAACCCCATTATTTCTTCAAGTATAACCCATTCTACAGTATTTGCTGTTGGATGTTCTACAACTGCTCCTGCTGTGACTTCCTAGTTTTGCTATTTCTTATTTCTACCCAAGGTAATTCTGCATCTTGATCTTTAGACCTTAGGCCATCTCTTTCTCTGTCTCTGTATTATGCTAATATTATGCTTAATTAAACAGTCTCCACGTATTTCTAGTTTCCTGTCCATGGAAAATGTCATGTACCTTTGAATATTTAAGTTACATTCATTATCATTATCATAGAGTCATAGAGATGTACAGCATGGAAACAGACCCTTCAGTCCAACCTGTCCATGCTGACCAGATATCCCAACCAATCTAGTCCCACCTGCCAGCACCCGGCCCATATCCTTCCAAATTCTTCCTATTCATATACCCATCCAAATGCATCTTAAATGTTGCAACTGTACCAGTCTCCACTACTTCCTCTGGCAGCTCATTCCATACACGTACCACCCTCTGTGTGAAAAAGTTGCCCCTTAGGTGTCTTTTATATTTTTCCCCTCTCACCCTAAACCTATGCCCTCTAGTTCTGGACTCCCTGACCCTAGGGAAAACACTTTGTTTATTTACCCTATCCATGCCTCATAATTTTGTAAACTTCTATAAGGTCACTCCTCAGCCTCTGACGCTCCAGGGAAAACAGCCCAACCTGTTTTAGCCTCTCTCTGCAGCTCAAATCCTCCAATCCTGGCAACATACTTGTAAATCGTTTCTGAATCCTTTCAAATTTCACAACATGTTTCCGACAGGAAGGAGACCAGAATTGCACACCATATTCCAACAGTGACCTAACCAATGTCTTGTACAACTGCAACGTGACCTTTCAATTCCTGTACTCAATACTCTGACCAATAAAGGAAAGAATACCAAACGCCTTCTTCATTATCCTATCTACCTGCGACTCCACTTTCCAAGGAGCTATGAACCTGCACTCCAAGGTCTCTTTGTTCAGCAACACTCCCTAGGACCTTACCATTAAATGTATAAGTCCTGCTAAGATTTGCTTTCCCAAAATGCAGCACCTTGCATTTATCTGAATTAAACTCCATCTGCCACTTCTCAGCCCATTGGCCCATCTGGTAAAGATCCTGTTGTAATCTGAGGTAACCCTCTTCGCTGTCCACCACACCTCCAACTTTGGTGTCATCTGCAAACTTACTAACTCTCCCTCTTATGCTCGCATCTAAATCATTTATGTAAATGACAAAAAGTAGAGGGCCCAGCACCGATCCTTGTGGCACTCCACTGGTCACAGGCCTCTAGTCTGAAAAACAACCTTCCACCACCATCCTCTGTCTTCTACCTTTGAGCCAGTTCTGTATCCAAATGGCTAGTTCTCCCTGTATTCCGTGAACCTTGGGGAACCTTGTCGAACTCCTTACTGAAATCCATATTAATCACATCTACCACTCTGCCCTCATCAATCCTCTTTGTTACTTCTTCAAAAAACTCAATCAAGTTTGTGAGACATGATTTCCCACGCACAAAGCCATGTTGACTATCCCTAATCAGTTCTTGCCTTTCCAAATACATGTACATCCTATCCCTCAGGATTCCCTCCAACAACTTGCCCACCACTGACGTCAGGCTCACTGGTCTATAGTTCCCTGGCTTGTCCTTACCACCCTTCTTAAACAGTGGCACCACGTTTGCCAATCTCCAGTCTTCAAGCACTTACCTGTGACAATGGCGATACAAATATCTCAGCAAGAGGCCCAGCAATCACTTCTCTAGCTTTCCACGGAGTTCTAGGGTACACCTGATTGGGTCCTGGAGATTTATCCACCTTTATGCATTTCAAGACATTCAGCACTTCCTCCTCTGTAATCTGGACATTTTGCAAGATGTCACCATCTATTTCCCTATATTCCATATCTTCCATACCCACAGTAAACATTGATGCAAAATACTCATTTAGTATCTCCCCCATTTTCTGCAGTTCCACACAAAGGCTGCCTTGCTGATCTTTGAGGGGCCCTATTCTCTCCCTAGTTACCCTTTTGTCCTTAATGTATTTGTAAAATCCCTTTGGATTCTCCTTAATTCTATTTGCCAAAGCTATCTCATGTCCCCTTTTTGCCCTCCTGATTTCCCGCTTAGGTATACTCCTACTGCCTTTATACTCTTCTAAGGATTCACTCAATGTATCCTGTCTATACCTTACATATGCTTCCTTCTTTTTCTTAGCCAAACCCTCAATATCTTTAGTCATCCAGCATTCCCTATACCTACCAGCCTTTCATTTCACCCTGACAGGAATATACTTTCTCTGGATTCTTGTTATCTCATTTCTGAAGGCTTCCTATTTTCCAGCCGTCCCTTTACTGCGAACATTTGCCTCCAATCAGCTTTCGAAAGTTCTTGCCTAACACCGCCAAAATTGGCCTTTCTCCAAGTTAGAACTTCAACTTTTAGATCTGGTCTATCCTTCTCCATCACTATTTTAAATCTAATAGAATTATAGTCGCTGGCCCCAATGTGCTCCCCCACTGACACTTGAGTCACCTGCTCTGCCTTATTTTCCAAGAGTAGGTCATGTTTTGCACCTTCTCTAGTAGATACATCCACATACTGAATCAGAAAATTGTCTTGTGCACATTTAACAAATTCCTCTCCATCTAAACCCTTAATGCTATGGCAGTCCCAGTCTATGTTCGGAAAGTTAAAATCCCCTACCATAACCACCGTATTATTCTTACAGATAGCTCAGATCTCCTTACAAGTTTGTTTCTCAATTTTCCTCTGACTATTAGGAGGTCTATAATACAAACCCAATAAGGTGATCATCCCTTTTTTATTTCTCAGTTCCAACCAAATAACTTCCCTGGATGTATTTCCACGAATACCCTCTGTCAACACAGCTGTAATGCTATCCCTTATCAAAAACACCACTCCCCCCTCCTCTCTTGCCTCCCTTTCTATCCTTCCTGTAGCATTTGTATCCTGGAACATTAAGCTTCCAGTCCTGCCCATCCCTGAGCCATGTTTCCGTAATTGCTATGATATCCCAGTCCCATGTTCCTAACCATGCCTTGAGTTCATCTGTCTTCCCTGTTAGGCTCCTTGCATTGAAATAAATGCAGTTTCATTCATTAGTCCTACCTTGTCCCTGCCTACTGTTGGGGAGATTTCACTGGGGTGTTTAATGTAGGGCTAGGGAGGGTGACACTAGTTCTGCAACAGACACTTCTAGTTCCAGCCCTGAAATGGTTAACAACAGCCAAGCGAGCTGCTGCTGGCGACTGCATGAGTACCTGGCTGGAGCTTGTAAGGGATATGCATAATGTTAATTAAATCTTGGAGCCTGTAAATACCAGCCAGTATCAATTGCCCCATCGAAACTCGGGATTAATAAAGAAACCGATCGGAATCTGTAACTGTTAGACAAGTGTGAATTGCTCTATCGGAACCTGTAACTGTTAAGTGTGAATGGCTCTATTTAAGTCTAAAGTTGATAAGTGTAATTGTCAATTTAGTTAAACTGAAACTATTGAAAATGGCTAGCCTGTCAAACGCATAGTAATTCCTTGAAACAATGAACTATTGAATACGGGATCGGAACCGCTCCCGGGGATGGCTGAGCCATTGTCAAGCACAGCAGGAGCTGGACAGGCACTTCGATGCGGCCAATAGGAGGACGGATCCCCAGCGCGCGCAGATGAATAGACCAATGGGGAAGGCGAACTGACCGGGAACTCCAGGCAGCGCGAAGTATAATTGTGTAAAGTTTGAACGAGAAGGGAGAACGCCTTCTCCAACGAATGCATGCTTGTAGATTCGTTGTACCAGTTAAGATTCTGTGAATAAACGGCTGTCTGCGTCTAACCATAGTTGCCAGTGTGAGTCTCTCCTTCCGAAAGAACACGCAAAGACGGGACCCCGCGGGTCCGTCTTAACACTACCCAGACTGTTCGACTCTCTTCTGTTCTCAACTGTACCAGTCTCAGATTGACCTCTTTCCTCACTATCTCCCTGGGTTCCACAACCCCCCCCCCCCACCTTACTAGTTTAAATCCTCCCAAACATCTGTAGCAAATTTCCCTGCCAGTATATTAGTCCCCTTCCAATTTAGGTGCAATTCATCCTTCTTGTACAGGTCACTTCTATCCCAAAAGAGATTCCAATGATCCAAAAATGTGAATCCTTCTCCCATACACCAGCTCCTCAGCCATGCATTCTCTTGCTCTATCCTCCTATTCCTGTCCTCACTAGCTCATAGCACCATGAGTAATCCAGATATTACTACTCTTGAGGACCTCCTTTTTAAATTCCTGCCTAAATCTCTGTAATCTCCTTTCAGAATCTCAACCTTTTACCTTCCAATGTCGTTGGTTCCAATGTGGACAATGACTTCTTGCTGGTCCCTCTCCCCCGTGAGAACATTCCTCTCAGAACATCCTTGATCCCGGCACCAGGGAAGCACACACCATTCTGATTTTTTTACTGCTGGCCACAGAAACGTCTGTCCGTACCTCGAACTAGAGAATCCCCTAATGCAATTGATCTCTTGGAACCAAACATACCCCTTGTTGCATTAGAGCCAGTCTCAATACCAGAAATTTGGCCGTTCGTGCTACGTTTCCCTGAGAATCCATCACCCCCTACATTTTCCAAAACAGCATACCTGTTTGAAATGGGTATAGCCACAAAAGACTCCTGCACTACCTGCCTACCTCTCTTACCTTTCCTGGAGTTAACCCATCTATGTGACTGTATCTGAGATTTTCCCCCCTTCCTATAACTGCCATCCATCACATACTGTTGCTGTTGCAAATCCTCATTGCTTCTAACTGTCTTTCCAACTGATCCATTCGATCTGATAAGATTCACGACCAACAGCATTTATGGCAAATATAATCTATGGTAACCCTTAACCTCTCTTTAAACCCCCACATCTGACAAGAAGCACATATCACTCTACTAAAGGCCACTTTTGCTCCTTCATAATCTACAGACCCAGAAAATAATACTGTCTTATTCCTCTACAAACACTGCACCAGGTTAAATGAATAGTTATGGCTTATACTTTAACTTTAATTGAAACATATCTCCAAAAACATATAATCAAGAAAGAACCCACTCTACTCACTACTGCAGACTTTCTGTAGGTCACACTTAAAACAAAATACAATTATCTGATTCTGTGCTGTGAACTTCGCCCAATAGTTCCTCCAAGATCAGTTGTGAATTTCACTGTTTGTTAATTTTCCCAGATGCACTCCGATGTCCATTGATTCATGAATTCAAACAGCAAAGGCAGTGTCAGTTTCTTTCTCTCTCTCTCTTGCACTGACCTCACCATGTGCTTCCTCTGTCTGTTCTTCTCCCTTTTAAAACTGCCGTTGTTATGACTTTTTTTCCCAAAGTTCCAAAACAATGCAACAGCATATGAAACAGTAATTGTTGTTCCTGGAATTCGAGGAAATCACTCCCAACACCTAAAATACCTGAAAAAAGGAGCCGCTGTAACAACCAGAATTTTTTCCTGTCCTCCATCTTGGATTACTCAGAATATTGCAACTATATCCCTGTATTGGCCATCAGTTAATGCTTATTTCATTTGAGCTGACCATTCATCCATTTTGTTAGATTAGATTAGATTACTTACAGTGTGGAAACAGGCCCTTCAGCCCAACAAGTCCACATCGACCCTCCGAAGAGCAACCCACCCAGACCCATTCCCCTACATTTCCCCCTTCACCACCAGAATTTGGATGAGCTTACATAGAGGCTTCTATCGGCATTTCTCAAAGATTAGTTTAGATTACTTACAGTGTGGAAACAGGCCCTTCAGCCCAACAAGTCCACACCAATGCGCAATCCACCCAGACCCATTCCCCTACATTTACCCCTACCCCTAACACTACGGGCAATTTAGCACGACCAATTCACCTAACCGGCACATTTTTGGACTGTGGGAGGAAACCGGAGCACCCGGAGGAAACCCAAGCAGACACGGGGAGAACGTGCAAACTCCACACAGACAGTTCCCTGAGGCGCAAATTGAACCCAGGTCTCTGGCGCTGTGAGGCAGCAGTGCTAACCACTGATTCACTGTGCTGTCCATTCATGTACAGAGCATTTAGGTCTGTCTTTTCACTAATTTGTGATCATGAACGGTGTCAGCACTCATATTTGTATGCTTTCCCCCTTCTTGTCGCACTCTGATTATCATTACCATTATGGCTACTTTCTTACTTTGTTCCTTCCCTTTAGTCTATCACATCTTGATTCACTTGTCCACTCTGCCACAGTATTTGCTTTAAATTCCTCACAAAAACCATAGTAATGTGACCCATGAGGACCATGCTTCAGGTGGAGATCATCCCAACAGTACAGCTTTTATTTTTTTCAGTACTAATGCCAATGCCCCAAGAATCAAAATCCATTGGAGAGAACACAATCCCAAAGAGTGATCCAGGAGAGAACATGATCTTAGAGAATGATCCTAGGGAGAACAACATTCCAAGGAGAACATGATCCCAGAGAGAAAAAGATCCCACACAGTGATCAGGGAATGAACACTATTCCAAACAGTGATTGGAGAGAACACATGTTTCCCTTGGGTAAGACAAACCAGGGCAGAACCTACGCACTTCATGGTCGGACCCTGCAGAGTATTGTGGAACAAAGAGACCTAGGGATGCAGGTGCATAATTCCTGGAAAGTGAAGTCACAGGTAGACAGGGTGGTGAAGAAGTCATTTGGCGTGCTTGCTTTCCCTTGGTCAGAACATTGAGTGTAGGAGTTAGAATGTCATCTTGCAGCTGTACAGGACATTTGTGAGGTCACTTTTAGAATACTGCATACAATTCTGGTTTCCTTTCTATAGGGAGGATTTTGTTAAACTGAGAGGGTGCAGAAAAGATTTATAAGAATGTTGCCAGGACTGGAGGGTTTGAGTTATAGGGAGAGGCTGAATAAGTTGCGGCTTTTTCCCCTGGAGCATTGGAGGCTGAAGAATGACCTTATTAAAGTTTATAAAGTCATGAGGGGCATGGATAGACTGAGTTGCCAAGGTTTTTTCCCTGGGGTGGGGCAGTGCAAAACTAGAGGTTGTCAGTTTAAGGAGAGAGGGGAAAGCTTATAAAGGTCTTCGGGGTAACTTTTTCACACAGAGGCTCGTGGGTGTGTGGACCAAGCCACCAGAGGAATTGGTGGAGGTAGTTACAACATGTGAAAGGTATCTGGGTGGGAATATGAATAGGTAAGATTTAGACAAATATGGAACAAATGTTTGAAAATGGGGCTAGACTAGATTGGAATGTTTGGTTGGCATGGACGAGTTGAACCAAAGGGTCTGCTTCCGTGCTGTAGGACTCTATGACTATTTCTGCCGCACCAATATTGGAGCCACACATTTAACTTTGTATTCTTCTTTTTATATAGAAGCACTCCTTCGGCCCAACAAGTCCAAAATGACCCAGCAAAGAGTAACCCACCCAGACCCATTCCCCTCAACCTATTACTCTACACTTACCCTGACTAATGCACCTAACCTACACATCCCTGAACACTATGGGCAATTTAACATCGCCAATTCACCTCACCTGCACATCTTTCAATTGTGGGAGGAAACCAGAGCACCAGCACACTGACACAGGGAGAATGTGCAAACCCCACACAGACAGTCCCCAAGGCTGGGATCGAACCCGGTTCCCTGGCACTGAGAGGCTACAGTGCTAACCACTGAGCCACGTACTTTGATCACTGCTTAGCTAATTATCCAGAGATTAGCATCTTTGAGGGTCTGCCTTTGAAGTTAGCCTCTCGTTAGGGGTCTGAGGAGTTCCAGGCACATATAGACACTGGATTAAAAATTAAGAAACATAGAGAAACATAGATGGAGATCTTTCAGACTGGAGATGAGTTGAAAGCGGTGTCCCCAGGAATCTGTGTTGGGACCCTTGATTTATATAACAGATTTGGTAATGAATGTTGAGGACAAAACCTCTAAATTTGCAGATAGTACTAAGCTAGAGAGAATAGTGAATTCTAAGCGACTTCAGACAGACATTGGCAAATTGGCCAAATTACCAAATGGGCAACACTTGTCAGAGGGCTCATGCCGGAAACGTCGATTTTCCTGCTCCTCGGATGTTGCCTGACCTGCTGTGCTTTTCCAGCACCACACTCTCGAGGTAAATTTCAATGCAGAGAAATCTGAGATAATGCATTTTGGTAGAAGAAAAATGAGAAAATATTGGCTCAATGGTACAACTTTGAAGGGAGTACAGGAACAGAGAGTTCTTAGGGTTCACATGCATAATTCTCTGAAGTTGGACTGATAGTTGAAATGAAAATGTGTTGCTGGAAAAGCGCAGCAGGTCAGGCAGCATCTAAGGAGCAGGAGAATCGACGTTTCCGGCATGAGCCCTCTGACAAGTGTTGCCCATTTGGTAATTTGGCCAATTTGCCAATGTCTCTCTGAAGTTGCTTAGAATTCACTATTCTCTCTAGCGTTTACTATCTGAAGATTCCTGAAGAAGGGCTCATGCCCGAAACGTCGATTCTCCTGCTCCTTGAATGCTGCCTGACCTGCTGCGCTTTTCCAGCAACACATTTTCAGCTCTGATCTCCAGCATCTGCAGTCCTCACTTTCTCCTGATAGTTGAAATAAGATGGCATCTAGGATCCTTGGTTTTATAAACAGAGGCATATAATACTCTAATAAATAGAATATAAAAGCAAGGACTTACACCTCAACAAATGATTGGTCAGACCAAATGTTAAAGCCTTGGAGCCAGTGCAACGGGATAATATCAGGAATGATAACAGGATGTCTCCACAAGTGCAGTTGTCACTCTTAATGATTCTGTCATGGACGGATGCATCTGCAGCCGGCAGATTGGTAAGGATGAAGTCAATTATGGTTTTCCCTGTTGTTGGTTCCCTCATCACCTGCCGCGGACACAGTCTAAAAGCTATGATATTTAGAACCAGACCAGCTCCATCAGTGGTACTGCTTTTAAGCCACTCCCGGTGGTGGACATTGACATCCTCTACCCAAAGGAAATTTTGCACCCTTGCCATCCTCTATGCTTCCTCCAAGTGTTGTTCACTATGGAGGAGTTACTGATTCAGGGAGGATGGTACATGGTAATTGGGAGGAGGTTTCTTTGCCCATGTTTAATCTGAAGCCACGACACTTCACAGGGTCCAGAGTCAATGCATAAGACTCCCAAGGTAGCTCTCTCCTGACTGTGTACCACTGTGCTGTCATCTCTGCCGGGTCTGACCTGCAGGTACGACAAGATGTGTTCTGGGATGGTGATGATGGTATCTGGGACATTGTCTGTCAGTTTTGATTCCATGAGTATGATCAAGTCAACTTGTTGCTTGACTTGTCCTGTGAGATAGTTGCCCTAACTAGCCTCCAGATGTTAGAAAGGAGGTCTCTGCAGGGTTATCAGGGCTGTTTCTGCCATTCTCTCTTGCATGCCTAGGTCGATGCCAGGTGGTCTGTCAAGTTTCATTTCTTTGCCAAGACTTTGTAGTGATTGATACAATGGAATGAATTGCTAGGCTACTGCAGAGGACAGTTAAGAGTCAACCACATTGTTAGAATCACATGTAGGCCAGACTGGGTGAGAATGGCAGATTTCCTTCCTTGAAGGACATTAGTGACCCAGACAGGTTTTTCCAACAGGCAACAATTATTTGATGGTCATCAGTAGATTCTTAATTCCAGATTTTTTTTTATTGAATTCAAATCCGACTATGTGACATGTTGAAATTTGAACCCTGGTCCCCAGAACATCTGGATTAATGGTCTAGCAAAAATGCCACTAGGCTATCGGGCTAGCAAGTAAGCTAGGAATAAGATGAGGAGAAACCTCTTTACTCAAATAGTTGTCAAGAATTGGAAAGCACTACCTGGGAGAGTGATGGAGGCAGATTCCACAGGAAGGTTCAAAATAGTTCAACATATATTGAAAGAGATTAATTTAGAGGGTTACGGAGATAGAGCTAGAGTATGGGACTACCTGAGTAGCCCATCTGGAGGCTGGTACAGACATTGGCCCAAATATCCTTCCTCTATAAAGTTTTATGATTCTCTAATTTGTAACCTGTAACAGAGAACTGACGAGAAGCAAAAACAGTATCATTGAGTGAATCAAGCCAGCACCATGGACATTGAACTGAATTATTGCACATTACAAAATGGCAAACGTAAAAGTATGCATCAGCTTAAGGTTGTCAACAAAACTATCATTCCCTACAAGTATCGGCTTCCTGCAATCCAACAACTACCAGCACCAATTCAACGACTCCACGCTCTTTATGATGCTCAACAAGATGGAAACATCAAAACCTAATCAAATATTAATATCCTCCTAAAGCATGCTGCTTCAGAAAAGAAATGCAACTGTAATCAAGTATATTTATTTAGCTTCTGTGTTCTGTATTTGAAACATTATTCTATAAGGTAAACAGGCATTGTAATCTTCATTTTTAACATTTAGTTTGAGTTTGGCAATGAGAAAGCTGTTGTACCCTAATGCCATGATATGCTCTTCAGAAATGGCAGCATTTAATTAAGAGCAATTAGTTGTCTCCCTGCAGAGCAGGTTTCAAGTAACAACTGTCCCCATTTGCAAGTGACAGCCTTGGACGTCAGTCACTTCAAGATCAGTTTTAAAATAATTTTCAGATATCATTGGCACAGCAAATTTGATATCTTACATTATTGTTACTTACAAAGCATTAGCATGGAAAATCCAGTGGACTAACTTCAGCATCTAATGCATTCCAAAAGATCATTAATTCAGCCTTGAGAAAAGTTGAGGGGGTTGTTCAACCTGCTTGAAGATAGAAGGGATAAAATAGAATGTGATCAGAAATTAACAGCAGTGCATATTTGAATCACAAAACACAATTTGACTCTTACCACAGGGAAATACCCATTTGCTGCACTTCAGATTGACCTAAGCTTAAGAGGCGTATTTTGGCCTGGTTTTTAAAAGAGAGGTACCAAGCTGTATATTCAAAGGCAATAAAGTAAACCTGGGTCTTGAGGTTTTTTTATTTAATGTTGAAACAATAGAAGTGGCATGGACAGGTGCAGCCAGGCTTCCATAGACCCAGCATTTTAGTTTAGCTCTCAGTATTTGTTGGGGTTTTGAAGTTGTCTATATCTCTCTCTCAGTTTTCCTCAGTAATTCTCAGTTTTCAGCTCCAAATCAAAATTAAAAGAAGTTTGCCTTAGAATGATTAAAACAAAATAAATATCTTCATTTACTTTTTAACATTTATCTGGGTTGATGCTTGGAGTAAGAAGCATTACTAATGTAGTGGGCAGAGGCAAAAATGATTCTGGGTGCCATAATTAATTATTTGATTCTGATTACCATATATTCATATTCTGCTTATTTCTAGTGAGATTACTGACCAACTGGATTGATCCCACTCATCATGACAATCAGTTCTGTCCATATTTCCATCTTCATTCTCAATGTAGTTTACTCAACCAGACAATTAGCTCCTTCTCGATATCACGTTCTAAAAAAAACTGATTGCTATGTTTCTATTGCTGAAGAAATCAAATTGTCATCCCTTGTTTAGAATGATAAATGTGACCCATAATTTTAAGCCCTTTGAAATTTGTAATGTTGAAATAAATATGACTAAGATTTTAAAAAGTGAACTTAAATGGGATTAACACATGAAAAACAACAAAAAATTCTTGCACATTAAGGATACTAGAGAATAAGGTAAAAATGTAATATCGTTAACCTCACACAGACATCATAGTGAAGATGGAAACATCAAAACCTAATCAAATATTAATATCCTCCTAAAGCATGCTGCTTCAGAAAAGAAATGCAACTGTAATCAAGTATATTTATTTAGCTTCTGTGTTCTGTATTTGAAACATTATTCTATAAGGTAAACAGGCATTGTAATCTTCATTTTTAACATTTAGTTTGAGTTTGGCAATGAGAAAGCTATTGTACCCTAATGCCATGATATGCTCTTCAGAAATGGCAGCATTTAATTAAGAGCAATTAGTTGTCTCCCTGCAGAGCAGGTTTCAAGTAACAACTGTCCCCATTTGCAAGTGACAGCCTTGGACGTCAGTCACTTCAAGATCAGTTTTAAAATAATTTTGTTAGGCAAAAAGGGTGGGACAGAGATTTTGCCCAGCAAATTGATTGTTGGAGCTGGCCAAGCACAGAAACAGGACACAAGCCTCAGCCGTTAAGGTCAACTTGTACAAAGATATATACTGTATACACATTTATCCCGTCTATATCATGGTGTTTGTTGTAGGTGAGTGCCACTTCATGATTACCACTACTTGACAATAAATGCTCCTTAATACTTGCATGTTAATGAAACTTTTAATGAGGACCAGAAATGAAACTACTTTAAACAGAATGTAGCCTGAATGCCTTAGGATAAATCAATTTCAGTGAATATGTAATGATGCTGTTGTTTTCAAGACTGTTAAACGCAGATCCTAGCAAGTATTGCTCATATATCCTATTCTAATGATGAAATTAAATTTGACTGTAGATACTGGAGAGTGATGATACTCAACGTTGTCTTGAATTTGCTATATTTAGCATCTGGTCATGAGAATAGTCACGTATATTTTGATTTTGCCCCATTGATTTGGAAGTCTGTTTATTTCATTTTTGTCTTGATGCAGAAGGATTTGTGAGATTTCCTTATTTCTAAATACATTTGTGTGTTCACTACATTTCATATCACATGCTGATGTCAATATTTGGTGTGTGTACTTTCATCTGTCATCATTGTTCAAATACCATGGATTTTTTATTGTTCCCATTGCATTGCATGTAACAACTTCATTTTGATTCATACAAGTCTTGATTGTGGAGACTACATTAAGTAAAGATTATGCACGATGCAGTTCTTGAGTGAAATATATTGTGTGGCATCCCATGGTAAATTCTTTTTGTAACATAGAATCCCTGCAATGCAGATAGAGGCCATTCAGCCATTGGGTCTACTCTGACTTTCTGAAGAGTATCTCACCCTATCCCTGTCATCCCACATTTACCATGGCTAATCCACATAGCCTGCACATGGATGTTGCAGGTTCCAGGGTTTAGATCTTTCATTAAGAACAGGCAAGGCGGTAAAAGAGGGGGCGGTGTGGCCTTGTTAGTCAAGGATAGTATAACAGTGGCTGAAAGAACTTTTGACGAGGACACGTCTACTGAGGTAGTGTGGGCTGAGGTTAGAAACAGGAGAGGAGAGGTCACACTGCTTGGAGTTTTTTATAGGCCTCTGCAGAGTTCCCAGGAGGTGGAAGAGAGGTTTGGCAAAATGATTCTGGGTAGGAGTGAAAAGAACAGGGTGGTCATTATGGGGGACTTTAACTTCCCCAACATTGACTGGAAATGCTATAACTCTAGTACGTCGGATGGATCAGTTTTTATCCAAGGTGTGCAGGAGGGTTTCCTGGCACAGTATGTCAAAGGGCTGACAAGAGGGAAGGCCACACTGGATCTGGTGCTTGGTAATGAACCACGTCAGGTGTTTGATTTTGTGGTAGGTAAGCACTTTGGAGAGAGTGACCATAATTCAGTTACGTTTAGTTTCGCGATGGAAAGGGATAGGTTCATGCCCCAGGCCAAGAGTTATCGATGGGGCAAGGGCAATTATAATGCAATTAGGCAAGAATTAGGATGCATAGAATGAGGCAGCAAAATGCAGGGGATGCAGGCAATGGAAATGTGGAGCTGGTTTAAGGGACAGATAATGCGTGTCCTTGATAGGTATGTCCCTGTCAGGCAGGGAGGAAGTGATAAGGTAAGGGAACCGTGGTTTACTACAGAAATTGCATCTCTTGTTAAGCAGAAGAAGGAGGCTTATATGTTGATGAGGCAAGATGGTTCAGATGAGGCGATGGAGAGTTACAGATTAGCTAGGAAGGATTTAAAGAGAGAGTTAAGAAGAGCAAAGAGAGGACACAAGTAGTCTTTAACCAATAAAATAAAGCAGAACCCTAAAGCTTTCTATAGATAAGTGAGGAATAAAAGGATGACTAGGGTAGGAATAGGGCCAGTCAAAGACAGAAGTGGGAAGTTGAGTGTGGACCCTGTGGAGATCGGAGAGGTGCTAAACGAACATTTCTCATCGGTTTTCACTCAGGAAAAGGAGAATATTGTAGTGGAGAAGAATGAGGCACGAGATATTAGACCAGAAAGGATCGAAGTTAGTTATGAACAGGTGTTATCAATTCTAGAAGGAGTGAAAGTAGACAAGGCCCCTGGGCTCAATGGGATTTATTCGCGGTTCCTATGGGAAGCTAGGGAGGAGGTAGCAGAGCCTTTGGATTTGATCTTTGAGTTGCCATTGTCTACAGGTTTTGTACCAGAGGACTGGAGGATTGCAAATGTTGTGCACTTGTTCAAGAAGGGCAGTAGAAATGACCCAGGTAATTATAGACCAGTGAGCCTTACTTCTGTTGTAGGAAAGGTTTTGGAAAGGATTACAAGAGATAAGATTTATAATCATCTAGCAAGTAGCAATTTGATTTTAGACAGTCAACATAGTTTCGTCAAGGGCAGGGTGTGTCTCACAAACCTCATTGAGTGTTTTGAGAAGGTGACCAAGCACGTAGATGAGGGTAGGGCAGTTGACGTGGTAAACATGGACTTCAGTAAAGCCATTGATAAGTTTCCACATGGTAGGCTGTTGGAGAAAATGCAGAGGCATGGAATTGAGGGTGATTTAGCTGTTTGGATTAGAAACTGGCTTTCTGAAAGAAGGCAGTGAGTGGTGGTTGATGGAAAATATTCAGCCTGGAGTCTGCTTACTAGTGGTATGCCACAAGGATCTGTTTTGGGACCACTGCTGTTTGTCATTTTTATAAATGACTTAGACCCAGGCATAGGTGGATGGATTAGTAAATTTGCAGATGACACTAAAGTCAGTGGAGTAGTGGACAGTGTGGAAGAATGTTACAGGTTGCAGGGTGACTTGGATAAATTGCAGAATCGGGCTGAGATGTGGCAAATGAAGTTCAATGCAGCTAAATGTGAGGTGATGCACTTTGGGAAGAATAACAGGAATGTAGAGTACTAGGTCAATGGAAAGATTCTTGGTAGTATGGATGTGCAGAGGGATCTTGGAGTCCATGTACATAGATCCCTGAAAGTTGCCACCTGGTTGATAGTGCTGTTAAGAAGGTATGTTAGGTTTCATTGGTAGAGGGATTGAGTTCCGGGGCCGCAATATCATGCTGCAACTATACAAAATGTTAGTGCGGCCACACTTGGAATGTTGTGTACAGTTCTGGTTGCCATATTTCAGGAAGGATGTGGAAGCATTGGAAAAGGTGCAGGGGAGACTTACTAGGATGTTGCCTGGTCTGCAGGGAAGGTCTTATGAGGAAAGGATGAGAGACTTGGGTCTGTTCTCATTGGAAATAAGAAGGCTAAGAGGGGATTTGATAGAGACATACAAGATGATCAGAGGATTAGATAGGGTAGACAGTGGAAGTCTTTTTCCTAGGATGATGATGTCAGCTTGTACGAGGGGGCGTAACTACAAATTGAGGGGTGATAGATTTAAGACAGATGTCAGAGGCAGGTTCTTTATTCCAAGAGTGGTAATGGCATTGAATGCCCTATCTGCCAATGTAGTCAACTCAGCCACGTTAGGGAGATTTAAACAATCCTTGGATAAGCACATGGATGATAATGGGATAGTGTAGGGGGACGAGCTGAGAATAGTTCACAGGTTGGCGCAAGATCGAAGGCCAAAGGGCCTGTTCTGCGCTGTATTATTCTATGTTCTATGTTCTATGTCACCATACTAGGTAACATCTTCAGTGAGCCTCCAGAGGAATCCAAAGCTTCGTCCTAGTATGGTGACAAAACGTCTGAAAACGAAACTTTCAGCTAAGCGAGCAAACCTACATCTAGATTGATCATCCTTTACATCCATCATCAAGACACAATGGCTAATTGGAAAACAAACATGTTCCAGCAGAAATGCTGGAAATACTCAGCAGGAGTAGCAGTGATACGGGGGTGGGGTGGGGTGAGGGTGGGTGTGTGGAATAACAACATAGATGACTCAGATTGATGAACCTTCATCAGAACTCTTCATTAGTCCATTAGATGATCCTTCATGATCAGTCAAACACCTTTCACCGTTCTTCCCTACCATCTCTGATATTCTTATCATTAACAGGATTATTCAAAGAAAATGGAAAGAACGCAGAATGCAGATTTTTCCCAGCACATACTGATAATGTTGATGGAATCTTGGTTCAGTTCACTGAGTGTATCTGACAAACTTACCTCCTGTACCTGGGACTGTCTGCACATTTGTACAAAATCATTCATGGCCAACAACATTGGATTATCATCTGCCCAGGCCTGAGCAGGTACCTGGCCTTTGGCAGTCCTCTTAGTACCAAAGATCTGGAGCATATTACCATTGACCAGCTGTTGAGACATGGCAGTGAGGAGATCATTGTGGTCCTAAATCTAAGCTAGAAGGAGAACCCACTGAGGGAATATGCTTTGGAGGGTTGGTGAGACTTGATGGCCTAAATGTCCTTTACTTGCACTGAAGGCATTTGTGATTAGGGGCCTTTAAGTCTGTGTCTGGTACAGTTCATTCCCTTTAAAGGGCCTCACATCAGTGGGTCTTAAAGCCCCCTGCCTCATAGGCCAATTTATCTACTCTGCCTACTTCAAATGTGATCACAGTCATTTCATTTCTCATTATGTACTTATGAGTTCCACCATGAATCCATGGACTAACCATGGCACATCCCCTTGAGTGACTTAGCTGGACAGCCCTGGACAAAACGTGCTCAGACTCCTGACTAACGCTTTTATATCTCCTGGTCATCTTAGCCCACCTTCAATAACTGGACCTCATGAAGTCACGGCACTGACTGTGACCCTTCTCTGGACTGAAGAGGCATGGAGAGCCTGACCTACAACACCTCTGACCCATGGCCAAGTGTGGTATTGGAGGCTGCCCTTGATTCTCTGACTGATGAGGGCCTCTATGAACTTCAATAAGGACTAGCCATCTAAAGCAATGAGATAAGGCTCACTGCTTGCTGCACACACAGTGTGTTTGCTATGCAAGCCTGCTGGCACATGGAGCAGGGATGATTGACATACATCTTGTCCGTACAATGAGATTTTGTTTCTAACCAAGATATAAACCTCCTTGACTGAAGACTGCTGACCAGGAAGGCAAGTCATCTGGATGTGAGACTGCGGTATTTGGCACAAGCAGGAGCCTGGAAGAACACAGCAAGCCAGGCAGCGTCATGAGGTGCAGAAGTTAATATTTTGGGTGTAAAGTAGTGTAAAGCAAACAGGAGTGCTGTAAGCATTCAGGTAGGTGCTAAGTGAGCAACTAAGCAACACTAAGATGCAGCCTAGTCCAATCAGTGTATAAAGTGTCTTTGGAGTGGCCTTTCAATGTTATTTGAGGGAAATCAGAGTTAACATTTCAGGTCAGAACTGATGGTAGCTAAAAAAAAATGTGTGTTTATGCAGAAAATGGGATGGGGGTGTGGTGCCAGAGAGTAAATGATAGGCGGAGATAGAAGCCAAAGGGAGAGAAACACAGTTGGACAGACAAAGGAGTGAGTAAAGGGCAGTATGGGAGAATGAATAACTATGAGTGGGGCTGACGATGGGTTGTGTATGGTCCCAGCCCATGTGTGGGGATTGGGATAATAACATGGGAGAAGGTGGCTCAAGCCCTAAAATTGTTTAACTCTATATTAAGCCCAGAAGGCAGCAGAATTCCCAAGTGGAAAATGTAATACTGTTCTTCCAGCTTGCACTGAGCTTCACTCAGTTTCTTATTTCTAGCATCTTTCGTTCTTTTTTCAATACTAGTTTTTGTTGTGCTCTGCAGTTCAAATCTGTGCTTCCCAAGCATCCTGTAAGTGGATTAGACAGGTGCCATGATGGTCATGAGAGATTGGCCAATGTTGGATGCCAATGTCAATGGATAAGGGAGGCTGGTGCCCATGCATTGTAACATGAGATACTGCTTGTGTGCTAAACAACATTAAGACTGGAGAGGTATTCAAATATTATGAAAAATCAACACGATATAGCACAAAAATAGTTTGAAAATTTTTACTGTAATCTTAAGACATGCTTGTAACGTTGAAATGATTATGCAATATTATAACTATGCACAGCTACTCCAAAAATCCAAATGGGAATTACTTTGAGCATCAGTGCATCCACCATTTTATACCTGCCTGGGTCAGAGCACCTTGACAATTGTAGGGATGCATGTTATGAACAGAATGTTTAAGACATCTAATGTTGAATAGACTGAAATGTTTGCCTGAAGAATGTTGTGATGGGGAAAAGAGGAAATGCCAGGGTTTTGTGCCAAGCAATTTTTAATATTAATGTTGGTCTGGGGCCTGTATTGAAATAAAAAAAGGAATTTTTTTTCTTCAGGACATGATCCTGGCCTAAAATTCCAACTGATTATCATATTTTACAAACACTTGGTAGGTATGTAAATCTGGTATTAGAATGCATACCTCAGTTGATGCTGCAGTTGGTTCACCTAAAGCCACTAAAATTGAGAATTTTAACATAGGGAGTTTACACCATAGCCTCTTATGTCAATAGAGCTGTCCATGATGGATGGAGGTTCTTACCTGGATTTTTAACCTGTAGGCAGATTTATACCGAAATTACAGCAGGCTATTCTAGAAGGGTTACAGATGTTCAAGATTTTCACCTTTAAGACTGTACTTGTAAAGTACATCAGCGTGCAATAATTATAGTCACAGACTACATGACAAGGGTTACAATTGATGTAATGAGTTTGACTTATTAAATGGCTGATTGTTTTGTTCATGTCAATGAAGCATTTTTTATCCTTTCATGAAACTTGAGCATTGTTACCAAAGTGAACATTTATTACCCAAACGTAATTGCCCTTGAGAAGTCATCATTCATCATTAGTGAGAGAGACAATGGATTGAGATCTGAAAGCATTTCTTGATTAAATCATGAAGCAGTAGTTTGGCAGAATACATTCATTACCAATTTATATTGTGCTGGATAAAATTTGTCAATTGTTCACAATTCCAGTGTGTTGTTCATGAATATGGATGAAACAGCAGTCCTTCTCTCTATGCCTGTGTGAAACCAATGCGGTGGGATCATTTACCTTTACAATTAGCTGTATTATTTCATTTTCAAATACAAAAATAAATGCAGTCAAATATTTAATTTAGTTAGTATAAAATAGGAAGTAAAATCACTTTAGTTAAACTCATCAGTTGGTTACAACCTTTCTTGAACAGGGCCATAATGTTTGCAGAGTCTTCTAGCATCTCCCTCAAGTCCCAGGAGGACTGAAAGACTGGTGAGGACAAGGTGAAGTAGGATTTTCCCTCCTGTTGGTTCCCTCATCACCTGCTGCAGATCTAATTCCGCAGTATTTTCCTTTAGGACATTGTCAGCACAGTTCGTATTGGCACTACTGAACTACCTTTGGTGATGGACATTAAGTTTCCTGACCCAGAATACATTCTGTAACCTTGTCACTCTCAGTGCTTCCTCCATGAAGTGTTCAACATGGAGGAGTACTGAATCATCCCCTGAGTGAGGACTCCCAGGACAACATCTCCCATCTCTCTACTGCTCTGTGGCTATCGCTGGTGATGGGACAGGACAGGCTCAGGGATGGTAATGGTGTTTGGGATATTATCTGTAAATTATATTTGACTGAATTGAGCAATGTCAGGTTGTTCATTTACTAATTTCTGGGACAGCTGTCCCAACTTTGGCAGGAATCACCAGATGTAAGTAAATGGAATTTTGCAATGCCTAAGGATATTAAACATATTCTTGTGGGTTTAGGGTCATTTATAGACCAGACCAGGTATGGATGCAAATTTTCTTCATTAAAGGACATCGGTGAACCAAATGGGCTTTTATGAGACTCAACTATGGTTACATGTTTACCTTTTGGCTAACTTCTTTAAAAAAATTTACTTTATTCAATTGAAAGTTCACCATCTTCCATGGTGGGATTCAAACACATACCCCAAAACATTAATCTGGAATCAATCTACTGAACCTCTTCTGTACTACCTCTAATGCAATTATATTCTTCCTCAAGCAAGTGGATGAAAACTGTACGTGTACTCTAGATACTGTCTCATCAATGCCTTGTACAATTGTAAAAACACATCTCTACTTTGATACTCCATTCTTTGAGCATTAAATGTCAAAATTCCATTTGCCTTCCTTATGACCTGCTGTACTTGCATGCTAGTTTTCGCTGGTTCATCATGAGGACATCCTCTGAACTGAAAACATTTGAAGTTTCTTTCCATTTAGATTGTAAGTTGCCCTTTTATTCTTCTGACCAAAGTGGATAACCTCACATTTATCCACATCCATCTCCCTCTGCCAAATTTTGGCTCACTCATCTAACCTAGTCATATCCATTTGTAAATGTCTTATTTCTTCATTGCAATTTATTTCCCACCTACTTAATGTCATCTGTAAATTTAGCTAATGTAAATTCTATCCCTGCATCCAAGTTATTAATATAGACTGAAAATACTTGAGGCCCAAGGACTGAACCATGTGGCACTCCACTAGTACCAGGTTTCAACTAGAAAAAGCTCCATTTATCTTACTCTCTACTCCCTATTCTCTATCGGTTAGTCAATTCACTGCCAAGTTAATGTAATACCCCTAACCTAGTGTGATATCACCTGTATATTAACCTTTTGTGCAGGGCCTTATCAAATATGTTCTAGAAGTCCTGATGTACTACAACTACAGGACCCCCATTTACCCATATTGCTAGTTTAATTTTTGAAGAACTGTAGCAAATCAGTCAAACGCAATTTACTCTCCATAAAACCGTGATGACTCTGATGGATTGCATTTTGACTTTCCAAATGTCGTATTACTACTTACTTAATAATGGATTCTAACAATTTTCTAATGACAAATGTTAAATAAACTGGTCTATAGTTACCTACTTTTTGACTCCCTCCTGTTTTGAATAAGCATGTTACATTAGCACTTTCCCAATCCACTGGAACATTTCCAGAATCCAGGGAATTTCGAAGTATTATAATCAATGCATCAACTACTTTTTCTGCCACTTACTTTATGATCCTGGGTTGTAGGCCATCAAGCCCTGGGTACGCATCTGCCTTTAATCCTAGTGGTTTGTTCAGTACATTTTCCGTACTGATAGCAATTATTTTAAAATCCTCCTTTTCTATCACATCTATATTACCTGTCACTATTGGACTGGTTTAAGTGTTCTTAACTGTGAAAACTGAATCAGAATATTGTCATTTCTGTATTCACCATTCTTTACTCTCTAGTCTCATCCTTTAATGGGCCTGCATTCATTATAGTTACTCTCTTTTCTCTATATACTTTGGAGCTTTTGCTATCTGCTTTTATATTTTATGCTAGTTTTCTTCCATAATTTATGTTTGCTCTTCTTATTACATTTTTAGTTGCCTTTTGGTTGGTCTTTAAAAGTTTACCAATCCTCAAGCCTGCCACTGACCTTTATAATATGATATGCCTTAGTTTTGCCTTTAACTTCCTTGCTTATCCATGGATACTTTTCAACTCTTACAAGCTTTCATCTTCTCTGGAATATTTTTTAGTTAGGAGGTATTGAATCTCTCCTTAAAATTTTATCATTAGTCCTTAACTGTCCTACATTATAGTCTTTCTGCCCCATTCCTATGTAAACTACTTTTGTTTAAGACAAGAGCACTAAATGGACTGAAGCTTTTTGTCCTCTAATTAAAACTGAAATTCTATCATGCTGTGATCACTCTAGTAGAATTGATGAGAAGGCATTGATGAGACAGCATCTGGAGTACACGTACAGGCATCGTTTACTAAGAGATCATTAATTAACCCCATCACTTTACTCAAAACTAGATCCAAAGTTGTCTGCTCCCTGGTTGTTTCTCCAATGTATTGCTCCAAAGAACAATCTCTAATGTATTCTGTGAACTTACCCACAAGGCTAACCTTCCCAATTTGATTAATTCTGTCCATATTAAAATCACCCATGACTTTTGTCATACCTTTTCTTCCAAGCTACCATTACTTCCTGATATATATGTGTCCTACAGTACAATTACTGTTAAAGCACGTATAGATTACATGCACTAGGGACATCATTCCCTTGCTATTTTCATATCTCTAGCCAAACTAATACTTTCATATCTCTAGCCAAACTTGATTTTCAATGCCATAGTCATATCTCATGACAGCACTGACCTCTTACTGTTCTAACAAAGCTATAGTATCTCCCTTTCCTTTTGGCTAACTTCTGTACACTGAGTACTATTGAATATTCAGCTCCTAGACTTAGTCTCCCTGTGTTGAGGCAGAAGTGGCACAAGATGGCTGCCTGTGGAATTTTAATTGCCATAAGGATGGCAGAGACTTTTTTTAACTGCAGTAACAGAAGTTGCTTGTTTAGTTCAGCATTAGAGTGACATCATAAATTAGGACAAAGGTATCTTTGAGAATAAGATAAACCCAAGGTAACCGATACAACAAAAGAGCTTACAAATTAAAATACATGAAGTCTGTACATACTCACAGCTACAGATATCTGTAAGAGGCAGTCTGATAACAGAAGTCTGAGAACAGAAAGGCTAAAATTGTAATTTAGCAAGAATTAAAAGAAAAGTATGATCCCACAATAATAGAGACTCTTCAGGTAATTGAGTATTGAGAAATTTAGAAATGTAATCTACACCCAACTTTATGAGATTTTGTTGAATTCCTTTAAAGCAAGGGGCTAGAGATAGTGGAGACGAGACACCATCTCATTGGCAAGAGGGACTGAATGCCAGATGCGTTAACAGATGACCTCTAAAGGGGTTCAACTTAAATTCAAGAAGATAAACAGTGGCAGCTCCCCAACCTAAATAAGCAAATCAGATAATGAAGGAGACGGCTTGAATGAATTCTTAAGTCCATGGGTTGGGGGGGGGGGAGGAAAGAGACAAATAATCGGCCAAGCTTATCAAGCTGTGAAAGTGATGGAATTTCAGTCTAATTAACGGACTTTGAATAAATGTTTTCTTATTAATGGAAAATAGTTAATGTAGAAATATCAGAATGTGGACAGTAAATTGCATCCCAGAAGCAATCTCTTATTTAGAATACACTTACAGACAGTATGTGAATAGAAGGAGTCCTAATTGCAGCAACAAGATAGAGAGAGTTAATCTGATCTTCCAAGATGAGGTGGGACAGAGGTTGCTCAAAACCCGTTGGCTAAAGAATTCTAACATTAGGTGTAACCACATAACTTTATATATAACTAATTTAATATTAGAACTGGCATTATGATTTTTATAGCAATTAGTAGGAATTTGCATTAGAATTAGTGGGAATTGGCTGAATCTGGCTTTCATGTGGGGACCAAATGCCCTCTTAAATATGGTTCAGGTTGGAGGAGAGTTCAGTGATGCTCTGGCTTTTCCAGATGCATACAATATTCTAATATCCTTGGTGTTATAATAATTACATACAATATTGATTATATTGTTTTGCCACCCTAATCTATATATCCAAATCCTGTATCAATATTAGATTAATCAATCAATATTAGACGCCCTTATGGACAGCCCTAGGTTCTCCCATGATGTTTACCATATATCTTCATCACTAGCCCATAGGATCTTACAATGCATTCCTTTGATTTACATTCCAATCCTGGCATTTATATTCCTTATCGAATTCTGTTATTTGTTTTATATTCCCTACTGTCTTTATTACGGGAGATACAAAAAATATAGTGAAAGCACCCTCAAAAGTGTGAGCAACATTTCTTGCCTGTCACTTGTCCAGCTTTCTGAAATCCCATTGTCCTCTCACCTTGATTTCCATGCTAGATTTCATAAAGGCTGGGAAAGGCATCCATACAGTCAAAGTTCAACTCCTGAGTGAAACTAATTGTTAGTAGGCACTTTACATATTAAAATTGCTAATTCACCTCTCTGACGCAGGTTTCCTGCACACAACAGGTTACATTCAAATTGAAGGTGGAAGATAGCAGCGCAGTCTCAGCTCTTTAACCCCCTGCATGCTCACAAACCTCTTCACATTTTGTCACTAAAATTCCATCCACACAGCACTCCACCATTCCCCACCTCACTGCCTCTTCCCTCAGCTGAGGTGATGTCGCTGAATGGAACTTAAATCCACAATATTCTGGTAATGTTCCAAAAAGAAGTATTTCCTTTGAGGATCACAATGGTGCAGAAGTGGGTACAGACAGAAGAAATGCCACGGAGGGAGGAAGTAAAGCCTCAGGTAGTTATAACCTGTGTACCAGTGCTTGGCTAGGATAAAAAGTAATATGGTTCTACATAATACTGTGAGGTTGATAGTGACTGGAAGTGTAGTGCAAGAGCTTAAATACACTGGAACAACATTGCAATGATGTTATGGAGCTTGCACATGACTGAGTATAAATGGCTGAGTGGTTGGAATTAGACATCACTGGAAGAACAGCACCCAGCTACAATAATGTAGACTGGAAAAGTGATTGATCACATGAGCACAAACACACAAAGAAGATTGATTAGTTCTTATCTAATGTCGGAATATGATCTGTTTGCGACTACTGTGTGCAGCAGAAGTTAGCATTAATGTATACTAAATAGTATTACTTTGAAGTTTAAGTCTGAAAACTGTTCTTGGCTTTGCTTTTTCATTGACCAGGCTAATTCAAACCCAAGCTTATATCTTGGCATCCAACCACATGATAGAACAGGAAGGAAAAGATAGGGTTGATTTTTTTAATAGTCCTGTAGTCAGGGCTGGACAGAGCACAGGGTCAGAGAATCAGAGCTGATTAAAAAAAAACACTTCCCATTTGTGTCTGGAGAAAGTAAAATTAATTTTGAAAAGAGCTATATCAGCAACTGAGCAACTTTAGAGAGGAGCAAGGTTCCTAGCAAACAGGGAGAAGAAAATCAAAAAATGGTTGAATATTTTAAACAGCGAAAATTACTCAAAACAGATCTTGTGATGCAAAGCATGCTCTGATATTTTTAATGTAAGATCACAGATGTAATAACTTAACTCTATCCATCTCTCCACAGACACTGCCTGGCCTGAATATTTCCAGTATTCTTGTTTGTAAACAGTATTCTGCTTTGCTGACATTTGTGTATGTGCAGGAAGAGAATGGGGTTGGGAATGGGGTATGGAATGGGAATGGACGAATGTGGAATTGGAGAAATGAGAAATGTAGGTAATGCAAGGTTTGACTGAAATAAATATCAAGACCTCACTTTGTGGCAAAATAGTGGCTCAGTGATTAGCACTATTGCCTCACAGTTCTAGGGACTCTGGTTCGATTCCAGCCTCAGGCAGTTGTCTGTGTGGAGTTTGCATGTTCTCCCAGTGTCCCCTGGGTGCTCAGGTTTCCTCCCACAGTCCAAAGATGTGCAGGTTAGGTGGATTGGCAATATAAAATTGCCCATTGTGCCCAGGATGTGCAGGCTAAGTGGATCATTCATGGGGAATGCATGGTTCCAGGGATAAGGTGGAGGGGTGGGTGAAGGTAGGATGCTCTTTGGAAGGTTGGTGTGGGCTCAATGGACCAAATGGCTTGTTTCCACTGTAAGGTTTCTATGATTCAATGAAGAACAATCTCCATGTTCTGTTGAATAACCAGCAAGATTGAAAATCTGACTAACCTTCTGTCAAGAAGGCTAACGCTGATACACCGCAACCAAAGAGGAAAGTGAGGGAGAGATTATGAGTCTGAGGAGTTATTGGGTAAGGTCAGGGATGTTTGTGGGGGAAAACTCGGGGGTGACATTTTCTTTATTTATTCATGGGTTGTGGGTACTGCTAGCAAGCACAACATTCGTTGCCTGTCTCTAATTGCCCTTGAACTGAGTGACTTGTCAGACCATTTCAGAGGGCAGTTAAAAGATTATCATGCCACTGTTGGTTTGAAGTCACATGTAAAACAAACCAAATAAGGGTGACAAATTACCTTTATTCAAGGACATTAATAGACTAGATGGATTTTTACAACAATCATGATAGCTTCATGGTCCACATTAATGATATTAAATTAGAAATATAGGTTTTATTAATTGCATTTAAATCCACCAGATTCCAGGCTGGGATTTCAACCCATTTTCCCATATCATTAGCCTGGACCTCTGATTACTGGTACAGCAACATTTCTATTTCTACACTATATCCCTACAGGTAATTGAAGATGGAAGTCAGAAAAAAAATCATACTTGGAAGGCCATGGAGAATCATGGATAGATGTTTTATGTTTGTGGACACATGTTTTTGGGAGAAATCAATGATGGAAATTTGAAAATTATTATAATTGGATGGTTATGAGAATAATACTGTGGGTGGAAGATAGGGAGCGTCAGAGGTGAAAGGTTTTAAGGAGTTTGTGGATTTTGGGAGATGATTTGTGCAGGTATCATGGACCATGGTGGGCAGAAAGAGACCAATTATGGGACAGGAAACAGGTTTGCGTTAGGGACGCAGGGAGTCACCTTCTCTACCTGGCCAACAAACAAGACTGTACAGGCACTAACCCTGCTATATCTAGCCCATCTTCACTCATGTTGGGAGTGGAGGCAGAAAACGTTGGGGAGCCCAGTTCAGTAGCATCAGTTTATATGATTCTATGAGATATCCTTTTTAGCTTCCCAAGACCTTTTTTTTTGAGCTCCTTATTTCCAGATTTTTTAAAAAAACATCTTTACAGAAGGCACAGAGTACAGTATTTGTACAGTATTTTAGTTACTGATTAGGTGTTAACAGCTTACACCAACTGCCAAGAGAGGATGTCTAGCTGTCTTCCAGGCTTTGGTTACTTCACTACAGAGAGACAGAGAGAGACCTTTGCTTTTCTGCTCTCAGGAGACATCTCTCCTTGCGCCAAAAGAAAATATTGTTCACCTGCCTGAGAACCAGACGGCTGTCATCATGCTGCTAATTTCTGGGATCCACAACTGACCCCAGACCTCACAAACCAATCAGTAATCTGTCACTGGACGAAGATTGGTCTGAGCACACACCTCTGGTGTTTTGGTGTCTCATATACCTTTCCCCATTACATGAACAAAGCAACAATGTAACACAATTCAGAGTGGGTTCAGCAGTTTGTTCTTCAAATTGCCAAAACTCTTTCCTCAGCCCTTAACTTTAAGAAGTTCTTTTCCCATTTTGGTTCACTGTCCAAAATAAAGAAAAATACAAATATGTGGTCTGTACAATGTTCATATAATAACCATGACATGAAAATTGTGAGAGAAGAAAATAGTAAATGGAGACTGGGAGGGTGTATCATACAAAAAAAATGTTGATATATACAGACTTGACTGACTAACTCAATGTGGCTGCAATCTCTTGGTAGGTGACAAACCTGAGAATGAACCGCAGGAACAGGAGCTGTGGACTATCAGCAAGCAGCTGGTGGAAAAGGTCATTCTCCAAGCTGTGCAACAGTATTCCCAGGAGAGGAAACATAGAGAGAAGAAAACAGAAGCAAAAAGAGATTTGCGTCTGCAGGTATCAAACTGTTCTGAGCAACAGGAAAGGAAGAAATGAAAAGCAGAAAGCGCTCAAATATTCCCTGTGGCTAACAATGTGTTTCTGTATCAAGGTGTGAATAATAAACATCAGGATAACTACGCTCTTCAAGATAACAGATATATAGCTATTTTCAATATTGGACACCATTCTTTAATTTATATCAATGTTTTTTGAAGTAATTCAGAAAAAATGAATGATAATAGAAATGTTTTTATTTCCAAACTAATATGGAATTGTTACAGGCAAAACAATTATATGTAAATAGCCACAATATTTACAAATAAGGAAATCATTTGAATTGTGCTTTTCAACAATATAATTGTGTTGAATGCATACAAAACTATGTAAAATGGTTTAAGTAAAGCGGCTATTAGTGAATAAAGTTATTAAATTCTTGGTTAAAAGAACTAGATTACCTTACTGAGACCAATGTGAACTATCCCTTCAGTATTGGATTGCCTTTGCACTCTCTTTTAATGTCATTTTTATTTCTGTAAAAGTTCTTTTTCATTTATCTCCTGTAATTCACAATATGTAGTCATGCAAGAGTGGAGTTTCTAAGCTGAAATTTTATTCAAAAATTAAGAGGTCAACCACAATACAACAAATATTTTGGAGAGCTGGAAACTCACCATCTCCCATCTTCTCACTATCACAAAGTTATCAGGTTGCAATCTGTTCTCACCAACATTGCCCCCAAAAGGAGCCAGATTTGTGCTCAGACATAAGGAGTTGAACCGCCACTTTCAGTGATGAACTGCTCTCTGATTCAATCAAATCATTGTGAATTGAGTTCAGCAGCAAGTGGATGGTAAGTATTAAGTGCGTAAATATCACAACTGGGTTTCTTTCTTTAATTCGTCATGCAGACATCACCGGCTAGGCCAGCATTTATCGTCCTCCCCTAATTGCAGATGGTGGTGAGATATCCCCTTGAACTGCTGAAGTAGTTGGGGTGTAAGTAGACCAAATGCTGTCAGGAAGAAGCTCCAGGATTTTCATCCGATGAAAGTGAAAGTACAGCAATACATTTCAAAGTCAGGATGGTGTGCTGCTTGGTGGGTAACTAGAAGGTGGGCATTTTCCCATTCAGACATCTACCCTTGTCCATCTAGGTGTCAGTTATTATGAGTTTGGAAGAAGCTATTCTGGAACCATAGAATCCCTACTGTGCAGAAGCAGGCCATTCGACCCATTGAGTCCACACTGACCCTTCAAAGAATGTCTCAACCTTGCTACCTTATCCCTGTAACCCCTGTATTTTCTCTCAGCTATCCACCTAGTCTGCACATCTTGATCTCTATGGGCAATTTAGCATGACCAATCCACCTAACCTGCACATGGTTGTACTGAGGAAACGAAACTAGAGGACCCAGAGGAAACCCACACAGACATGGGGAGAATGTGTAAACTCCACACTGAAAGTCACCCGAGAGTTGAAGGAGCCTTTATAAGATACTACAGAGCATTTTGTAGTTGGTACACACTGCTACAACTGTGTAGATGTGGTAGAGGAAATAAATGCTGAAGGTGACAAATGGGGTGCCACTCAAGTGGGCTGCTTTGTCTTGGATGTCGGGCTTCTCGAATGTCTTTGGAGTCCCTTTGAAAATAAGTGGACAGGCTTTGTGCAGACAGAAAAAGAGTTATTTGCCACACTATTCCCTGTCTATGAACTGCTTTCATAGCCAGAGGATTTAATTCATGTGATGAGGGTATGCCTAGCTGGGCTGGTATTAATTGACCATTCCTAACTGAGGTTATGAGTCAACCACATTGCCGTGAGTCTGGAGTCACATGTCGGCCAGTTTTCTTTCACTAAAGGGCACTAGTGAAGTAGATGTGCTTTTCTGACAATCGACGATGGATTTGTGGTCATCATTAGATTCTTAATTGCAGATTTTTATTGAATTCCACCATATGCTGTGGTGGGATTCGAACCCAGGTCCCCAAAACATTAGCTCGGTTTCTGGATTAGCAATCCAGTGATAATACCACTGCTTTTACATTGCCCCACTTCTCCATTTCTCCCCAATTGTATGGTTGATGTAATCAGTTTCTGATTAATGATGATGCCACAATGTTGTAATTCAACAATGGTAATGCTGAAAAATATAAAGAAACAGTGGTTACATTCTTTCTTACTGGAGATGATCACTTGGGTGGCATGAACATTACTTGCTACTTATTAGGCTAAGCCTTGAAATTGTCCAGGTTCTGCCACAAATGGACATGGACTGCTTCAGAATCTGAGGAGTTGTGAATGGTGCTGAACATTACACATCAGTGAACACTCCCACTTTTGACCATATGACAGCGGGAATGTCATTGATAAAGAAGCAGAAGCTGGTTGTACCTAGGGCACCACCCTGAAGAACTCATATGGTGATATCCTGAGACTGAGAAATCTGACCTCCAATAATCATAAACGTTTTCTTTTGCACCATGTATGACTCCAACCAGGGGAGAGTGCTAGTACTAATTCACATTGATTCCAGTTTCGCTCGGGCCCCTGGATGTCATATTCACTTACATGATGCGCTTTGATGTCAAGGGCTCACCTCACCTCAGTTCTGCATTCTGCTGCTTTTGTCTAAATTTGGACCAAGGTTGCAATGAGGTCAGGAGCTGAGTGTTCCAGGTGAATTCCAAATTGAATGTCAATGAATAGGTTATTCGTATACAAGTGCTGTTCGATAACACTCTCAATGGCTTCTTCCATTGCTTTGTGATGATCAAGAGTAAACTGATACGGATGTGATGGTTGGATTTGTCAATCTTTTTGTGTATAGGACATACCTGAGAAATATTCCACATTGTGGGGAGATGTCAGTATTGTAACAACTAGACCAGACTTGCATGTTATGGAGCACAAGTCTTGTATAATATGTTGGAACATTGTCAGGCCCTAAAACCTTTCCAGCATTGTATTAAGGCAAGCGAACTGAGTTGGTTGAAAACTGGCTTCTGTGATGTTGGCTAATTCAGAAGGAGTTGAGATAGAGCAACTACCTTTAGCTAAAGATGGATGCAACTCCTTCACCCTTGTTTCTTTCACTGATGAACTGGGTTCACATGCAGGTGAAGATAAAGCTATAACATAGCTTTATTTTTAGCTATAACATAGCTATAACATTTGATTGCCAAACAGTGGAAGCAACTAGGAGAAAGTGAGGACTGCAGATGCTGGAGATCAGAGCTTAAAAATGTGTTGCTGGGACCTGCTGTGGTTTTCCAGCAACACATTTTTAAACAGTGGAAGCAGCATGCAATAACCATGGCTACGCAGTCCTGGAGCTAACAGATCAGATTTCAGCTCTGCAGTCCCACTACATCCAGATGCCAGAAAATAAATAACTAATAGGAGGAAGAAGCTTCATCAAATCAACACCTCAAATGGTGCCACTCCTTGCCAGCCATCTCTCACTCTATTTTGAAGTAGGTATTGCCCATTTTTGAGTTGGCAGATCAGGTTGAAGTCTGTTCTATTGAGCAGGGTGGAAATGCCATTGAACATAATGTAAGGCATCCTTCGTGGAAGATAAGACTAAGTCAACACAAGAACTATGCAATGATCACTTCTACCAATAATATCATGGAAGATCCTATTGTGACAGCTAAATTGGTTGAGTAAATTTTTCCTGTTTTTTGTTCTCTCACCGTGGGTCACAACCCAGTCTAGTTTCTGTGCTTGTTAAGATGTAACAAGCTCATTCAATTGTGGTACTACTGAACCGCTCTTGGTGGCAAACATTTCAATCTTTCACCCAGAGTATATTCTGTGCCCTTGCCAACCTCAGTACTTCCTCCAAGTAGTGTTCAGCATGGAGAAATACTGATTCATCAGCCTGGGGGGTGGGGTGGGGGGGCATGAAGAAAGGTTTCCTTCCCACATTTGACTTGAGACCTGAGATTTCATGTGGAATGAAAACAAATGTTGAGGACTCCCAGGACAATACCTTGCCAATTATAGACCACTGTACTGCTACATTTGGTGGATCTGCCTGTGAGTGGGACAGGACTTAACAATGGTTGATGTTGGTGGTATCTGGGCATTATCTCTAAGCAAGAATGACTATGTCAAGTTTCTAATGGCTGGTCTGTGGGGCAACCCTTCCAATTTTAGCAATTTACCAGGGTAACACTGTTGGGTTTGTTGATGTTATTTTGGTGCTTACATTGATGTCAAATGGTCTGCCTCGTTTAATTTTTTATTACTTTTCCTTAGCAGTTTGATACAATGGAGTGTCTTGCTTGACTATGTCAGAGGGCAGTTCAGAGTTTGTTATCTATATGACATCACAAATAGGCCTTACATGTTGACAGCAGATTTCCTTCCCTAAAGGAAGGATAGGCTTTTATGAGTATAATGGCTACCACATTTATTTCCAGTTTTATCTTCTCACCTGGTGGGATTTGAACACATACCCGCAGAACATTAAACCCATAGCCAAAACCATTACACCATTGCCTCTCCACAGAAGGAAACTTGAAACCATACTACTGCACTATTTGTGAGGCAATGATCACCATATCATTAGACTTAGGGTGGCTATGGAAAAGGATAAACCAGAGTAAGAATTATTATTTGGGGAAACTAACTTCAATGGGTTCAACATGGATTTGGGGAAAATAAATTTCAATCAAAGGTAGGAAAATCAGTCACTGGACAATGGGCTATCTGCAAGAAAAGTCAAGGTATAGGGCCTCTAAAGTTAATGGTGGGGTCAACATATCTAGAGCTCCATGGATGTCAAAGAAGGTACAAATTATAGCCAAGAAGAAAAGGAAGAAAGTGCAATTCAGAAATTCAGAAATTCAGGCTGAAAATAAACTTGGAGGGAAATTAAGAAAGCAAATAAAATAAACAAAGAGGGAATTTGAAAACAGACTGGCAGTCAACATAAAATTAGGCAGCCAAAGTTTTCGAACGACATTTAATAGTAGGAGGGTGATAAAAGGAGGAGTAGACCATCACTTCCACTTTGGGTCTTTTTGTTATTTCTCGGATGATTAACATTAAAATTTCACATGCCAGTGGGGAAAGTCTTTTCATTGGTGGGACTCACTGTCAGCTGACAATGCTGCATCTACCCATTGCCTGCTAATCAAGTTCTTGTTCAAATAGGGACACTGTGCATCACCACTAGGCCCCGTCACTGCTTCAAAGTTTGCACCTTTTCAACTATGTTGTATCTGATGTACATGAATAATAGTTAGGTATCTTCAAATATTCTAGGACCCTTATGACAAGGTGGTAGCACTGCTTTTTCTGACCAGAAGGTTTGGGTTCAAGTTCCATCTGATCTAGAGGTGCATCTTCACATAGCTGCACAGGTTGATTTAAAAAAAAACTTAAAACTTTAATTCTTGATTTAAACCTACCATTATAACTTCTTAACCATAAGGAGAACATTCCCAATTTTTTTAGTTTGTCTTTACTAATGGCATCCATCATCCTGGTACCATTTTGCAATGTGACATCCCAATCCAAATGAGGGAGTACAAGACAGGTGGACACTTCGAGGAGAGCAAAGTAGGCCCTTTATATGGGAAAATCCACAGTTCATCATCAGTGTTTGAAAATGAGAATATTGTTATTGGTTTCTTGTTGTACCAGTCAGGGGCAATTTTCGGAGTACTCTAATTGTCAAGTGAAACTCCACAAAATAGGAGTAGTATCTTATCCTAGCTTCAGTTCAGTGTGCTCTCTGAATCTACTCAACCCTTTAATGTTAAAACTATGAACACTTGTCACATCGATAAGCTCAATACTCAGTATGGTGTGAAATCAAATATTTCAGTTAGATTAATATGAACTGATTCTGAAAACCTAAAGAAAGTATATGAAGGGATCAAACTGATGAGACACACATTCATTCATAGTACAGTACTCAAAAGATTTGTTTTTGTTATTTATAATTTTCAAAGGAGGAATATTCAAATTTTCAACTTCCATATTTCAAATGTGAAATATTCCTTGAGTTGAGAGCCAGTAAATGTGAACCAAGACGGCTTTGGAAATGTAAACTGTAATGTGTAGTTACCATTTATTACCCTGTCTTTAGCATCAGAGAGCCAACAGCTTTTCAGGTAATTTCTCAGAACACCAGAGTGAGGATTGACATTAAGTTACAGCGAATTGCTGAATGTACTGAAAACAAAAATGCATGCAACAGCCAATTTATGTTATGCTCTAGAAACTCACAGAATTTCCACATGTTTGCGTATGTGTAGGCAAACCCCTATTTTAAATGGATATGAGCTCCTCTCAACAAAAACAATCACATGAATTTTCAAAATCAATAGACAGAAATGTCTGCTAAAGGTTACTCGGGAAGGTAATTTATATTCTCTGTGTTTTACTGACTGAAGTGACAGAAGAAATCAATGACGTGTGAACTGTATTTACATTTCCATGAATAGCTGGGATTGTTTGACTTTTCAGCGTGAATATCAGAGAAAATATAAAGAAAGCAACTTCGATTTAACTTGAGGAAACCTTTGATTCTGATAAGGAGTTCAGAGAGTCACTGAATTGTTAAAGCACAGATGGAGGCCATTCAACTTTCTGTCTGTGTGCTGGTTCACCACATAAGGAATTCACCTACTGCCATTCCCACTACTCATAGCAAGCTTCACTTTTACTGAGATTATTTGCAAAGACTGGTTGATCAACTATAAAGTTGAATGGAATTTCATTCTTACCAGATTACAAAGCAAGGTAGTGGTGTGTTACCTGTACGCCAGAGTGTGGTCCATTGAGAAGATGTGAGTACACCTTCTATCTTGACTTTGGCAGAATTTGAATTCAGTTTAAAAATACTTCAAATAAAAATGTAAACATATTTTTAAGAAGTCAGTGTTGTTTCCAAAAAGATATGCGAAGCATCCATCAGGTCAGCGAAACACAAATAAAAAAATAAAATTACAACAAAGGTGGCAGATTGCCCTAAAAAATCACTCACTAAGGTGCTTTTGACAGAACAGCCTGTGAAGTTAGTCTAATCCAGAACATTAAGAGGGCCCAATGGATACAAGCAGCCAATTTCTCACTGGACACCTTCTTTCCAGTGAAGTGTACAGACCAGTAGCTCAAACTCATTCCGGAATCTTTTTTCCTCATCACACTATTGGTTTCTCTTAGATTGAAATATTAAATCTTGTCAATATTTTCCAAGTCAATGGAAAAGGAATGTTGGTGCCAAGTTTTGCAATTTATCTAATCCACTGATGCACTTTCGTGCTGCTAATGTCTGGTATACAGGTGACTCAAGTTTCCCACCAACGTGGTTGACTCTTAACTTCCTTCTAGAGTGTCCCATTTGTTTGTACGAAAAGGAAACCCATCGGCACGTTTTCAGAAACGCCAAAGAGGACCAACAACTGCTCTTCTCACCGGCAATTCACAGAATGCATTTTTAAAAGTCAAAGTGCCAATTTTGATTGCTTTGTTCATCACCTCATTGACCTGTTGACAGCAACTAATGCTTCCAGTCATGAAACAATTTGTGTAAATGCAAAATATGGTGAATGCTGCAAAAGATGGCATTATAAAAGATGGCATTATAAAAGAAGAACTGTCCAAAAATCTGCTTGGCCACACAGACAATGGCACAAGGAACAGCCTGTCAATTTTCAATTCGATTTTTCACAACCTTCTGGACTGAACAATTTCAGATTGTTACCATCATTTCCCTGTTTTAAATAGCAGCTGTTTGGAATGGCCCTGTCTTGTCATTTATAACTCTTGTAGACCGATCCATTAATTCTTGCAATATCCTAGCACACTATCCTTTGCCTTACATTATCATTTTTCTGTTATTTAATTATTTCTGGCTTTTACTGTAACACAGACTCTCTTTTCTTTTTCTTCCAATTGCTCCCCTTTTTACAACAGCACTTGCTAAAACAAACTGTTTCGTCTCTGTTGTTTCCCAGTTGTGATGAACAATCCTTGAACTGAAATATCGGGCTCTGTTTTTCATCTGTTTCAGAGGCCCTGACGTTGGGTAAATTTCTAAGGCACAAACCCATGTCAAAACCACGAATCTGAAGCAATTTCTAATGAGCTGACCAATTGGTACCAAACTACCCTCTGCTGTCCTGTCCTTACCTTCAGCTCCCCTGTCCTCACCTTCAGCTCCCCTGTCCTTACCTTCGGCTCCTTTGTCCTCACCTTCGGCTCCTCTGTCCTTACCTTCAACTCCTCTGTCCTTACCTTCAGCTCCTCTGTCCTCACTTTCAGCTCCACTGTCCTTATTTTCGGCTCCTCTGTCCTCAACTTCAGCACCCCTGACCTTACGTTCGTATCCCCTGTCCTCACCTTTGGCTCCTCTGTCATTACCTTCGGCTCCCCTGTCCTCACCTTCAGCTCCTCTGTCCTCACCTTCAGCTCCTCTGTCCTTACCTTTGGCTCCTCTGTCATGACCTTCAGCTCCTCTGTCCTTACCTTCAGCTCCTCTGTCCTTACCTTCAACTCCTCTGTCCTCACCTTCAACTCCTCTGTCCTTACCTTCGGATCCACGGTCCTTACCTTCAGCTCCTCTGTCCTCACCTTCAGCTCGTCTGTCCTAACCTTCAGCACCCCTGTCCTTACCTTCGGATCCACGGTCCTTACCTTAGGCACCTCTGTCCTCACCTTCAGCTCCTCTGTCCTTACCTTCGGCTCCTCTGTCCTCACCTTCAGCTCCTCTGTCCTTACCTTCGGCTCCCCTGTCCTAACCTTCAACTCCCCTGTCCTTACCATTAGATCCTCTGTCCTCACCATCAGCTCCTCTGTCCTCACCTTCAGCTCCTCTGTCCTTACCTTCGGATCCTCTGTCCTCAACTTCAGCACCCCTGTCCTTACCTTCGTATCCCCTGTCCTCACCTTTGGCTCCTCTGTCATTACCTTCGGCTCCCCTGTCCTCACCTTCAGCTCCTCTGTCCTCACCTTCAGCTCCTCTGTCCTTACCTTTGGCTCCTCTGTCATGACCTTCAGCTCCTCTGTCCTTACCTTCAACTCCTCTGTCCTCACCTTCAACTCCTCTGTCCTTACCTTCGGATCCACGGTCCTTACCTTCAGCTCCTCTGTCCTCACCTTCAGCTCGTCTGTCCTAACCTTCAGCACCCCTGTCCTTACCTTCGGATCCACGGTCCTTACCTTAGGCACCTCTGTCCTCACCTTCAGCTCCTCTGTCCTTACCTTCGGCTCCTCTGTCCTCACCTTCAGCTCCTCTGTCCTTACCTTCGGCTCCCCTGTCCTAACCTTCAACTCCCCTGTCCTTACCTTTAGATCCTCTGTCCTCACCATCAGCTCCTCTGTCCTCACCTTCAGCTCCTCTGTCCTTACCTTCGGCTCCTCTGTCCTCACCTACAGCTCCTCCGTCCTCACCTTCAGCTCCTCAGTCCTTACCTTTGGATCCCCTGTCCTTACCTTCGGCTCCTCTGTCCTCACCTTCAGCTCCTCTGTCCTTACCTTTAGATCCTCTGTCCTCACCTTCAGCTCCTCTGTCCTCACCTACAGCTCCTCCGTCCTCACCTTCAGCACCCATGTCCTAACCTTCAACTCCTCTGTCCTCACCTTCGACTCCTCTGTCCTTACCTTCAGCTCCTCTGTCCTTACCTTCAGCTCCCCTGTGATTACCTTCAGCTCCTCTGTCCTCACCTTCGACTCCTCTGTCCTTACCTTCAGCTCCTCTGTCCTTACCTTCAGCTCCCCTGTCTTTACCTTCAGCTCCTCTGTCCTCACCTTTGGCTCCCCTGTCCTTACCTTCAGCTCCTCTGTCTTTACCTTCAGCTCCTCTGTCCTCACCATCAACTCGTCTGCACTCACCTTCGACTCCTCTGTCCTTACCTTCAGCTCCTCTGTCCTCACCTTCAGCTTCTCTGTCCTTACCTTCAACTCCTCTGTCCTTACCATCAGCTCCCCTGTGCTTACCTACAGCTCTTCTGTCCTCACCTTTGGCTCCTGTGTCCTCATCTTCATTTCCTCTGTCCTTACCTTCACTCCTCTGTCCTCAACTTCAGCTCCTCTGTCCTCACCTTCAACTCTTCTGTCCTCACCTTCAGCTCCTCTGTCCTTATCTTCAGCTCCTCTGTCCTTACCTTTATCTCTTCTGTCCTTACCTTCAGCTCCACTGTCCTTACCTTCGGCTCCTGTCCTCACCTTCAACTTCTCTGTCCTTACCTTCAGCTCCTCTGTCCTCCACGTCAGGTCCTCTGTCCTTACCTTCAGCTCCTGTGTCCTCAGCTCCAGCTCCTCTGTCCTTACCTTCGGCTCCTCTGTCCTCACATTCTACTCCCCTGTCCTTACCTTCGGCTCCTCTGTCCTCACCTTCATCTCCTCTGTCCTCACCTTCAGCTCCTTCGTCCTCACCTTCAGCTCCACCGTCCTTACCTTCAACTCCTCTGTCCTTACCTTCGGCTCCTCTGTCCTCACCTTCAGCTCCTCTGTCTTCACCTTCAGCTCCTCTGTCCTTACCTTCGGCTCTTCTGTCCTCACCTACAGCTCCTTCGTCCTCGCCTTCAGCTCCTCTGACCTTACCTTCAGCTCCTCTATTCTCAGCTTCAGCTCCTCTGTCCTTACCTTCACCTCCTCTGTCCTCACCTTTGGCTCCCCTGTTTTTATCTTCAGCTCCCCTGTCCTTACCTTCAGCTCCTCTGTGCTCACTTTCAGCTCCTCTGTCCTCACCTTCAACTCCTCTGTCCTCAATTCCAGCTCCTCTGTCCTTACAATCAACTCCTCTGTCCTCACCTTCAGCACCCCTGTTCTTACCTTCGGATTCTCTGTCCTTACCTTCGACTCCTCTGTCCTTACCTTAACTCCTCTGTCCTTACCTTTAGCTCCTCTGTGCTCACCTTCAGCTCCTCTGTCCTCACTTCCAGCTCCTCTGTCCTCACCTTCCGCTCCACTGTTCTCACTTTCAGCTCCTCTGTCCTCACCTTCGACTCCACTGTCCTTACCTTCAACTCCTCTGTCCTTACCTTTAGCTCCTCTGTCCTCACCTTCAGCGCCTCTGTCCTTACCTTCGGCTCCTCTGTCCTCAACTTCAGCTCCTCTGTCCTCACCTTCGGCTCCACTGTCCTTACCTTCAGCCTCTCTGTCCTCACATTCAGCTCCTCTGTCCTCACCTTCAGCTCCTCTGTCCTCACTTTCAGCTCCTCTGTTCTCACCTTCAGCTCGTCTGCCCTTACTTTCGGCTCCTCTGTCCTCAACTTCAGCTCCCATGTCCTCAACTTCGGCTCCTCTGTCCTTACCTTCAGCTCCTCTGTGCTCACCTTCAGCTCCTCTGTCCTCACCTTCGGCTCCTCTGTCGTCACTTTCAGCTCCTCTGTCCTCACCTTCGACTCCTCTGTCCTTACCTTCAACTCCTCTGTCCTTACATTTAGCTCCTCTGTCCTCACCTTCAGCTCCTCTGTCCTCACCTTCATCTCCCCTGTCCTCACTTTCAGCTCCTCTGTCCTCACCTTCGGCTCCTCTGTCCACACTATCAGCTCCTCTGACCTCACCTTCGGCACCTCTGTCCTTACCTTCAACTACTCTGTCCTCACCTTCAGCTCCCCTGTCCTCACTTTCAGCTCCTCTGTCCTCACCTTCGGCTCCTCTGTCCTCACCTTTGGCTCCCATGTCCTTACCTTCGGATCCTCTGTCCTTACCTTTAGCTCCTCTGTCCTTACCTTCGGATCCTCTGTCCTTAATTCGGCTCCTCTGTCCAAACCTTCAGCTCCTCTGTCCTTACCTTCGGCTCCTCTGTCGTTACCTTCAGCTCCTCTGTCCTTACCTTCGGCTCCTCTGTCGTTACCTTCAGCTCCTCTGTCCTTACCTTCGGCTCCTCTGTCCTTACCTTCAGCACCTCTGTCCTTACATTCAGCTCCTCTGTCCTCACCTTCAGCTCCCCTGTCCTTACCTTCAGCTCCTCCGTCCTTACCATCAGCTCCTCTGTCCTCACCTTCAGCTCCTCTGTCCTTACCTTAGGCTCCTCTGTCCTCACCTTCAGCTCCTCTGTCCTCACCTTCAGCTCCTCTGTCCTTACCTTCGGCTCCTCTGTCCTCAACTTCAGCTCCCATGTCCTCACCTTCGGCTCCTCTGTCCTTACCTTCAGCCTCTCTGTCCTTACCTTCAGCTCCTCTGTCCTCACTTTCAGCTCCTCTGTCCTCACCTTCAGCTCCTCTGTCCTCACTTTCAGCTCCTCTGTTCTCACCTTCAGCTCGTCTGTCCTTACTTTCGGCTCCTCTGTCCTCAACTTCAGCTCCCATTTCCTCACCTTCGGCTCCTCTGTCCTTACGTTCAGCTCCTCTGTGCTCACCTTCAGCTCCTCTGTCCTCACTTTCAGCTCCTCTGTCCTCACCTTCAGCTCCTCTGTCCTCACTTTCATCTCCTCTGTCCTCACCTTCAGCTCCTCTGTCCTTACTTTCGGCTCCTCTGTCCTCACCTTCAACTCCTCTGTGCTTACCTTCGGCTCCTCTGTCCTCATCTTCATCTCCTCTGTCCTTACCTTCACTCCTCTGTCCTCAACTTCAGCTCCTCTGTCCTCACCTTCAGCTCCTCTGTCCTTACCTTCAAATCTTCTGTCCTCACCTTCAGCTCCTCTGTCCTTTTCTTCAGCTCCTCTGTCCTTACCTTTATCTCTTCTGTCCTTACCTTCAGCTCCACTGTCCTTACCTTCGGCTCCTGTCCTCACCTTCAACTCCTCTGTTCTTACCTTCAGCTCCTCTGTCCTCCACTTCAGGTCCTCCGTCCTCACCTTCAGCTCCTCAGTCCTTACCTTTGTATCCCCTGTCCTTACCTTCGGCTCCTCTGTCCTCACCTTCAGCTCCTCTGTCCTTACCTTTAGATCCTCTGTCCTCACCTTCAGCTCCTCTGTCCTCACCTACAGCTCCTCCGTCCTCACCTTCAGCACCCATGTCCTAACCTTCAACTCCTCTGTCCTCACCTTCGACTCCTCTGTCCTTACCTTCAGCTCCTCTGTCCTTACCTTCAGCTCCCCTGTGATTACCTTCAGCTCCTCTGTCCTCACCTTCGACTCCTCTGTCCTTACCTTCAGCTCCTCTGTCCTTACCTTCAGCTCCCCTGTCTTTACCTTCAGCTCCTCTGTTCTCACCTTTGGCTCCCCTGTTCTTACCTTCAGCTCCTCTGTCTTTACCTTCAGCTCCTCTGTCCTCACCATCAACTCGTCTGCACTCACCTTCGGCTCCTCTGTCCTTACCTTCAGCCTCTCTGTCCTTACCTTCAGCTCCTCTGTCCTCACTTTCAGATCCTCTGTCCTCACCTTCAGCTCCTCTGTCCTCACTTTCAGCTCCTCTGTTCTCACCTTCAGCTCGTCTGTCCTTACTTTCGGCTCCTCTGTCCTCAACTTCAGCTCCCATTTCCTCACCTTCGGCTCCTCTGTCCTTACGTTCAGCTCCTCTGTGCTCACCTTCAGCTCCTCTGTCCTCACTTTCAGCTCCTCTGTCCTCACCTTCAGCTCCTCTGTCCTCACTTTCAGCTCCTCTGTCCTCACCTTCAGCTCCTCTGTCCTTACTTTCGGCTCCTCTGTCCTCACCTTCAACTCCTCTGTGCTTACCTTCGGCTCCTCTGTCCTCATCTTCATCTCCTCTGTCCTTACCTTCACTCCTCTGTCCTCAACTTCAGCTCCTCTGTCCTCACCTTCAGCTCCTCTGTCCTTACCTTCAAATCTTCTGTCCTCACCTTCAGCTCCTCTGTCCTTTTCTTCAGCTCCTCTGTCCTTACCTTTATCTCTTCTGTCCTTACCTTCAGCTCCACTGTCCTTACCTTCGGCTCCTGTCCTCACCTTCAACTCCTCTGTCCTTACCTTCAGCTCCTCTGTCCTCCACTTCAGGTCCTCCGTCCTCACCTTCAGCTCCTCAGTCCTTACCTTTGGATCCCCTGTCCTTACCTTCGGCTCCTCTGTCCTCACCTTCAGCTCCTCTGTCCTTACCTTTAGATCCTCTGTCCTCACCTTAAGCTCCTCTGTCCTCACCTACAGCTCCTCCGTCCTCACCTTCAGCTCCTCTGTCCTTACCTTCAGCTCCCCTGTGATTACCTTCAGCTCCTCTGTCCTCACCTTTGGCTCCCCTGTCCTTACCTTCAGCTCCTCTGTCTTTACCTTCAGCTCCTCTGTCTTTACCTTCAGCTCCTCTGTCCTCACCATCAACTCGTCTGCACTCACCTTCGACTCCTCTGTCATTACCTTCAGCTCCTCTGTCCTCACCTTCAGCTTCTCTGTCCTTACCTTCAACTCCTCTGTCCTTACCATCAGCTCCCCTGTGCTTACCTACAGCTCTTCTGTCCTCACCTTTGGCTCCTGTGTCCTCACCTTCAGCTCCCCTGTCCTTACCTTCAGCTCCGCTTTCCTCACCTTCGGCGCCCATGTCCTCACCTTCGGCACCTCTGTCCTGACCTTCAACTCCTCTGTCCTTACCTTCGACTCCTCTGTCCTGACCTTCAACTCCTCTGTCCTTACCTTTGGCTCCTCTGTCCTAACCTTCAGCTCCTCTGTCCTCACCTTCGACTCCTCTGTCCTTACCTTCAGCACCTCTGTCCTTACCTTCGACTCCTCTGTCCTGACCTTCAACTCCTCTGTCCTTACCTTTGGCTCCTCTGTCCTAACCTTCGACTCCTCTGTCCTGACCTTCAACTCCCCTGTCCTTACCTTCGGCTCCTCTGTCCTCACCTTCAACTCCTCTGTCCTTACCTTCACTCCTCTGTCCTCACCTTCAGGTCCTCTGTCCTAATCTTCAGCTCCTCTGTCCTCACCTTCAACTCCTCCGTCCTTACCTTCAGCTCCTCTGTCCTCACCTTCGGCTCCTCTGTCCTTACCTTCAGCTCCTCTGTCCTCACCTTCAGCTCCTCTGTTCTCACCTTCAGCTCCTCTGTCCTCACTTTCAGCTCCTCTGTCCTCACCTTTGACTCCTCTGTCCTTACCTTCAACTCCTCTGTCCTTACTTTCAGCTCCTCTGTCCTCACCTTCAGGTTCTCTGTCCTTACCTTCGGCTCCTCTGTCCTCAACTTCAGCTCCCATGTCCTCACCTTCAGCTCCACTGTCCTTACCTTCAGCCTCTCTGTCCTCACCTTCCGCTCCTCTGTCCTCACTTTCAGCTCCACTGTCCTCACCTTCAGCTCCTCTGTCCTCACTTTCAGCTCCTCTGTTCTCACCTTCAGCTCGTCTGCCCTTACTTTCGGCTCCTCTGTCCTCAACTTCAGCTCCCATGTCCTCACCTTCGGCTCCTCTGTCCTTACCTTCAAATCCTCTGTCCTTACGTTTAGCTCCTCTGTCCTCACCTTCAGCTCCTCTGTCCTCATCTTTAGCTCCCCTGTCCTCACAATCAACTCCTCTGTCTTCACCTTCCACTCCTCTGTCCTCACCTTCAGCTCCCCTGTCCTCGCCTTCGGCTCCCCTGTCCTCACTTTCAGCTCCTCTGTCCTTACCTTCAGCTCTTCTGTCTTCACCTTCAGCTCGCCTGTCCTTACCTTCAACTCCTCTGTCCGCACCTTCGGCTACTCTGTCCTCACCTTTGGCACCCCTGTCCTTACCTTCGGCTCCTCTGTTCTTACCTTTAGCTCCTCTGTCCTTACCTTCAGCTCCTCTGTCCTTAATTCGGCTCCTCTGTCCTTACCTTCAGCTCCTCTGTCCTCACCTTCAGCTTCCCTGTCCTTACCTTCAGCTCCTCCGTTCTTACCTTCAGTTCCTCTGACCTTACCTTCACCTCCTCTGTCCTCACCTTTGGATCCCCTGTTTTTATCTTCAGCTCCCCTGTCCTTACCTTCAACTCCTCTGTCCTCACTTTAGACTCCTCTGTCCTCACCTTTAACTCCTCTGTCCTCACTTTCAGCTCCTCTGTCCTCACCTTCGGCTCCTCCGTCCTCACTTTCAGCTCCTCTGTCCTCAACTTCAGCTCCTCCGTCCTCACTTTCAGCTCCTCTGTCCTCAACTTCAGCTCCTCTGTCCTCACCTTCAGCTCCTCTGTCCTTACCTTAGGCTCCTCTGTCCTCACCTTCAGCTCCTCTGTCCTTACCTTCGGCTCCTCTGTCCTCACTTTCAGCTCCTCTGTCCTCACCTTCGGCTCCTCTGTCCTCACTTTCAGCTCCTCTGTCCTTACCTTTGGCTCATCTGTCCTTACCTTTGGCTCCTCTGTCCTTACATTCAGCTCCTCTGTCCTTACCTTCAGCTCCTCCGTCCTTACCTTCAGCTCCTCTGTCCTCACCTTCAACTCCTCTGTCCTTACCTTAGGCTCCTCTGTCCTCACCTTCAGCTCCTCTGTCCTCACCTTCAGCTCCTCCGTCCTTACCTTTAGCTCCTCTGTCCTCACCTTCAGCTCCTCTGTCCTCACCTTCAGCTCCTCTGTTCTACACCTTTGGCTCCCCTTTCCTCACCTTCGGCTCCTCTGTCCTTACCTTTAGCTCTTCTGTCCTTACCTTGAGCTCCTCTGTCCTTAATTCGGCTCCTCTGTCCTTACCTTCAGCTCCTCTGTCCTCACCTTCAGCTCCCCTGTCCTTACCTTCGGCTCCTCTGTCCTTACCTTCTGCTCCTCTGTCCTTACCTTCGGCTCCTCTGTCCTTACCTTCAGCTCCTCTGTCCTTACCTTCGGCTCCTCTGTCCTTACCTTCAGCTCCTCTGTCCTTACCTTCGACTCCTCTGTCCTTACCCTCAGCTCCTCCGTCCTTACCTTCAGCTCCTCTGTCCTCACCTTCAGCTCCTCTGTCGTCATCTTCAGCTCCCCTGTCCTCACCTTGAGATCCTCTGTCCTCATCTTCAGCTCCCCTGTCCTTACCTTCAGCTCCTCTGTCCTTACCTTCTGCTCCTCTGTCCTTACCTTTGGCTCCTCTGACCTTACCTTCAGCTCCTCTGTCCTTACCTTCGGCTCCTCTGTCCTTACCTTCAGCTCCTCTGTCCTTACCTTCGACTCCTCTGTCCTTACCTTCAGCTCCTCCGTCCTTACCTTCAGCTCCTCTGTCCTCACCTTCAGCTCCACTGTCCTCACTTTCAGCTCCTCTGTCCTCACCTTCAGCTCCTCTGTCCTCACTTTCAGCTCCTCTGTCCTCACCTTCGGCTCCTCTGTCCTTACCTTCAGCTCCTCTGTCCTCACTTTCGACTCCTCTTCCTTACCTTCAACTTCTCTGTCCTTACCTTTAGCTCCTCTGTCCTCACCTTCAGCTCCTCTGTCCTCACTTTCAGCTCCTCTGTCCTCACCTTCAGCTCCTCTGTCCTTACTTTCGGCTCCTCTGTCTTCAACTTCTGCTCCCATGTCCTCACCTTCGGCTCCTTTGTCCTTACCTTCAGCTCCTCTGTCCTCACCTTCAACTCCTCTGTGCTTACCTTCGGCTCCTCTGTCCTCATCTTCATCTCCTCTGTCCTTACCTTCAATCCTCTGTCCTCACCTTCAGCTCCTCTGTCCTCACCTTCAACTCTTCTGTCCTCACCTTCAGCTCCTCTGTCCTTACCTTCAGCTCCTCTGTCCTTACCTTTATCTCTTCTGTCCTTACGTTCAGCTCCACTGTCCTTACCTTCGGCTCCTGTCCTCACCTTCAACTCCTCTGTCCTTACCTTCAGCTCCTCTGTCCTCCACTTCAGGTCCTCTGTCCTTACGTTTGGCTCCTGTTTCCTCACCTTCAGCTCCTCTGTCCTTACCTTCGGCTCCTCTGTCCTTACCTTAGGCTCCTCTGTCCTCACCTTCAGCTCCTCTGTCCTCACCTTCGGCTCCTCTGTCCTCACCTTCAGCTCCTCTGTCCTCACTTTCAGCTCCTCTGTCCTCGCCTTCAGCTCCTCTGTCCTCACCTTCGGCTCCTCTGTCCATACAGCCAGCTCCTCTGTCCTTACCTTCGACTCCTTTGTCCTCACCTTCAGCTTCTTCGTCCTCGCCTTCAGCTCCTCCGACCTTACCTTCAGCTCTTCTGTTCTCAGCTTTAGCTCCTCTGTCCTCACCTTCAACTCCTCTGTCCTCAATTCCAGCTCCTCTGTCCTCACCTTCAGCACCTCTGTCCTTACCTTCAGCTCCCCTGTCCTTACCTTCGGCTCCTCTGTCCTTACCTTCGGCTCCTCTGTCCTCACTTTCGGCTCCTCTGTCCTCACCTTTGGCTCCCCTGTCCTTACCTTCGGCTCCTCTGTCCTTACCTTCGGCTCCTCTGTCCTCACTTTCAGCTGCTCTGTCCTTACCTTCAGCTCCTCTGTCCTTACCTTCGGCTCCTCTGTCCTCACTTTCAGCTCCTCTGTCCTCACCTTTGGCTCCCCTGTCCTTACCTTCGGCTCCTCTGTCCTCACCTTCAGCAAATCTGTCCTCACCTTCAGCTCCTCTGTCCTCACTTTCAGCTCCTCTGTCCTCACCTTCGGCTCCTCTGTCCTTACCTTCAGCTCCTCTGTCCTCACTTTCGGCTCCTCTTCCTTACCTTCAACTTCTCTGTCCTTACCTTTAGCTCCTCTGTCCTCACCTTCAGCTCCTCTGTCCTCACTTTCAGCTCCTCTGTCCTCACCTTCAGCTCCTCTGTCCTTACTTTCGGCTCCTCTGTCTTCAACTTCTGCTCCCATGTCCTCACCTTCGGCTCCTTTGTCCTTACCTTCAGCTCCTCTGTCCTCACCTTCAACTCCTCTGTGCTTACCTTCGGCTCATCTGTCCTCATCTTCATCTCCTCTGTCCTTACCTTCAATCCTCTGTCCTCACCTTCAGCTCCTCTGTCCTCACCTTCAACTCTTCTGTCCTCACCTTCAGCTCCTCTGTCCTTACCTTCAGCTCCTCTGTCCTTACCTTTATCTCTTCTGTCCTTACGTTCAGCTCCACTGTCCTTACCTTCGGCTCCTGTCCTCACCTTCAACTCCTCTGTCCTTACCTTCAGCTCCTCTGTCCTCCACTTCAGGTCCTCTGTCCTTACCTTTGGCTCCTGTTTCCTCACCTTCAGCTCCTCTGTCCTTACCTTCGGCTCCTCTGTCCTTACCTTAGGCTCCTCTGTCCTCACCTTCAGCTCCTCTGTCCTCACCTTCGGCTCCTCTGTCCTCACCTTCAGCTCCTCTGTCCTCACTTTCAGCTCCTCTGTCCTCGCCTTCAGCTCCTCTGTCCTCACCTTCGGCTCCTCTGTCCATACCGCCAGCTCCTCTGTCCTTACCTTCGGCTCCTTTGTCCACACCTTCAGCTTCTTCGTCCTCGCCTTCAGCTCCTCCGACCTTACCTTCAGGTCTTCTGTTCTCAGCTTTAGCTCCTCTGTCCTCACCTTCAACTCCTCTGTCCTCAATTCCAGCTCCTCTGTCCTCACTTTCAGCACCTCTGTCCTTACCTTCGGCTCCCCTGTCCTTACCTTCGGCTCCTCTGTCGTTACCTTCGGCTCCTCTGTCCTCACTTTCGGCTCCTCTGTCCTCACCTTTGGGTCCCCTGTCCTTACCTTCGGCTCCTCTGTCCTTACCTTCGGCTCCTCTGTCCTCACTTTCAGCTGCTCTGTCCTTACCTTCAGCTCCTCTGTCCTTACCTTCGGCTCCTCTGTCCTCACTTTCAGCTCCTCTGTCCTCACCTTTGGCTCCCCTGTCCTTACCTTCGGCTCCTCTGTCCTCACCTTCAGCTCCTCTGTCCTCACTTTCAGCTCCTCTGTCCTTACCTTCAGCTCCTCTGTCCTTACCTTCGGCTCCTCTGTCCTTACCTTCGGCTCATCTGTCCTTACCTTTGGCTCCTCTGTCCTTACCTTCAGCTCCTCTGTCCTCACCTTCGGCTCCTCTGTCCATACCGCCAGCTCCTCTGTCCTTACCTTTGGCTCCTCTGTCCTCACCTTCAGCTTCTTCGTCCTCGCCTTCCGCTCCTCCGACTTACCTTCAGCTCTTCTGTTCTCAGCTTTAGCTCCTCTGTCCTTACCTTCACCTCCTCTGTCCTCACCGTTGGCTCCCCTGTTTTAATCTTCAGCTCCCCTGTCGTTACCTTCAGCTCCTCTGTCCTCACTTTCAGCTCCTCTGTCCTCACCTTCAACTCCTCTGTCCTCAATTCCAGCTCCTCTGTCCTTACAATCAACTCCTCTGTCCTCACCTTCAGCACCTCTGTCCTTACCTTCGGATCCTCTGTCCTTACCTTCAGCTCCTCTGTCCGTACTTTCGACTCCTCTGTCCTTACCTTTAGCTCCTCTGTCCTCACCTTCAGCTCCTCTGTCCTCACCTTCAGCTCCTCTGTCCTTACCTTCGGCTCCTCTGTCCTTACCTTCAGCTCCTCTGTCCTTACCTTCGGCTCCTCAGTCCTTACCTTCAGCTCCTCTGTCCTTACCTTCGGCTCATCTGTCCTTACCTTTGGCTCCTCTGTCCTTACATTCAGCTCCTCTGTCCTTACCTTCAGCTCCTCCGTCCTTACCTTCAGCTCCTCTGTCCTCACCTTCAACTCCTCTGTCCTTACCTTAGGCTCCTCTGTCCTCACCTTCAGCTCCTCTGTCCTCACCTTCAGCTCCTCCGTCCTTACCTTTAGCTCCTCTGTCCTCACCTTCAGCTCCTCTGTCCTCACATCCAGCTCCCCTGTCCTTACCTTCAGCTCCTCTGTCCTCACATTCGGCTCCCCTGTCCTTACCTTCAGCTCCTCTGTTCTCACCTTCAGATCCTCCGTCCTTACCTTCGGCTCCTCTGTCCTTAACTTCAGCTCCTCTGTCCGTACTTTCGACTCCTCTGTCCTTACCTTTGGCTCCCCTGTCCTTACCTTCGGCTCCACTGTCCTTACCTTCAGCTCCTCTGTCCTTACCTTCGGCTCCTCTGTCCTTAATTCGGCTCCTCTGTCCTTACCTTCAGCTCCTGTGTCCTTACCTTCGGCTCCTCTGTTCTTACCTTCAGCTCCTCTGTCCTTACCTTCGGCTCCTCTGTCCTTACCTTCGGCTCCTCTGTCCTCACCTTCATCTCCCCCGTCCTTACCTTCAGCTCCTCTGTCCTTACCTTCGACTCCTCTGTCCTTACCTTCGACTCCTCTGTCCTCACCTTCAGCACCCCTGTCCTCACCTTCAGCTCCCCTGTCGTCACCTTTAGCTCCTCTGTTCTCACCTTCAGATATTCCGTCCTTACTTTCGGCCCACCTGTCCTTACCTTCGGCTCCTCTGTCCTCACCTTTAGCTCCTCTGTCCTCACCTTTGGCTCCCCTGTCCTTACCTTCGGCTCCTCTGTCCTCACCTTCAGCTCCTCTGTCCTCACTTTCAGCTCCTCTGTCCTTACCTTCAGCTCCTCTGTCCTTACCTTCGGCTCCTCTGTCCTTACCTTCGGCTCCTCTGTCCTTACCTTCGGCTCATCTGTCCTTACGTTTGGCTCCTCTGTCCTTACCTTCAGCTCCTCTGTCCTCACCTTCGGCTCCTCTGTCCATACCGCCAGCTCCTCTGTCCTTACCTTCGGCTCCTCTGTCCTCACCTTCAGCTTCTTCGTCCTCGCCTTCCGCTCCTCCGACCTTACCTTCAGCTCTTCTGTTCTCAGCTTTAGCTCCTCTGTCCTTACCTTCACCTCTTCTGTCCTCCACTTTGGCTCCCCTGTTTTAATCTTCAGCTCCCCTGTCGTTACCTTCAGCTCCTCTGTCCTCACTTTCAGCTCCTCTGTCCTCACCTTCAACTCCTCTGTCCTCAATTCCAGCTCCTCTGTCCTTACAATCAACTCCTCTGTCCTCACCTTCAGCACCTCTGTCCTTACCTTCGGATCCTCTGTCCTTACCTTCAGCTCCTCTGTCCGTACTTTCGACTCCTCTGTCCTTACCTTTAGCTCCTCTGTCCTCACCTTCAGCTCCTCTGTCCTCACCTTCAGCTCCTCTGTCCTTACCTTCGGCTCCTCTGTCCTTACCTTCGGCTCCTCTGTCCTTACCTTCGGCTCATCTGTCCTTACCTTTGGCTCCTCTGTCCTTACATTCAGCTCCTCTGTCCTTACCTTCAGCTCCTCCGTCCCTACCTTCAGCTCCTCTGTCCTCACCTTCAACTCCTCTGTCCTTACCTTAGGCTCCTCTGTCCTCACCTTCAGCTCCTCTGTCCTCACCTTCAGCTCCTCCGTCCTTACCTTTAGCTCCTCTGTCCTCACCTTCAGCTCCTCTGTCCTCACATCCAGCTCCCCTGTCCTTACCTTCAGCTCCTCCGCCCTCACCTTCGGCTCCCCTGTCCTTACCTTTAGCTCCTCTGTTCTCACCTTCAGATCCTCCGTCCTTACCTTCGGCTCCTCTGTCCTTAACTTCAGCTCCTCTGTCCGTACTTTCGACTCCTCTGTCCTTACCTTTGGCTCCCCTGTCCTTACCTTCGGCTCCACTGTCCTTACCTTCAGCTCCTCTGTCCTTACCTTCGGCTCCTCTGTCCTTAATTCGGCTCCTCTGTCCTTACCTTCAGCTCCTCTGTCCTTACCTTCGGCTCCTCTGTTCTTACCTTCAGCTCCTCTGTCCTTACCTTCAGCTCCTCTGTCCTCACCTTCGGCTCCTCTGTCCATACCGCCAGCTGCTCTGTCCTTACCTTCGGCTCCTTTGTCCTCACCTTCAGCTTCTTCGTCCTCGCCTTCAGCTCCTCCGACCTTACCTTCAGCTCTTCTGTTCTCAGCTTTAGCTCCTCTGTCCTCACCTTCAACTCCTCTGTCCTCAATTCCAGCTCCTCTGTCCTCACCTTCAGCACCTCTGTCCTTACCTTCGGCTCCTCTGTCCTCACCTTTGGCTCCCCTGTCCTTACCTTCGGCTCCTCTGTCCTTACCTTCGGCTCCTCTGTCCTCACTTTCAGCTGCTCTGTCCTTACCTTCAGCTCCTCTGTCCTTACCTTCGGCTCCTCTGTCCTCACTTTCAGCTCCTCTGTCCTCACCTTTGGCTCCCCTGTCCTTACCTTCGGCTCCTCTGTCCTCACCTTCAGCTCCTCTGTCCTCACTTTCAGCTCCTCTGTCCTTACCTTCAGCTCCTCTGTCCTTACCTTCGGCTCCTCTGTCCTTACCTTCGGCTCCTCTGTCCTGACCTTCGGCTCATCTGTCCTTACCTTCAGCTCCTCTGTTCTTACCTTCGGCTCATCTGTCCTTACCTTTGGCTCCTCTGTCCTTACCTTCAGCTCCTCTGTCCTCACCTTCGGCTCCTCTGTCCATACCGCCAGCTCCTCTGTCCTTACCTTCGGCTCCTCTGTCCTCACCTTCAGCTTCTTCGTCCTCGCCTTCCGCTCCTCCGACCTTACCTTCAGCTCTTCTGTTCTCAGCTTTAGCTCCTCTGTCCTTACCTTCACCTCCTCTGTCCTCACCTTTGGCTCCCCTGTTTTAATCTTCAGCTCCCCTGTCGTTACCTTCAGCTCCTCTGTCCTCACTTTCAGCTCCTCTGTCCTCACCTTCAACTCCTCTGTCCTCAATTCCAGCTCCTCTGTCCTTACAATCAACTCCTCTGTCCTCACCTTCAGCACCTCTGTCCTTACCTTCGGATCCTCTGTCCTTACCTTCAGCTCCGCTGTCCGTACTTTCGACTCCTCTGTCCTTACCTTTAGCTCCTCTGTCCTCACCTTCAGCTCCTCTGTCCTCACCTTCAGCTCCTCTGTCCTTACCTTCGGCTCCTCTGTCCTTACCTTCAGCTCCTCTGTCCTTACCTTCGGCTCCTCAGTCCTTACCTTCAGCTACTCTGTCCTTACCTTTGGCTCATCTGTCCTTACCTTTGGCTCCTCTGTCCTTACATTCAGCTCCTCTGTCCTTACCTTCAGCTCCTCCGTCCTTACCTTCAGCTCCTCTGTCCTCACCTTCAACTCCTCTGTCCTTACCTTAGGCTCCTCTGTCCTCACCTTCAGCTCCTCTGTCCTCACCTTCAGCTCCTCCGTCCTTACCTTTAGCTCCTCTGTCCTCACCTTCAGCTCCTCTGTCCTCACATCCAGCTCCCCTGTCCTTACCTTCAGCTCCTCTGTCCTCACCTTCGGCTCCCCTGTCCTTACCTTTAGCTCCTCTGTTCTCACCTTCAGATCCTCCGTCCTTACCTTCGGCTCCTCTGTCCTTAACTTCAGCTCCTCTGTCCGTACTTTCGACTCCTCCGTCCTTACCTTCGGCTCCCCTGTCCTTACCTTCGGCTCCACTGTCCTTACCTTCAGCTCCTCTGTCCTTACCTTCGGCTCCTCTGTCCTTAATTCGGCTCCTCTGTCCTTACCTTCAGCTCCTCTGTCCTTACCTTCGGCTCCTCTGTTCTTACCTTCAGCTCCTCTGTCCTTACCTTCGGCTCCTCTGTCCTTACCTTCGGCTCCTCTGTCCTTACCTTCAGCTCCCCTGTCCTCACCTTCAGCTCCCCCGTCCTTACCTTCAGCTCCTCTGTCCTTACCTTCGACTCCTCTGTCCTTACCTTCGACTCCTCTGTCCTCACCTTCAGCACCCCTGTCCTCACCTTCAGCTCCCATGTCGTCACCTTTAGCTCCTCTGTTCTCACCTTCAGATATTCCGTCCTTACTTTCGGCCCACCTGTCCTTACCTTCGGTTCCTCTGTCCTCACCTTCAGCTCCTCTGTCCTCACTTTCAGCTCCTCTGTCCTTACCTTCGGCTCCTCTGTCCTTACCTTCGGCTCCTCTGTCCTTACCTTCGGCTCATCTGTCCTTACCTTTGGCTCCTCTGTCCTTACCTTCAGCTCCTCTGTCCTCACCTTCGGCTCCTCTGTCCATACCGCCAGCTCCTCTGTCCTTACCTTCGGCTCCTCTGTCCTCACCTTCAGCTTCTTCGTCCTCGCCTTCCGCTCCTCCGACCTTACCTTCAGCTCTTCTGTTCTCAGCTTTAGCTCCTCTGTCCTTACCTTCACCTCCTCTGTCCTCACCTTTGGCTCCCCTGTTTTAATCTTCAGCTCCCCTGTCGTTACCTTCAGCTCCTCTGTCCTCACTTTCAGCTCCTCTGTCCTCACCTTCAACTCCTCTGTCCTCAATTCCAGCTCCTCTGTCCTTACAATCAACTCCTCTGTCCTCACCTTCAGCACCTCTGTCCTTACCTTCGGATCCTCTGTCCTTACCTTCAGCTCCTCTGTCCGTACTTTCGACTCCTCTGTCCTTACCTTTAGCTCCTCTGTCCTCACCTTCAGCTCCTCTGTCCTCACCTTCAGCTCCTCTGTCCTTACCTTCGGCTCCTCTGTCCTTACCTTCAGCTCCTCTGTCCTTACCTTCGGCTCATCTGTCCTTACCTTTGGCTCCTCTGTCCTTACATTCAGCTCCTCTGTCCTTACCTTCAGCTCCTCCGTCCTTACCTTCAGCTCCTCTGTCCTCACCTTCAACTCCTCTGTCCTTACCTTAGGCTCCTCTGTCCTCACCTTCAGCTCCTCTGTCCTCACCTTCAGCTCCCCCGTCCTTACCTTCAGCTCCTCCGTCCTTACCTTTAGCTCCTCTGTCCTCACCTTCAGCTCCTCTGTCCTCACATCCAGCTCCCCTGTCCTTACCTTCAGCTCCTCTGTCCTCACCTTCGGCTCCCCTGTCCTTACCTTTAGCTCCTCTGTTCTCACCTTCAGATCCTCCGTCCTTACCTTCGGCTCCTCTGTCCTTAACTTCAGCTCCTCTGCCCGTACTTTCGACTCCTCTGTCCTTACCTTTGGCTCCCCTGTCCTTACCTTCGGCTCCACTGTCCTTACCTTCAGCTCCTCTGTCCTTACCTTCGGCTCCTCTGTCCTTACCTTCAGCTCCTCTGTCCTTACCTTCGGCTCCTCTGTCCTTACCTTCAGCTCCCCTGTCCTCACCTTCAGCTCCCCCGTCTTTACCTTCAGCTCCTCTGTCCTTACCTTCGACTCCTCTGTCCTTACCTTCGACTCCTCTGTCCTCACCTTCAGCACCCCTGTCCTCACCTTCAGCTCCCCTGTCGTCACCTTTAGCTCCTCTGTTCTCACCTTCAGATATTCCGTCCTTACTTTCGGCCCACCTGTCCTTACCTTCGGCTCCTCTGTCCTCACCTTTAGCTCCTCTGTCCTCACCTTTGGCTCCCCTGTCCTTACCTTCGGCTCCTCTGTCCTCACCTTCAGCTCCTCTGTCCTCACTTTCAGCTCCTCTGTCCTTACCTTCAGCACCTCTGTCCTTACCTTCGGATCCTCTGTCCTTACCTTCAGCTCCGCTGTCCGTACTTTCGACTCCTCTGTCCTTACCTTTAGCTCCTCTGTCCTCACCTTCAGCTCCTCTGTCCTCACCTTCAGCTCCTCTGTCCTTACCTTCGGCTCCTCTGTCCTTACCTTCAGCTCCTCTGTCCTTACCTTCGGCTCCTCAGTCCTTACCTTCAGCTACTCTGTCCTTACCTTCGGCTCATCTGTCCTTACCTTTGGCTCCTCTGTCCTTACATTCAGCTCCTCTGTCCTCACCTTCAGCTCCTCCGTCCTTACCTTCAGCTCCTCTGTCCTCACCTTCAACTCCTCTGTCCTTACCTTAGGCTCCTCTGTCCTCACCTTCAGCTCCTCTGTCCTCACCTTCAGCTCCTCCGTCCTTACCTTTAGCTCCTCTGTCCTCACCTTCAGCTCCTCTGTCCTCACATCCAGCTCCCCTGTCCTTACCTTCAGCTCCTCTGTCCTCACCTTCGGCTCCCCTGTCCTTACCTTTAGCTCCTCTGTTCTCACCTTCAGATCCTCCGTCCTTACCTTCGGCTCCTCTGTCCTTAACTTCAGCTCCTCTGTCCGTACTTTCGACTCCTCTGTCCTTACGTTTGGCTCCCCTGTCCTTACCTTCGGCTCCACTGTCCTTACCTTCAGCTCCTCTGTCCTTACCTTCGGCTCCTCTGTCCTTAATTCGGCTCCTCTGTCCTTACCTTCAGCTCCTCTGTCCTTACCTTCGGCTCCTCTGTTCTTACCTTCAGCTCCTCTGTCCTTACCTTCGGCTCCTCTGTCCTTACCTTCGGCTCCTCTGTCCTTACCTTCAGCTCCCCTGTCCTCACCTTCAGCTCCCCCGTCCTTACCTTCAGCTCCTCTGTCCTTACCTTCGACTCCTCTGTCCTTACCTTCGACTCCTCTGTCCTCACCTTCAGCACCCCTGTCCTCACCTTCAGCTCCCCTGTCGTCACCTTTAGCTCCTCTGTTCTCACCTTCAGATATTCCGTCCTTACTTTCGGCCCACCTGTCCTTACCTTTGGCTCCTCTGTCCTCACCTTTAGCTCCTCTGTCCTCACCTTTGGCTCCCCTGTCCTTACCTTCGGTTCCTCTGTCCTCACCTTCAGCTCCTCTGTCCTCACTTTCAGCTCCTCTGTCCTTACCTTCGGCTCCTCTGTCCTTACCTTCGGCTCCTCTGTCCTTACCTTCGGCTCTTCTGTCCTTACCTTTGGCTCCTCTGTCCTTACCTTCAGCTCCTCTGTCCTCACCTTCGGCTCCTCTGTCCATACCGCCAGCTCCTCTGTCCTTACCTTCGGCTCCTCTGTCCTCACCTTCAACTTCTTCGTCCTCGCCTTCCGCTCCTCCGACCTTACCTTCAGCTCTTCTGTTCTCAGCTTTAGCTCCTCTGTCCTTACCTTCACCTCCTCTGTCCTCACCTTTGGCTCCCCTGTTTTAATCTTCAGCTCCCCTGTCGTTACCTTCAGCTCCTCTGTCCTCACTTTCAGCTCCTCTGTCCTCACCTTCAACTCCTCTGTCCTCAATTCCAGCTCCTCTGTCCTTACAATCAACTCCTCTGTCCTCACCTTCAGCACCTCTGTCCTTACCTTCGGATCCTCTGTCCTTACCTTCAGCTCCTCTGTCCGTACTTTCGACTCCTCTGTCCTTACCTTTAGCTCCTCTGTCCTCACCTTCAGCTCCTCTGTCCTCACCTTCAGCTCCTCTGTCCTTACCTTCGGCTCCTCTGTCCTTACCTTCAGCTCCTCTGTCCTTACCTTCGGCTCCTCTGTCCTTACCTTTGGCTCCTCTGTCCTTACATTCAGCTCCTCTGTCCTTACCTTCAGCTCCTCCGTCCTTACCTTCAGCTCCTCTGTCCTCACCTTCAGCTCCCCCGTCCTTACCTTCAGCTCCTCCGTCCTTACCTTTAGCTCCTCTGTCCTCACCTTCAGCTCCTCTGTCCTCACATCCAGCTCCCCTGTCCTTACCTTCAGCTCCTCTGTCCTCACCTTCGGCTCCCCTGTCCTTACCTTTAGCTCCTCTGTTCTCACCTTCAGATCCTCCGTCCTTACCTTCGGCTCCTCTGTCCTTAACTTCAGCTCCTCTGTCCGTACTTTCGACTCCTCTGTCCTTACCTTTGGCTCCCCTGTCCTTACCTTCGGCTCCACTGTCCTTACCTTCAGCTCCTCTGTCCTTACCTTCGGCTCCTCTGTCCTTACCTTCAGCTCCTCTGTCCTTACCTTCGGCTCCTCTGTCCTTACCTTCAGCTCCCCTGTCCTCACCTTCAGCTCCCCCGTCTTTACCTTCAGCTCCTCTGTCCTTACCTTCGACTCCTCTGTCCTTACCTTCGACTCCTCTGTCCTCACCTTCAGCACCCCTGTCCTCACCTTCAGCTCCCCTGTCGTCACCTTTAGCTCCTCTGTTCTCACCTTCAGATATTCCGTCCTTACTTTCGGCCCACCTGTCCTTACCTTCGGCTCCTCTGTCCTCACATTTAGCTCCTCTGTCCTCACCTTTGGCTCCCCTGTCCTTACCTTCGGCTCCTCTGTCCTCACCTTCAGCTCCTCTGTCCTCACTTTCAGCTCCTCTGTCCTTACCTTCAGCACCTCTGTCCTTACCTTCGGCTCCTCTGTCCTTACCTTCGGCTCCTCTGTCCTTACCTTCGGCTCATCTGTCCTTACCTTCAGGTCCTCTGTCCTTACCTTCAGCTCCTCTGTCCTTACCTTCGGCTCATCTGTCCTTACCTTTGGCTCCTCTGTCCTTACCTTCAGCTCCTCTGTCCTCACCTTCGGCTCCTCTGTCCATACCGCCAGCTCCTCTGTCCTTACCTTCGGCTCCTCTGTCCTCACCTTCAGCTTCTTCGTCCTCGCCTTCCGCTCCTCCGACCTTACCTTCAGCTCTTCGGTTCTCAGCTTTAGCTCCTCTGTCCTTACCTTCACCTCCTCTGTCCTCACCTTTGGCTCCCCTGTTTTAATCTTCAGCTCCCCTGTCGTTACCTTCAGCTCCTCTGTCCTCACTTTCAGCTCCTCTGTCCTCACCTTCAACTCCTCTGTCCTCAATTCCAGCTCCTCTGTCCTTACAATCAACTCCTCTGTCCTCACCTTCAGCACCTCTGTCCTTACCTTCGGATCCTCTGTCCTTACCTTCAGCTCCTCTGTCCGTACTTTCGACTCCTCTGTCCTTACCTTTAGCTCCTCTGTCCTCACCTTCAGCTCCTCTGTCCTCACCTTCAGCTCCTCTGTCCTTACCTTCGGCTCCTCTGTCCTTACCTTCAGCTCCTCTGTCCTTACCTTCGGCTCCTCAGTCCTTACCTTCAGCTCCTCTGTCCTTACCTTCGGCTCATCTGTCCTTACCTTTGGCTCCTCTGTCCTTACATTCAGCTCCTCTGTCCTTACCTTCAGCTCCTCCGTCCTTACCTTCAGCTCCTCTGTCCTCACCTTCAACTCCTCTGTCCTTACCTTAGGCTCCTCTGTCCTCACCTTCAGCTCCTCTGTCCTCACATCCAGCTCCCCTGTCCTTACCTTCAGCTCCTTTGTCCTCACCTTCGGCTCCCCTGTCCTTACCTTTAGCTCCTCTGTTCTCACCTTCAGATCCTCCGTCCTTACCTTCAGCTCCTCCGTCCTTACCTTCAGCTCCTCTGTCCTCACCTTCAGCTCCTCCGTCCTTACCTTCAGCTCCTCTGTCCTCACCTTCAGCTCCTCTGTCCTCACATCCAGCTCCCCTGTCCTTACCTTCGGCTCCTCTGTCCTCACCTTCGGCTCCCCTGTCCTTACCTTTAGCTCCTCTGTTCTCACCTTCAGATCCTCCGTCCTTACCTTCAGCTCCTCGGTCCGTACTTTCGACTCCTCTGTCCTTACCTTTGGCTCCCCTGTCCTTACCTTCGGCTCCACTGTCCTTACCTTCAGCTCCTCTGTCCTTACCTTCGGCTCCTCTGTCCTTAATTCGGCTCCTCTGTCCTTACCTTCAGCTCCTCTGTCCTTACATTCAGCTCCTCTGTCCTTACCTTCGGCTCCTCTGTTCTTACCTTCAGCTCCTCTGTCCTTACCTTCAGCTCCTCTGTCCTCACCTTCGGCTCCTCTGTCCATACCGCCAGCTGCTCTGTCCTTACCTTCCGCTCCTTTGTCCTCACCTTCAGCTTCTTCGTCCTCGCCTTCAGCTCCTCCGAACTTACCTTCAGCTATTCTGTTCTCAGCTTTAGCTCCTCTGTCCTCACCTTCAACTCCTCTGTCCTCAATTCCAGCTCCTCTGTCCTCACCTTCAGCACCTCTGTCCTTACCTTCGGCTCCCCTGTCCTTACCTTCGGCTCCTCTGTCGTTACCTTCGGCTCCTCTGTCCTCACTTTCGGCTCCTCTGTCCTCACCTTTGGCTCCCCTGTCCTTACCTTCGGCTCCTCTGTCCTTACCTTCGGCTCCTCTGTCCTCACTTTCAGCTGCTCTGTCCTTACCTTCAGCTCCTCTGTCCTTACCTTCGGCTCCTCTGTCCTCACTTTCAGCTCCTCTGTCCTCACCTTTGGCTCCCCTGTCCTTACCTTCGGCTCCTCTGTCCTCACCTTCAGCTCCTCTGTCCTCACTTTCAGCTCCTCTGTCCTTACCTTCAGCTCCTCTGTCCTTACCTTCGGCTCCTCTGTCCTTACCTTCGGCTCCTCTGTCCTTACCTTCGGCTCATCTGTCCTTACCTTCAGCTCCCCTGTCGTCACCTTTAGCTCCTCTGTTCTCACCTTCAGATATTCCGTCCTTACTTTCGGCCCACCTGTCCTTACCTTTGCTCCTCTGTCCTCACCTTTAGCTCCTCTGTCCTCACCTTTGGCTCCCCTGTCCTTACCTTCAGCTCCTCTGTCCTTACCTTCGGCTCCTCTGTCCTTACCTTCGGCTCCTCTGTCCTTACCTTCAGCTCCCCTGTCCTCACCTTCAGCTCCCACGTCCTTACCTTCAGCTCCTCTGTCCTTACCTTCGACTCCTCTGTCCTTACCTTCGACTCCTCTGTCCTCACCTTCAGCACCCCTGTCCTCACCTTCAGCTCCCCTGTCGTCACCTTTAGCTCCTCTGTTCTCACCTTCAGATATTCCGTCCTTACTTTCGGCCCACCTGTCCTTACCTTCGGCTCCTCTGTCCTCACCTTTAGCTCCTCTGTCCTCACCTTCAGCTCCTCTGTCCTCACCTTCAGCTCCCCCGTCCTTACCTTCAGCTCCTCCGTCCTTACCTTTAGCTCCTCTGTCCTCACCTTCAGCTCCTCTGTCCTCACATCCAGCTCCCCTGTCCTTACCTTCAGCTCCTCTGTCCTCACCTTCGACTCCCCTGTCCTTACCTTTAGCTCCTCTGTTCTCACCTTCAGATCCTCCGTCCTTACCTTCGGCTCCTCTGTCCTTAACTTCAGCTCCTCTGTCCGTACTTTCGACTCCTCTGTCCTTTCCTTTGGCTCCCCTGTCCTTACCTTCGGCTCCACTGTCCTTACCTTCATCTCCTCTGTCCTTACCTTCGGCTCCTCTGTCCTTACCTTCAGCTCCTCTGTCCTTACCTTCGGCTCCTCTGTCCTTACCTTCGGCTCCTCTGTCGTTACCTTCGGCTCCTCTGTCCTTACCTTCGGCTCATCTGTCCTTACCTTCAGGTCCTCTGTCCTCACCTTCAGCTCCCCCGTCTTTACCTTCAGCTCCTCTGTCCTTACCTTCGACTCCTCTGTCCTTACCTTCGACTCCTCTGTCCTCACCTTCAGCACCCCTGTCCTCACCTTCAGCTCCCCTGTCGTCACATTTAGCTCCTCTGTTCTCACCTTCAGATATTCCGTCCTTACTTTCGGCCCACCTGTCCTTACCTTCGGCTCCTCTGTCCTCACCTTTAGCTCCTCTGTCCTCACCTTTGGCTCCCCTGTCCTTACCTTCGGCTCCTCTGTCCTCACCTTCAGCTCCTCTGTCCTCACTTTCAGCTCCTCTGTCCTTACCTTCAGCTCCTCTGTCCTTACCTTCGGCTCCTCTGTCGTTACCTTCGGCTCCTCTGTCCTTACCTTCGGCTCATCTGTCCTTACCTTCAGGTCCTCTGTCCTTACCTTCAGCTCCTCTGTCCTTACCTTCGGCTCATCTGTCCTTACCTCTGGCTCCTCTGTCCTTACCTTCAGCTCCTCTGTCCTCACCTTCGGCTCCTCTGTCCATACCGCCAGCTCCTCTGTCCTTACCTTCGGCTCCTCTGTCCTCACCTTCAGCTTCTTCGTCCTCGCCTTCCGCTCCTCCGACCTTACCTTCAGCTCTTCTGTTCTCAGCTTTAGCTCCTCTGTCCTTACCTTCACCTCCTCTGTCCTCACCTTTGGCTCCCCTGTTTTAATCTTCAGCTCCCCTGTCGTTACCTTCAGCTCCTCTGTCCTCACTTTCAGCTCCTCTGTCCTCACCTTCAACTCCTCTGTCCTCAATTCCAGCTCCTCTGTCCTTACAATCAACTCCTCTGTCCTCACCTTCAGCACCTCTGTCCTTACCTTCGGATCCTCTGTCCTTACCTTCAGCTCCTCTGTCCGTACTTTCGACTCCTCTGTCCTTACCTTTAGCTCCTCTGTCCTCACCTTCAGCTCCTCTGTCCTCACCTTCAGCTCCTTTGTCCTTACCTTCGGCTCCTCTGTCCTTACCTTCAGCTCCTCTGTCCTTACCTTCGGCTCCTCAGTCCTTACCTTCAGCTCCTCTGTCCTTACCTTCGGCTCATCTGTCCTTACCTTTGGCTCCTCTGTCCTTACATTCAGCTCCTCTGTCCTTACCTTCAGCTCCTCCGTCCTTACCTTCAGCTCCTCTGTCCTCACCTTCAACTCCTCTGTCCTTACCTTAGGCTCCTTTGTCCTCACCTTCAGCTCCTCTGTCCTCACATCCAGCTCCCCTGTCCTTACCTTCAGCTCCTCTGTCCTCACCTTCGGCTCCCCTGTCCTTACCTTTAGCTCCTCTGTTCTCACCTTCAGATCCTCCGTCCTTACCTTCAGCTCCTCCGTCCTTACCTTCAGCTCCTCTGTCCTCACCTTCAGCTCCTCCGTCCTTACCTTCAGCTCCTCTGTCCTCACCTTCAGCTCCTCTGTCCTCACATCCAGCTCCCCTGTCCTTACCTTCAGCTCCTCTGTCCTCACCTTCGGCTCCCCTGTCCTTACCTTTAGCTCCTCTGTTCTCACCTTCAGATCCTCTGTCCTTACCTTCGGCTCCTCTGTCCTTAATTCGGCTCCTCTGTCCTGACCTTCGGCTCCTCTGTCCTTACCTTCGGCTCCTCTGTTCTTACCTTCAGCTCCTCTGTCCTTACCTTCAGCTCCTCTGTCCTCACCTTCGGCTCCTCTGTCCATACCGCCAGCTGCTCTGTCCTTACCTTCGGCTCCTTTGTCCTCACCTTCAGCTTCTTCGTCCTCGCCTTCAGCTCCTCCGACCTTACCTTCAGCTCTTCTGTTCTCAGCTTTAGCTCCTCTGTCCTCACCTTCAACTCCTCTGTCCTCAATTCCAGCTCCTCTGTCCTCACCTTCAGCACCTCTGTCCTTACCTTCGGCTCCCCTGTCCTTACCTTCGGCTCCTCTGTCGTTACCTTCGGCTCCTCTGTCCTCACTTTCGGCTCCTCTGTCCTCACCTTTGGCTCCCCTGTCCTTACCTTCGGCTCCTCTGTCCTTACCTTCGGCTCCTCTGTCCTTACCTTCGGCTCATCTGTCCTCACTTTCAGCTGCTCTGTCCTTACCTTCAGCTCCTCTGTCCTTACCTTCGGCTCCTCTGTCCTCACTTTCAGCTCCTCTGTCCTCACCTTTGGCTCCCCTGTCCTTACCTTCGGCTCCTCTGTCCTCACCTTCAGCTCCTCTGTCCTCACTTTCAGCTCCTCTGTCCTTACCTTCAGCTCCTCTGTCCTTACCTTCGGCTCCTCTGTCCTTACCTTCGGCTCCTCTGTCCTTACCTTCGGCTCATCTGTCCTTACCTTCAGCTCCCCTGTCGTCACCTTTAGCTCCTCTGTTCTCACCTTCAGATATTCCGTCCTTACTTTCGGCCCACCTGTCCTTACCTTCGGCTCCTCTGTCCTTACCTTCGGCTCCTCTGTCCTTACCTTCGGCTCCTCTGTCCTCACTTTCAGCTGCTCTGTCCTTACCTTCAGCTCCTCTGTCCTTACCTTCGGCTCCTCTGTCCTCACTTTCAGCTCCTCTGTCCTCACCTTTGGCTCCCCTGTCCTTACCTTCGGCTCCTCTGTCCTCACCTTCAGCTCCTCTGTCCTCACTTTCAGCTCCTCTGTCCTTACCTTCAGCTCCTCTGTCCTTACCTTCGGCTCCTCTGTCCTTACCTTCGGCTCCTCTGTCCTTACCTTCGGCTCATCTGTCCTTACCTTCAGCTCCCCTGTCATCACCTTTAGCTCCTCTGTTCTCACCTTCAGATATTCCGTCCTTACGTTCGGCCCACCTGTCCTTACCTTCGGCTCCTCTGTCCTCACCTTTAGCTCCTCTGTCCTCACCTTTGGCTCCCCTGTCCTTACCTTCAGCTCCTCTGTCCTTACCTTCGGCTCCTCTGTCCTTACCTTCGGCTCCTCTGTCCTTACCTTCAGCTCCCCTGTCCTCACCTTCAGCTCCCCCGTCCTTACCTTCAGCTCCTCTGTCCTTACCTTCGACTCCTCTGTCCTTACCTTCGACTCCTCTGTCCTCACCTTCAGCACCCCTGTCCTCACCTTCAGCTCCCCTGTCGTCAACTTTAGCTCCTCTGTTCTCACCTTCAGATATTCCGTCCTTACTTTCGGCCCACCTGTCCTTACCTTCGGCTCCTCTGTCCTCACCTTTAGCTCCTCTGTCCTCACCTTTGGCTCCCCTGTCCTTACCTTCGGCTCCTCTGTCCTCACCTTCAGCTCCTCTGTCCTCACTTTCAGCTCCTCTGTCCTTACCTTCAGCTCCTCTGTCCTTACCTTCGGCTCCTCTGTCCTTACCTTCGGCTCCTCTGTCCTTACCTTCGGCTCATCTGTCCTTACCTTCAGCTCCTCTGTCCTTACCTTCGGCTCATCTGTCCTTACCTTTGGCTCCTCTGTCCTTACCTTCAGCTCCTCTGTCCTCACATTCGGCTCCTCTGTCCATACCGCCAGCTCCTCTGTCCTTACCTTCGGCTCCTCTGTCCTCACCTTCAGCTTCTTCGTCCTCGCCTTCCGCTCCTCCGACCTTACCTTCAGCTCTTCTGTTCTCAGCTTTAGCTCCTCTGTCCTTACCTTCACCTCCTCTGTCCTCACCTTTGGCTCCCCTGTTTTAATCTTCAGCTCCCCTGTCGTTACCTTCAGCTCCTCTGTCCTCACTTTCAGCTCCTCTGTCCTCACCTTCAACTCCTCTGTCCTCAATTCCAGCTCCTCTGTCCTTACAATCAACTCCTCTGTCCTCACCTTCAGCACCTCTGTCCTTACCTTCGGATCCTCTGTCCTTACCTTCAGCTCCTCTGTCCGTACTTTCGACTCCTCTGTCCTTACCTTTAGCTCCTCTGTCCTCACCTTCAGCTCCTCTGTCCTCACCTTCAGCTCCTCTGTCCTTACCTTCGGCTCCTCTGTCCTTACCTTCAGCTCCTCTGTCCTTACCTTCAGCTCCTCTGTCCTTACCTTCGGCTCATCTGTCCTTACCTTCGGCTCCTCTGTCCTTACATTCAGCTCCTCTGTCCTTACCTTCAGCTCCTCCGTCCTTACCTTCAGCTCCTCTGTCCTCACCTTCAACTCCTCTGTCCTTACCTTAGGCTCCTCTGTTCTCACCTTCAGCTCCTCTGTCCTCACCTTCAGCTCCCCCGTCCTTACCTTCAGCTCCTCCGTCCTTACCTTTAGCTCCTCTGTCCTCACCTTCAGCTCCTCTGTCCTCACATCCAGCTCCCCTGTCCTTACCTTCAGCTCCTCTGTCCTCACCTTCGGCTCCCCTGTCCTTACCTTTAGCTCCTCTGTTCTCACCTTCAGATCCTCCGTCCTTACCTTCGGCTCCTCTGTCCTTAACTTCAGCTCCTCTGTCCGTACTTTCGACTCCTCTGTCCTTACCTTTGGCTCCCCTGTCCTTACCTTCGGCTCCACTGTCCTTACCTTCAGCTCCTCTGTCCTTACCTTCAGCTCCTCTGTCCTTACCTTCGGCTCCTCTGTCCTTACCTTCAGCTCCCCTGTCCTCACCTTCAGCTCCCCCGTCTTTACCTTCAGCTCCTCTGTCCTTACCTGCGACTCCTCTGTCCTTACCTTCGACTCCTCTGTCCTCACCTTCAGCACCCCTGTCCTCACCTTCAGCTCCCCTGTCGTCACCTTTAGCTCCTCTGTTCTCACCTTCAGATATTCCGTCCTTACTTTCGGCATACCTGTCCTTACCTTCGGCTCCTCTGTCCTCACCTTTAGCTCCTCTGTCCTCACCTTTGGCTCCCCTGTCCTTACCTTCGGCTCCTCTGTCCTCACCTTCAGCTCCTCTGTCCTCACTTTCAGCTCCTCTGTCCTTACCTTCAGCTCCTCTGTCCTTACCTTCGGCTCCTCTGTCCTTACCTTCGGCTCATCTGTCCTTACCTTCAGCTCCTCTGTCCTTACCTTCAGCTCCTCTGTCCTTACCTTCGGCTCATCTGTCCTTACCTTTGGCTCCTCTGTCCTTACCTTCAGCTCCTCTGTCCTCACCTTCGGCTCCTCTGTCCATACCGCCAGCTCCTCTGTCCTTACCTTCGGCTCCTCTGTCCTCACCTTCAGCTTCTTCGTCCTCGCCTTCCGCTCCTCCGACCTTACCTTCAGCTCTTCTGTTCTCAGCTTTAGCTCCTCTGTCCTTACCTTCACCTCCTCTGTCCTCACCTTTGGCTCCCCTGTTTTAATCTTCAGCTCCCCTGTCGTTACCTTCAGCTCCTCTGTCCTCACTTTCAGCTCCTCTGTCCTCACCTTCAACTCCTCTGTCCTCAATTCCAGCTCCTCTGTCCTTACAATCAACTCCTCTGTCCTCACCTTCAGCACCTCTGTCCTTACCTTCGGATCCTCTGTCCTTACCTTCAGCTCCTCTGTCCATACTTTCGACTCCTCTGTCCTTACCTTTAGCTCCTCTGTCCTCACCTTCAGCTCCTCTGTCCTCACCTTCAGCTCCTCTGTCCTTACCTTCGGCTCCTCTGTCCTTACCTTCAGCTCCTCTGTCCTTACCTTCGGCTCCTCTGTCCTTACCTTCGGCTCATCTGTCCTTACCTTTGGCTCCCCTGTCCTTACCTTCGGCTCCTCTGTCCTCACTTTCAGCTCCTCTGTCCTTACCTTCAGCTCCTCTGTCCTTACCTTCGGCTCCTCTGTCCTTACCTTCGGCTCCTCTGTCCTTACCTTCGGCTCATCTGTCCTTACCTTCAGCTCCCCTGTCGTCACCTTTAGCTCCTCTGTTCTCACCTTCAGATATTCCGTCCTTACTTTCGGCCCACCTGTCCTTACCTTCGGCTCCTCTGTCCTCACCTTTAGCTCCTCTGTCCTCACCTTTGGCTCCCCTGTCCTTACCTTCAGCTCCTCTGTCCTTACCTTCGGCTCCTCTGTCCTTACCTTCGGCTCCTCTGTCCTTACCTTCAGCTCCCCTGTCCTCACCTTCAGCTCCCCCGTCCTTACCTTCAGCTCCTCTGTCCTTACCTTCGACTCCTCTGTCCTTACCTTCGACTCCTCTGTCCTCACCTTCAGCACCCCTGTCCTCACCTTCAGCTCACCTGTCGTCACCTTTAGCTCCTCTGTTCTCACCTTCAGATATTCCGTCCTTACTTTCGGCCCACCTGTCCTTACCTTCGGCTCCTCTGTCCTCACCTTTAGCTCCTCTGTCCTCACCTTTGGCTCCCCTGTCCTTACCTTCGGCTCCTCTGTCCTCACCTTCAGCTCCTCTGTCCTCACTTTCAGCTCCTCTGTCCTTACCTTCAGCTCCTCTGTCCTTACCTTCGGCTCCTCTGTCCTTACCTTCAGCTCCTCTGTCCTTACCTTCGGCTCATCTGTCCTTACCTTCAGCTCCTCTGTCCTTACCTTCGGCTCATCTGTCCTTACCTTTGGCTCCTCTGTCCTTACCTTCAGCTCCTCTGTCCTCACCTTCGGCTCCTCTGTCCATACCGCCAGCTCCTCTGTCCTTACCTTCGGCTCCTCTGTCCTCACCTTCAGCTTCTTCGTCCTCGCCTTCCGCTCCTCCGACCTTACCTTCAGCTCTTCTGTTCTCAGCTTTAGCTCCTCTGTCCTTACCTTCACCTCCTCTGTCCTCACCTTTGGCTCCCCTGTTTTAATCTTCAGCTCCCCTGTCGTTACCTTCAGCTCCTCTGTCCTCACTTTCAGCTCCTCTGTCCTCACCTTCAACTCCTCTGTCCTCAATTCCAG